>NC_091370.1:16068365-16378365 GCF_038502225.1 Cherax quadricarinatus
AGTTCCAATATATTTTACTAACCTAAATGAACCTACATCCAAATCTCTAAACCAAAAACGGTCAGCAAAATCTCAGACTGTCGTGTCCGAATAACTGTTTGCCGCTGACAGCTGCCTTAGCTCGTCAAAGCTATCATCGGCTAATTCAACAGAGGTTAAGGTAATAAATCTGCTATAAAGCCTATAAACAAATAAAACAAAGCACATATACAGAATACATCACCAACTATTGCAGTAGTGGCCAGTAAATTAACCAAAATTTCCCGTTAATATACTTAAAATTAACGTGAGTTACGTCAGTCTGCAAGATTGATAACTCTGAAGAAATTAATAATTAGTAGAAAATTTCTAAATTCCCATTGTTGTCTAAAAGGAATTGAAAACATAAATAGATTTGCCATAGGTTCGAATCCCTGCCCGTTCCCTGGTTTGCTTGCAATCGTGTTATTACGAATTCGTGAGTTATGAATGCATATAGAAACACCATGACCTCAGCCTTGCCAGTTTGACCCCCAGGTCAGGTGAAAGTACCACTGATACAATAATTAAATTGCTTGTAACTAAAGAAAAGGCAATAGGCCTTTTTAAGTAAAGTTTGTGATACAGTAGACCACAACATCGTGATATTTAAACTGGAATATTTTGGAACCAGAGGCCAGGTTCTCGCAAACGTAAAATCTTACCATAACGGCAGACACTATCAATAATAACCTTCATGGAGACAGAAACTCTGGAGATTTGTTGATCGGTATATTTCGACCCCGCCTTCTGGGATCCTCTTCAGCAGATCATTAACAAGAGTGCTTCAACAACTGGACCAGTCAACACTGAGGTGCCACAGGACGGTGTTTTGGTCCTTCTGATGATCCTCACCTACATCAATGACCTTCCAAATGCCTCGCAGCAACTGCAGATGCAGACGTCACAGCTTTTGTCATCAACAACACACAGACTGGTAGTGTCATCAACACCACACAGACTGGTAGTGTCATCAACAACACACAGACTGGTAGTGTCATCACCACACATTCACAATAAATACTGAGAAATCCTTTTACATATTATCTACCAACAAAGCTAAAATATATTCAGCTAAGATAAATGATAACCGCAGCTAAAGAGAAAATGAGAGAGAATTTTTTTAAGTAGACACCTAGACAGCCAGCTTGTCAACAGCTGGGTTAAAACCTGGCTTTTTCTCTCCTAGTGACAGATATAGCAAAAAAACAGTGGCAGCTACAACAGTAGCGAACTGAACTCCTGTTACCGCGGATATAACAGAAATAACAGAATCATATCCTGTTTCCACGAATACTATGAACAGGAGAAGCGACACTAGCAGCGACTTCTGTTACCGCAAGTAATATAACAACAAACATATCCCGTTACTACGAATAACAGAAGCAACAGAGACATATCTCGTTACTGCGAATACTATAAACAGTAAGAAGCGACAAGAGAAGCGACGTGCTTTGCCGTTTCAGAGGAAAACAGAAGCAAAGGGGACATATCCCGTTACTGAGAATACTACAACCTGTAAGGAGCGACAAGAGTAGCGAGGTCTGCCGTTACCGCGAGTGGGCAATACTCGCGCGAGTGGGCAATACTCGCGCGAGTGGGCAATACTCGCGCGAGTGTCACACCTAACAAGGAACTGACTCAGTCAACTCCTGTTTTTAAGAAGAGTGAATGACCTCTCGGGAACGGTCAACGGCACTCAGTGTACCCAGGGCCCCTAACAGGGGGACAAGGGACCCCATCCACGGACATTGAAATAGTAATAATAATAATAATAATAATAATAATAATAATAATAATAATAATAATAATAATAATAATAATAATAATAATAATATTAACTACAACAACTCCTACTACCACCTCTACCTTTACCACTACTACCACCACCACTGCTACCACCACCACACTACTACCACCACCACTGCTACCACCACCACACTACTACCACCACCACTGCTACCACCACCACACTACTACCACCACCACTGCTACCACCACCACCACCACCACCACCACTACCACCACCACTGCTACCACCACCACCACCACTGCTATTACTACCAACACCACCTCGGGTGACCACTGGACAACCGGTTTCGGACAGACGTCTTGAGAGAGAAGGTCACTGAGAATCATGATATACACAAACACAAGGTGGACCAGAAACTCTTCTTGTACAAACACAAGGTGGACCAGAAACTTTCCTTGTACAAACACAAGATGGACCAGAAACTTTCCTTGTACAAACACAAGGTGGACCAGAAACTCTTCTTGTACAAACACAAGGTGGACCAGAAACTCTTCTTGTACAAACACAAGGTGGACCAGACACTCTTCTTGTACAAACACAAGGTGGACCAGAAACTCTTCTTGTACAAACACAAGGTGGACCAGAAACTCTTCTTGTACAAACACAAGGTGGACCAGAAACTCTTCTTGTACAAACACAAGGTGGACCAGAAACTCTTCTTGTACAAACACAAGGTGGACCAGAAACCTTCCTTGTACAAACACAAGGTGGACCAGAAACTCTTCTTGTACAAACACAAGGTGGACCAGAAACTTTCCTTGTACAAACACAAGGTGGACCAGAAACTTTCCTTGTACAAACACAAGGTGGACCAGAAACTCTTCTTGTACAAACACAAGGTGGACCAGAAACTTTCCTTGTACAAACACAAGGTGGACCAGAAACTCTTCTTGTACAAACACAAGGTGGACCAGAAACTTTCCTTGTACAAACACAAGGTAGACCAGAAACTTTCCTTGTACAAACACAAGGTGGACCAGAAACTTTCCTTGTACAAACACAAGGTGGACCAGAAACTTTCCTTGTACAAACACAAGGTGGACCAGAAACTCTTCTTGTACAAACACAAGGTGGACCAGAAACCTTCCTTGTACAAACACAAGGTGGACCAGAAACTCTTCTTGTACAAACACAAGGTGAACCAGACACTCTCCTTGTACAAACACAAGGTGGACCAGACACTCGTACAAACACAAGGTGGACCAGAAACTCTTCTTGTACAAACACAAGGTGGACCAGAAACTTTCCTTGTACAAACACAAGGTGGACCAGAAACTTTCCTTGTACAAACACAAGGTGGACCAGAAACTTTCCTTGTACAAACACAAGGTGGACCAGAAACTCTTCTTGTACAAACACAAGGTGGACCACTCCCCTTGTACAAACACAAGGTGAACCAGACACTCTCCTTGTACAAACACAAGGTGAACCACTCTCCTTGTACAAACACAAGGTGGACCAGACACTCTCCTTGTACAAACACAAGGTGGACCAGAAACTTTCCTTGTACAAACACAAGGTGGACCAGAAACTTTCCTTGTACAAACACAAGGTGGACCAGAAACTTTCCTTGTACAAACACAAGGTGGACCAGACACTCTCCTTGTACAAACACAAGGTGGACCAGACACTCTCCTTGTACAAACACAAGGTGGACCAGACACTCTCCTTGTACAAACACAAGGTGAACCAGACACTCTCCTTGTACAAACACAAGGTGAACCAGACACTCGTACAAACACAAGGTGAACCAGACACTCGTACAAACACAAGGTGAACCAGACACTCTCCTTGTACAAACACAAGGTGAACCAGACACTCTCCTTGTACAAACACAAGGTGAACCAGACACTCTCCTTGTACAAACACAAGGTGGACCAGACACTCGTACAAACACAAGGTGAACCAGACACTCGTACAAACACAAGGTGAACCAGACACTCGTACAAACACAAGGTGAACCAGACACTCTCCTTGTACAAACACAAGGTGGACCAGACACTCGTACAAACACAAGGTGGACCAGACACTCGTACAAACACAAGGTGAACCAGACACTCGTACAAACACAAGGTGAACCAGACACTCGTACAAACACAAAGTGAACCAGACACTCTCCTTGTACAAACACAAGGTGAACCAGACACTCGTACAAACACCCACAAGACGAGAGAATTTAAGGAGAAGGAAAATGATGAAGATTAGAGGGATTACCAGGAGAGATAAGAGGTTCTGAAATACAGCGAAGATGTAATTTGTACTACGTTAATGTAACTAGTTCGATTTTCTAGCAAATATAATTTAAAAATTGAATTCAAATCTGAACAGGAAGTACTAGGAGGGTCTTGTAAACTGCTAGTCGGTTGTGCATAAAATTTACAACAGCATTTACCCCCAAAAAATTGTAATATATAAAGCAGGTTCATAATACAGAGGACTGTGGATGGGTGGGAATGGGAAGTTTCGAGATGAACCTACCTTGTATGGGCCAGTAGGCCTGCTGCAGTGTTCCTCCCCTCTTATGTATATATTTGGGAAAGGGCCACACCAATGGGTCTAATTTTTTTCTATATATTACGTAAAACGATGCATGTCTCTACACAGCAACCTGACAACAGACACACACACTAGACTTGTCTCATGATCACGTAATACACACTATGCTGAACATACACTGTGAAAAAATAATGAACTTTTAAACGGTTCGTGGTTTCTCACATTATCAAGGACCTGGTCCTTATCAAAGACCTGGTCATTATCAAGGACCTGGTCATTATCAAAGACCTGGTCATTATCAAGGACCTGGTCATTATCAAGGACCTGGTCATTATCAAAGACCTGGTCATTATCAAGGACCTGGTCATTATCAAAGACCTGGTCATTATCAAGGACCTGGTCATTATCAAGGACCTAGTCATTATAAAGAACCAGGTCAATATCAAGGACCAGGTCATAATCAAGGACCTGGTCATTATCAAGGACCTTGTCCTTGATACTGTGAGAAATCACGAAATCCCTTGGAAATTCACCATTTTTTTTCCCAGTGGTTGTGTTGCATATTGTGATATCAGCAGTTTACTGTGATCTTATTACATAATACACACTATACTCCACGTGTCATACACATCATAATACACACTATACTCCACGTGTCATACACATCATAATACACACTATACTCCACGTGTCATACACATCATAATACACACTATACTCCACGTGTCATACACATCATAATACACACTATACTCCACGTGTCATACACATCATAATACACACTATACTCCACGTGTCATACACATCATAATACACACTATACTCCACGTGTCATACACATCATAATACACACTATACTCCACGTGTCATACACATCATAATACACACTATACTCCACGTGTCATACACATCATAATACACACTATACTCCACGTGTCATACACATCATAATACACACTATACTCCACGTGTCATACACATCATAATACACACTATACTCCACGTGTCATACACATCAGTAGATAGACTCGTATCCCAAGCTATAATAACTTATATAAACTCTTAAGCAGAATGAGAATTATGATTTATATGATGATAATATTGCAGGTGTGAACCAGTAAAGAGATGATCTAATAATAATAATAATAATAATAATAATAATAATAATAATAATAATAATAATAATAATAATAATAATAATAATTAATAATAATAATAATTAATAATAATAATAATAATAATAATAATTAATAATAATAATTAATAATAATAATAATAATAATAATTAATAATAATAATTAATAATAATAATAATAATAATAATAATAATAATAATAATAATAATAATAATAATAATATAATATTTTATTTCTACAAGTATAAGATACAACTTACACAGACCATAGCTGACATCAATGGCGCTTTGTCCCCAGGATGCGACCCACACCAGTTGACTAACACCCAGGTACCTACTGACTGCTAGGTGAACATGGACAGCAGGTGTCTTAAGGAAATATGTCCTAATGTTTCCACCCGTACCGGGAATCAAACCACGGACCCCACTGTGTGAGGTGAGTGCGCTACCAACCAAGCCACGGGACGTACATGAAGGAGGTCAATACATCTTGAAGAGTTAAGCAGGAAGTGTTGACTATAGTGACCTCGGCTAACAGACTGTGTTTAACCAGGTGACTCGTAAAATATGCCCAAGGAGGTGGTGGGTACTTCCCCTGCAGTGCCCCAGGAGGGGTACACTTATAGCTCCTGGCATTAAACCTGCAATCAAGCTGGGTTGTTAGTTCCTGGTTTCTTCGGTCGTATCTAGGGTACTCCTGAAGCTGCGTATGATATTTACCCCTCGGTACTCTCTTATACCCATACTGAGACTAAAGAAGTATTTCCTAACATCACTCTGACTCATCTGTGTTTCTAAACACACACACACACACACACACACACACGTCATACCTGCGTCATCTCTCAGTATATTACCCATCACGTGTATGTGCGTATGTACACCTCCAAAATACGTGTATGTACGTATTGTATAATTCCGCGGGGGCGTTGACCCCCGGAACTCTCTCCAGGTAAACTCCAGGTACAGATCACTTAAATGGTACTGGAAGATAAATGTAATCTCATCGGTAAGGTTTGTCAGGAAATAAGACAAGTGTTTCCTGACGCTTTTGGTCATCTGACCGAGGCCTTCCGCTGGCTTTGTGGTCCACTCCCTTTAAAAATTGTGGTCATAGTTATAAGAATTTGTTATAACGTCAGTTGTCACTTGTGTCACTTGTGCCTCACCAGAGTGTCACTTGTGTCTCACCAGAGTGTCACTTGTGTCTCACCAGAGTGTCACTTGTGCCTCACCAGAGTGTCACTTGTGTCTCACCAGAGTGTCACTTGTGCCTCACCAGAGTGTCACTTGTGTCTCACCAGAGTGTCACTTGTGCCTCACCAGAGTGTCACTTGTGTCTCACCAGAGTGTCACTTGTGTCTCACCAGAGTGTCACTTGTGCCTCACCAGAGTGTCACTTGTGTCTCACCAGAGTGTCACTTGTGTCTCACCAGAGTGTCACTTGTGCCTCACCAGAGTGTCACTTGTGTCTCACCAGAGTGTCACTTGTGTCTCACCAGAGTGTCACTTGTGTCTCACCAGAGTGTCACTTGTGTCTCACCAGAGTGTCACTTGTGTCTCACCAGAGTGTCACTTGTGCCTCACCAGAGTGTCACTTGTGTCTCACCAGAGTGTCACTTGTGTCTCACCAGAGTGTCACTTGTGTCTCACCAGAGTGTCACTTGTGTCTCACCAGAGTGTCACTTGTGTCTCACCAGAGTGTCACTTGTGTCTCACCAGAGTGTCACTTGTGCCTCACCAGAGTGTCACTTGTGCCTCACCAGAGTGTCACTTGTGCCTCACCAGAGTGTCACTTGTGCCTCACCAGAGTGTCACTTGTGTCTCACCAGAGTGTCACTTGTGTCTCACCAGAGTGTCACTTGTGCCTCACCAGAGTGTCACTTGTGTCTCACCAGAGTGTCACTTGTGTCTCACCAGAGTGTCACTTGTGTCTCACCAGAGTGTCACTTGTGTCTCACCAGAGTGTCACTTGTGCCTCACCAGAGTGTCACTTGTGTCTCACCAGAGTGTCAGTTGGGCCTCACCAGAGTGTCACTTGTGTCTCACCAGAGTGTCACTTGTGTCTCACCAGAGTGTCACTTGTGCCTCACCAGAGTGTCACTTGTGCCTCACCAGAGTGTTACTTGTGCCTCACCAGAGTGTCACTTGTGCCTCACCAGAGTGTCAGTTGGGCCTCACCAGAGTGTCACTTATGTCTCACCAGAGTGTCACTTGTGCCTCACCAGAGTGTCAGTTGGGCCTCACCAGAGTGTCACTTGTGTCTCACCAGAGTGTCACTTGTGCCTCACCAGAGTGTCACTTGTGCCTCACCAGAGTGTCACTTGTGCCTCACCAGAGTGTCACTTGTGCCTCACCAGAGTGTCACTTGTGCCTCACCAGGGTGTCACTTGTGTCTCACCAGAGTGTCACTTAAGAACATAAGAACATAAGAAAGGAGGAACACTGAAGCAGGCCTGTTGGCCCATACTAGGCAGGTCCTTTACAATTCATCCCACTAACGAAACATTTGACCAACCCAATTTTCAATGCCACCCAAGAAACAAGCTCCGATGTGCAAGTCCCACTCAAATCCAACCCCTCCCACTCATGTACTTATCCAACCTAAATTTGAAACTACCCAAAGTCCCAGCCTCAATAACCCAACTAGGTAGACTGTTCCACTCATCAACTACCCTATTTCCAAACCAATACTTTCCTATGTCCTTTCTAAATCTAAACTTATCTAATTTAAATCCATTACTGCGGGTTCTCTCTTGGAGAGATATCCTCAAGACCTTGTTAATATCCCCTTTATTAATACCTATCTTCCACTTATACACTTCGATCAGGTCTCCCCTCAATCTTCATCTAACAAGTGAATGTAACTTAAGAGTCTTCAATCTTTCTTCATAAGGAAGATTTCTAATGCTATGTATTAATTTAGTCATGTTGTGTACGAATGGTATATAATACCGACAAGATGAGAGTAAGACACATGTGCAAGATCTGGTTATCTTTATTGTAGACGTTTCGCCATCCAGTGGCTTTATCAATACAAATTCTAGGACATAACTTGAAGACAGTAGAACTATGTACAGAAGATGAGGTAATCAGTCCCTCAACCTAGGAGTAGGTGTGAACAGCACCATAGTCGTGGAGATTCTGAAGCAGAAGAAAGAATCCTGGCGCTTATATAGTAACGTCAGGTGTAGGAGTGAATATGCCCTCGTCTCCTACACCTGACGTTACTATATAAGCGCCAGGATTCTTTCTTCTGCTTCAGAATCTCCACGACTACGGTGCTGTTCACACCTACTCCTAGGTTGAGGGACTGATTACCTCATCTTCTGTACATAGTTCTACTGTCTTCAAGTTATGTCCTAGAATTTGTATTGATAAAGCCACTGGATGGCGAAACGTCTACAATAAAGATAACCAGATCTTGCACATGTGTCTTACTCTCATCATTAATTTAGTCATCCTACGCTGAATGTTTTCTAACGAATTTATGTCCATTCTGTAATATGGAGACCAGAATTGAGCTGCATAATCTAGGTGAGGCCTTACTAATGATGTATAAAGCTGCAGTATGACCTCTGGACTTCTGTTGCTTACACTTCTTGATATAAATCCCAGTAATCTATTTGCCTTATTACGTACGCTTAGGCATTGCTGTCTTGGTTTAAGGTTGCTGCTCACCATAACCCCCAAGTCCTTTTCGCAATCTGTATGGCTAAGTTCTACATTATTTAACTTATAAGTGCTAGGGTTATGGACACTCCCGAGCTTCAGAACCTTGCATTTATCTACATTGAACTGCATCTGCCACTTTTCTGACCAAGAGTAGAGTTTGTCTAAATCCTCCTGAAGTTCCCGAAATCCTCCTGAAGTTCCCAAAATCCTCCTGAAGTTCCCCTAAATCCTCCTGAAGTTCCCTTGTGCCTCCACTTGTGCCTCACCAGAGTGTCACTTGTGTCTCACCAGAGTGTCACTTGTGCCTCACCAGAGTGTCACTTGTGTCTCACCAGAGTGTCACTTGTGTCTCACCAGTGTCACTTGTGTCTCACCAGTGTCACTTGTGCCTCACCAGAGTGTCACTTGTGCCTCACCAGAGTGTCACTTGTGTCTCACCAGAGTGTCACTTGTGCCTCACCAGAGTGTCAGTAGGGCCTCACCAGAGTGTCACTTATGTCTCACCAGAGTGTCACTTGTGCCTCACCAGAGTGTCACTTGTGTCTCACCAGAGTGTCACTTGTGTCTCACCAGTGTCACTTGTGTCTCACCAGTGTCACTTGTGCCTCACCAGAGTGTCACTTGTGTCTCACCAGAGTGTCACTTGTGCCTCACCAGAGTGTCACTTGTGCCTCACCAGAGTGTCACTTGTGTCTCACCAGAGTGTCACTTGTGCCTCACCAGAGTGTCACTTGTGTCTCACCAGAGTGTCACTTGTGTCTCACCAGAGTGTCACTTGTGCCTCACCAGAGTGTCACTTGTGCCTCACCAGAGTGTCAGTTGGGCCTCACCAGAGTGTCACTTGTGTCTCACCAGAGTGTCACTTGTGCCTCACCAGAGTGTCACTTGTGCCTCACCAGAGTGTCAGTTGGGCCTCACCAGAGTGTCAGTTGGGCCTCACCAGAGTGTCACTTGTGTCTCACCAGAGTGTCACTTGTGCCTCACCAGAGTGTCACTTGTGCCTCACCAGAGTGTCACTTGTGCCTCACCAGAGTGTCAGTTGGGCCTCACCAGAGTGTCACTTGTGTCTCACCAGAGTGTCACTTGTGCCTCACCAGAGTGTCACTTGTGCCTCACCAGAGTGTCACTTGTGCCTCACCAGAGTGTCAGTTGGGCCTCACCAGAGTGTCACTTGTGTCTCACCAGAGTGTCACTTGTGCCTCACCAGAGTGTCAGTTGGGCCTCACCAGAGTGTCACTTGTGTCTCACCAGAGTGTCACTTGTGCCTCACCAGAGTGTCACTTGTGCCTCACCAGAGTGTCACTTGTGCCTCACCAGAGTGTCACTTATGTCTCACCAGAGTGTCACTTGTGCCTCACCAGAGTGTCACTTGTGCCTCACCAGAGTGTCACTTGTGCCTCACCAGAGTGTTACTTATGCCTCACCAGAGTGTCACTTGTGCCTCACCAGAGTGTCACTTGTGCCTCACCAGAGTGTTACTTATGCCTCACCAGAGTGTCACTTGTGCCTCACCAGAGTGTCACTTGTGCCTCACCAGAGTGTCACTTGTGCCTCACCAGAGTGTCACTTGTGCCTCACCAGAGTGTCACTTGTGCCTCACCAGAGTGTCACTTGTGCCTCACCAGAGTGTCACTTGTGCCTCACCAGAGTGTCACTTGTGCCTCACCAGAGTGTCACTTGTGCCTCACCAGAGTGTCACTTGTGTCTCACCAGAGTGTCACTTATGTCTCACCAGAGTGTCAGTTGGGCCTCACCAGAGTGTCACTTGTGCCTCACCAGAGTGTCACTTGTGCCTCACCAGAGTGTCACTTGTGTCTCACCAGAGTGTCACTTATGTCTCACCAGAGTGTCAGTTGTGCCTCACCAGAGTGTCACTTGTGCCTCACCAGAGTGTCACTTGTGTCTCACCAGAGTGTCACTTGTGCCTCACCAGAGTGTCACTTGTGCCTCACCAGAGTGTCACTTGTGCCTCACCAGAGTGTCACTTGTGCCTCACCAGAGTGTCACTTGTGCCTCACCAGAGTGTCACTTGTGCCTCACCAGAGTGTCACTTGTGCCTCACCAGAGTGTCACTTGTGTCTCACCAGAGTGTCACTTATGTCTCACCAGAGTGTCAGTTGGGCCTCACCGGAGTGTCACTTGTGCCTCACCAGAGTGTCACTTGTGCCTCACCAGAGTGTCACTTGTGTCTCACCAGAGTGTCACTTATGTCTCACCAGAGTGTTAGTTGTGCCTCACCAGAGTGTCACTTGTGCCTCACCAGAGTGTCACTTGTGCCTCACCAGAGTGTCACTTGTGTCTCACCAGAGTGTCACTTATGTCTCACCAGAGTGTCAGTTGGGCCTCACCAGAGTGTCACTTGTGCCTCACCAGAGTGTCACTTGTGTCTCACCAGAGTGTCACTTATGTCTCACCAGAGTGTTAGTTGTGCCTCACCAGAGTGTCACTTGTGCCTCACCAGAGTGTCACTTGTGCCTCACCAGAGTGTCACTTGTGTCTCACCAGAGTGTCAGTTGGGCCTCACCAGAGTGTTTACTCCTTCTACACTCCCTAAGACCATTCCACACTAAGACCCACACTTTCTAAGACCCTTCCTCACTCCCTAAGACCCTTCCGCGCTTCCTAAGATTCTTCCACACTCCTTAAGACCCTTCCCCACTCTCTAAGACCCTTCTCCACTCTCTAAGAGCCTTCCCCACTCCCTACGACCCTTCCCCAATCTCTAAGACTCTTCCCCACTCCCTAAGACTCTTCCCCACTCCCTAAGACCCTTCCCCACTCCCTAAGACTTTTCCACACTCCCTAAACCCTTCCCCACTCTCTAAGACCCTTCCACACTCCCTAAAACCCTTTCTCACTCCCTAAGACTCTTTCCCACTCCCTAAGACTCTTCCCCACTCCCTAAGACTCTTCCCCACACCCTAAGACTCTTCCCCACTCCGTACGACCCTTCCCCACTCCCTAAGACCCTTCCTCACGCTTTCCCTTCCCACACACAAGAGACCCAACACAGTTAATTATAAAAGGCATTCTTAAAATTCTAAGTGCGTGTAATGTAAATTGCAGAGAACATGTTCAGTGCCTCAGCATCTTGCAAGACGCTACACGCATCCTCTCCAGCTGGGAATATGCAGAGAGATTCTATCTTAAAAAATAATGAGATTTAGAGAAGAAATCCGGTTTCCAGGAAATTATGTATCGAAGGAATACAAATGTATGAGATGAGGTGAGATTGGTGAGCCCAGTGAGGCGGTGGGTGGGTGGGCGGGTGAGTGGGTGGGCAAGAACATACTTGCGTATTCCTTTTTGGCTCCACTAAGGCTGAGGTTCTCAACATGGGTTGCCACGAACCAAGTTCTCAACATGGGGGCCACGAACCAGGTTTTCAACACGGGGGCCACGAACCAGGTTTTCAACACGGGGGCCACGAGCCAGGTTCTCAACACGGGGGCCACGAACCAGGTTTTCAACACGGGGGCCCCGAACCAGGTTCTCAACACGGGGGCCACGAACCAGGTTCTCAACACGGGGGCCACGAACCAGGTTCTCAACACGGGGGCCACGAACCAAGTTCTCAACATGGGGGCCACGAACCACTGGGAAGACTGGGGAGTTACTTCAGCGTATGTATGAAATTTCGTGGGTAACTGGACCATACGTTTCTTCCAACTCTGAAATCGATTCCAGGATCTTTAAGCTGTGAGAAGAACGCTCCAGCACTGAGCTACATAAAGTCACATGTAGTTGTTATCTTCCCTCTGATCAGTAGTTGTTATCTTGCCTCTGATCAGTAGTTGTTATCTTGCCTCTGATCAGTAGTTGTTATCTTGCCTCTGATCAGTAGTTGTTATCTTGCCTCTGATCAGTAGGATCAGGATGATTATTATTAATGTGACAGATGGGTAGACAGGTGGAGCCTGTAGCGTGGCCAGCTGCTGTAACCAGATGAGTTAATGAAGAAACACCTACTGCTTATGTGTCTGTCAGTTAGTGATCATATCTGTCTGGCAGACAACTACCTGACTAAGTAGCTGTACCACACAAACCAAAGCAAAAGCTTTGTCAGAGTAGAAGAAACAATACTCAGCTTCAGGCACTGGGGTAACGCACGATAAAGAGAGAAAATTAAGCAGTTAACTCATAAGAGATGATCCGCGTAACCTCCAGACACAATGAGGGTAATTAGACTTTTCCACCCACCTAATGAGATGATTACACCAGCAAGTGGGAGTTGAAGTCATTACTCGATTACTGGAACAAGCATAAGTCTTATCTTTACTACAAATACACAAGTACAAGCACTCTGGTTGATTGTAAGTGCAGGAGTGTGTGAGCTTAGTCAGGTACCAGCACTCGGGTTGACTGTAAGTTCAGAAATGTGTGATCTTAGTCAAGTACCAGCACTCTGGTTGACTGTAAGTGCAGAAGTGTGTGATCTTAGTCGAGTACCAGCACTCTGGCTGACTGTAAGTGCTGGAGTGTGTGATCTTAGTCAAGTACCAGCACTCTGGTTGACTGTAAGTGCAGAAATGTGTGATCTTAGTCAAGTACCAGCACTCTGGTTGACTGTAAGTGCAGAAATGTGTGATCTTAGTCAAGTACCAGCACTCTGGTTGACTGTAAGTGCAGAAGTGTGTGATCTTAGTCGAGTACCAGCACTCTGGCTGACTGTAAGTGCTGGAGTGTGTGATCTTAGTCAAGTACCAGCACTCTGGTTGACTGATACCAGCATAAGTGCTAGTACAACCGGTTCTTAAAAGGCCGCTATTGTTTTCGTGGTTGTAATATTGAGATAACTGCCTCGCATCTCTTGCCTCCACGGGGCATTCCTCCATTTATTGTCGCTGGACAACCTTACAGATATTTCTCTATTAAGAGAGAGAGAGAAAGAAAGAGAGAGAGAGAGAAAGAAAGAGAGAGAGAGAGAGAGAGAGAGAGAGAGAGAGAGAGAGAGAGAGAGAGAGAGAGAGAGAGAGAGAGAGAGAGAGAGATACACATTCCTTATTTTGTACAAAATTGTCCACTGACTGGAGGGAGTGTTTTCTGACCTCCACTCCCATTTCCTCCTCCATTCTTCCAAAATACTCCAGCGATTTTCTTGTTTATTAGAGATCCCTCCCTTCCTCCAGCCTTCCTCTCTCACTCCGCCCTCCCCTCCCTCTATGCTTTCCTCATTACGTGTTGATCTTATCATCACAGTGAGACATGCTGTGTCTCAACCTTCATTTGAACATTCTCTCTTTATAGCCCAGTAAATGACTGTGTGTGTGTGTGAGAGAGAGAGAGAGATAGAGAGAGAGAGAAACTTCGTGGGAGACATCAGCAGAAGATAAGTGGAAGGCAAAGGAGCGTGAAACAAGGAGGAAGATAAGGAGAGATGGACACTAAATGGGAGGGAGGAAAGGGAGGGGAAGAATGAGGGAGGGAAAGAATGAGGGAGGGAAAGAATGAGGGAGGGAGGGAATGAGAGATGGAGGGAAAGATGGAGGGAGGGAGGTGTGTGTGATGGAGTGTGTTGTTTAGGTTGTGGGAAGGAGGAGCCATGACTGGTTACCACCGGCTGAGACATGGACCAGGAGCCAGCTGGGACATGGACCAGGGGCCAGCTGGGACATTGACCAGGGGCCAGCTGGGACATGAACCAGGGGCCAGCTGGGACATGAACCAGGGGCCAGTTGGGACATGAACCAGGGGCCAGCTGGGACATGAACCAGGGGCCAGCTGGGACATGAACCAGGGGCCAGCTGGGACATGAACCAGGGGCCAGCTGGGACATGAACCAGGAGCCAGCTGGGACATGAACCAGGGGCCAGCTGGGACATGAACCAGGGGCCAGCTGGGACATGAACCAGGGGCCAGCTGGGACATGAACCAGGGGCCAGCTGGGACATGAACCAGGGGCCAGCTGGGACATGAACCAAGGGCCAGCTGGGACATGAACCAGGGGCCAGCTGGGACATGAACCAAGGGCCAGCTGGAACATGGACCAGGGGCCAGCTGGGACATGAACCAGGGGCCAGCTGGGACATGAACCAAGGGCCAGCTGGGACATGGACCAAGGGCCAGCCGGGACATGAACCAGGGGCCAGCTGGGACATGAACCAAGGGCCAGCTGGAACATGGACCAGGGGCCAGCTGGAACATGGACCAGGGGCCAGCTGGAACATGGACCAGGGGCCAGCTGGAACATGGACCAGGAGCCAGCTGGAACATGAACCAGGGGCCAGCTGGAACATGGACCAGGGGCCAGCTGGAACATGGACCAGGGGCCAGCTGGAACATGGACCAGGGGCCAGCTGGAACATGGACCAGGGGCCAGCTGGGACATGGACCAGGGGCCAGCTGGAACATGGACCAGGGGCCAGCTGGGACATGGACCAGGGGCCAGCTGGAACATGGACCAGGAGCCAGCTGGAACATGAACCAGGGGCCAGCTGGGACATGGACCAGGGGCCAGCTGGAACATGGACCAGGGGCCAGCTGGAACATGGACCAGGGGCCAGCTGGAACATGGACCAGGGGCCAGCTGGAACATGGACCAGGGGCCAGCTGGAACATGGACCAGGGGCCAGCTGGGACATGGACCAGGGGCCAGCTGGAACATGGACCAGGGGCCAGCTGGGACATGGACCAGGGGCCAGCTGGGACATGGACCAGGGGCCAGCTGGAACATGGACCAGGAGCCAGCTGGAACATGAACCAGGGGCCAGCTGGGACATGGACCAGGGGCCAGCTGGAACATGGACCAGGGGCCAGCTGGAACATGGACCAGGGGCCAGCTGGAACATGGACCAGGGGCCAGCTGGAACATGGACCAGGGGCCAGCTGGAACATGGACCAGGGGCCAGCTGGGACATGGACCAGGGGCCAGCTGGAACATGGACCAGGGGCCAGCTGGGACATGGACCAGGGGCCAGCTGGAACATGGACCAGGAGCCAGCTGGAACATGAACCAGGGGCCAGCTGGGACATGGACCAGGGGCCAGCTGGAACATGGACCAGGGGCCAGCTGGAACATGGACCAGGGGCCAGCTGGAACATGGACCAGGGGCCAACTGGGACATGGACCAGGGGCCAGCTGGGACATGGACCAGGGGCCAACTGGGACATGGACCAGGGGCCAGCTGGGACATGGACCATTTTTTGTACTTGTACTTTATGTAGAGCTAGGTAGGTCTAACTCACACTCAGCTACCACCACCTAACAATATAATTATCATTGTAAAGAGAAGCACCATACTCTATATATACTCTTTTTAACCGTACTGCAACTATGCTTTAGAAAAAAAAGCCAAAGGATCACTTGACAACCTCCTTTAAAAATTCTTTAAAATGGCGTCAACAGCATTTCCAAGATGGTATCCTGGACTGGTTCACTACATCAACCTGTCCCCTCGTTGATGCACCGGTGATAGGGGTATATTACATTGATGGGGGAGGGTATATTAAGCCCACTTAAACCTCCTCCCACCTACACTATCCCCTTCCCTCAACCCTCACACCCTACCCCTCCCATTCCCCTCATAATCATGGGGGAGACGTTAATCTAGATATCAGAGTGGTTGAGGGTTCCCCTCCCCTCTCCTCCCCTTCCCCTACCCTCCCCTACCCTCCCCTACCCTCCCCTACCTACACATAAGTGTAAGACACTCTGGCTACACTTATTATTGTCATTTTTATTACTATTAGTAGTAGTAGTAGTATTGTTATTATTACTATTACTGTTTCATTATTTTTATTGTTTTAATCATAATTATTGTCTTTTTATTATTATTATTATTATTATTATTATTATTATTATTATTATTAATAATATCGTCATTATTATTATTATACTATTATTGTTTCATTATCATTATTATTTTTAATTTTATTATTATTATTATTATTGCAGAAAAGGCTTTTCTCCACACACAGCTGTAAAGCTGTGTGTGTGTGTGTGTGTGTGTGTGTGTGTGTGTGTGTGTGTGTGTGTGTGTGTGTGTGTGTGTGTGTGTGTGTGTGTGTGTGTGTGTGTGTGTAGGTAAGTTGTCTCATACTAGAAATTGGAAAAGTTCCCTTCCTTCCTTCCTTCCTTCTTTCCTTCCTTCCTTCCTTCCTTCCTTCCTTCCTTCCTTCCTCCCTTCTCTTCCTCCTTCACTAAGACACCAGATATATTAAGCACATATCCTAAATTTGCTTGTAACAAGTAAGACAAGTGTAGATATAAATCCAGATGTACTCCTGTTAGCCCCTTTTGAGGCCTAGTTCCTAGGCCTATTGTGTATCCAAATGCTCTTGTACTACCATCCACAGGATGGACCAACAGTGCACCATACACTAGCCACTACCATCCACAGGATGGACCAGCAGTGCACAGTACACTAGCCACTACCATCCACAGGATGGACCAACAGTGCACAATACACTAGCCACTACCATCCACAGGATGGACCAGCAGTGCACCATACACTAGCCACTACCATCCACAGGATGGACCAGCAGTGCACCATACACTAGCCACTACCATCCACAGGATGGACCAGCAGTTCACAATACACTAGCCACTACCATCCACAGGATGGACCAGCAGCTCACAATACACTTGCCACTACCATCCACAGGATGGACCAGCAGTTCACAATACACTAGCCACTACCATCCACAGGATGAACCAGCAGTTCACAATACACTTGCCACTACCATCCACAGGATGGACCAGCAGTTCACAATACACTAGCCACTACCATCCACAGGATGGACCAGCAGTTCACAATACACTTGCCACTACCATCCACAGGATGGACCAGCAGTTCACAATACACTAGCCACTACCATCCACAGGATGGACCAGCAGTTCACAATACACTTGCCACTACCATCCACAGGATGGACCAGCAGTTCACAATATACTAGCCACTACCATCCACAGGATGGACCAGCAGTTCACAATACACTTGCCACTACCATCCACAGGATGGACCAGCAGTTCACAATATACTAGCCACTACCATCCACAGGATGGACCAGCAGTTCACAATACACTTGCCACTACCATCCACAGGATGGACCAGCAGTTCACAATACACTTGCCACTACCATCCACAGGATGGACCAGCAGTTCACAATATACTAGCCACTACCATCCACAGGATGGACCAGCAGTTCACAATACACTTGCCACTACCATCCACAGGATGGACCAGCAGTTCACAATACACTAGCCACTACCATCCACAGGATGGACCAGCAGTTCACAATACACTTGCCACTACCATCCACAGGATGGACCAGCAGTTCACAATACACTAGCCACTACCATCCACAGGATGGACCAGCAGTTCACAATACACTAGCCACTACCATCCACAGGATGGACCAGCAGTTCACAATACACTAGCCACTACCATCCACAGGATGGACCAGCAGTTCACAATATACTAGCCACTACCATCCACAGGATGGACCAGCAGTTCACAATACACTTGCCACTACCATCCACAGGATGGACCAGCAGTTCACAATACACTTGCCACTACCATCCACAGGATGGACCAGCAGTTCACAATACACTTGCCACTACCATCCACAGGATGGACCAGCAGTTCACAATACACTTGCCACTACCATCCACAGGATGGACCAGCAGTTCACAATATACTAGCCTGCAAAATCTATACATTCCTTCCCTTTCTTCCTCTCTCTCAATTTCTGCATTCCTTCCTTCCTTTTCGCATTTGCCTCCCTCCCTCCCACCTTCCCTCCTTCCCACCTTCCCTCCCTCCCACCTTCCCTCCTTCCCACCTTCCCTCCTTCCCTCCCTCCCACCTTCCCTCCTTCCCACCTTCCCTCCCTCCCACCTTCCCTCCCTCCCACCTTCCCTCCCTCCCACCTTCCCTCCCTCCCTCCGACCCTCCACCATCACTACTGACCCATGAAGCGCCTCAGATACATCACCAGTGGGTTGCCTGCCTCGTGATGCTACGTTATTAATATATATGACGAAATGGTTTTAAACGTAATGTATATCCCATACTATTTTATACACGTACATGCACGCGTGCACACACACACACACACACACACACACACACACACACACACACACACACACACACACACAACAACAACAAGGTTAGTTCCAGAGCTAAGGGGAATGTCCTATGAAGAAAGATTAAGGGAAATCGGCCTGACGACACTGGAGGACAGGAGGGTCAGGGGAGACATGATAACGACATATAAAATACTGCGTGGAATAGACAAGGTGGACAAGGACAGGATGTTCCAGGGAGGGGACACAGAAACAAGAGGCCACAATTGAAAGTTGAAGACACAAATGAGTCAGAGAGATAGTAGGAAGTATTTCTTCAGTCATAGAGTTGTAAGGCAGTGGAATAGCCTAGAAAATGACGTAGTGGAGGCAGGAACCATACACAGTTTTAAGACGAGGTTTGATAAAGCTCATGGAGCGGGGAGAGAGAGGGCCTAGTAGCAACCGGTGAAGAGGCGGGGCCAGGAGCTAGGACTCGACCCCTGCAACCACAAATAGGTGAGTACAAATAGGTGAGTACACACACACACGATAAAGCTCTTGGAGCAGGGATAGAGTGGACCTAGTAGCGACCAGCGAAGAGACGGGGCCAAGAACAGTGAATCGACCCCTGCAACCACAAATAGTTGAGTACACACACTGACTACTACTACTACACGTTTTAGAAGTCTTCAAACGCAGACGTAACACATACCTCTTCCAAGTGCCAGGTCAACCAGGCTGTGATGGATATGTGGGGGAGCGGGCCACCAGCAGCAACAGCCTGGCTGGCCAGACTAGCACCAGCAAGCCTGGCCCAGGACCGGCCTACGGAAGTATGAAAATTCTCGAAAT
Organism: Cherax quadricarinatus; assembly: GCF_038502225.1. Classification (NCBI taxonomy): domain Eukaryota; kingdom Metazoa; phylum Arthropoda; class Malacostraca; order Decapoda; family Parastacidae; genus Cherax; species Cherax quadricarinatus. Next base: position 16,088,367 of record NC_091370.1, read on the forward strand.
CCATCGAAGGTATACTCCCTCCAGCCTCCCACAGATCTCATCTCCGGAAATTAAGGCCATAAGAAGGAACAATGTAGTAGGCCTACTGGCCTATGCTAGGAAGGTCCGAGCCACAACCGCTCAAGAAGGAAGAGGCACTGATATAAATCCAGTTGTACTCCTGTTAGCCCCTTTGGAGGCCTAGTTCCTAGGTCTATTGTGTATTCAAATGATCTTGCACTACCATCCACAGGATGGACCAGCAGTGCACAATACACTAGCCACTACCATCCACAGGATGGACCAGCAGTGCACAATACACTAGCCACTACCATCCACAGGATGGACCAGCAGTGTACAATACACTAGCCACTACCATCCACAGGATGGACCAGCAGTGTACAATACACTAGCCACTACCATCCACAGGATGGACCAGCAGTGTACAATACACTAGCCACTACCATCCACAAGATGGACCAGCAGTGCACAATACACTAGCCACTACCATCCACAGGATGGACCAGCAGTGCACAATACACTAGCCACTACCATCCACAGGATGGACCAGCAGTGTACAATACACTAGCCACTACCATCCACAGGATGGACCAGCAGTGTACAATACACTAGCCACTACCATCCACAGTATGGACCAGCAGTGTACAATACACTAGCCACTACCATCCACAGGATGGACCAGCAGTGTACAATACACTAGCCACTACCATCCACAAGATGGACCAGCAGTGCACAATACACTAGCCTATGCTAGGAAGGTCCAGCTCACACTCAAGCTTGTCTTTATCCTGTCTACTAAATACAATATATCTTACTCTTACTCTCTGATGGTGGAGAAACCTTCGTACCAAAATCCATTTCTCTTGTTCATGGGATAGACTGAAGAATGAGACACTTATGCAACATAAGGAAATCTTTATTGGGGAAACGTTTCGCCACACAGTGGCTTCATCAGTCCAATACAAATAAAAATGGTGTAAGGAGAGGAGGAGTGTTGAATAATCAGTCCCTCAGCCTGGAATCGATATGTTCAGTCCATCAATCTTGAAGAAAGTGCAGGAATAAACATTCCCATACGTTGCACAAGTGTTTGACTGGGTGTAATGGGTACGGGAGTAAATTCTCGGGTAGCTTTGGGTAGTGGTGGTTTTGATAAGTACCTGTCTTGTATGGGCCAGTAGGCCTTCTGCAGTGTTCTTCCGTTCTTACATTGTTATTCTTCAACTTCTCGGTTTTGTAAACCAATTATTACATGAGATAGACTATCCTGAGAGACAGAGAAGAATAACAGTCGATATCGTGAGATATCAAGGAAGATCAACACACATTTGCATACTCACGACGCTGGAGATCATCTTTCTGTATACTTAGTGTACACAAACATTGATCATTCTCACATTACCAACAACACTGCAGCCACGACCTTACACCAGTACTTATGTGTCAGTAAACACACTCCAGTCTTATGTGCCAACACACACACACACAGGAGCTGTGACTCGACCCCTGCAACCACAATCAGGTGAGTACACACACACACACACACACACACACACACACACACACACACACACACACACACACTCACACACACACCAGCAGTGACTGGATGATCTTCAGCAACCATAACATGCAGTGTGTAGGTTCCAATCCTCCTGTGGGCTAAGAGATGCGCAGTGTGTAGGTTCCAATCCTCCTGTGGGCTAAGAGGTGCACAGTGTGTAGGTTCCAATCCTCCTGTGGGCTAAGAGATGCACAGTGTGTAGGTTCCAATCCTTCTGTGGGCTAAGAGATGCACAGTGTGTAGGTTCCAATCCTTCTGTGGGCTAAGAGATGCACAGTGTGTAGGTTCCAATCCTTCTGTGGGCTAAGAGATGCACAGTGCGTAGGTTCCAATCCTCCTGTGGGCTAAGAGATGCACAGTGTGTAGGTTCCAATCCTCCTGTGGGCTAAGAGATGCACAGTGTGTAGGTTCCAATCCTCCTGTGGGCTAAGAGATGCACAGTGTGTAGGTTCCAATCCTCCTGTGGGCTAAGAGATGCACAGTGTGTAGGTTCCAATCCTCCTGTGGGCTAAGAGATGCACAGTGTGTAGGTTCCAATCCTCCTGTGGGCTAAGAGATGCACAGTGTGCAGGTTCCAATCCTCCTGTGGGCTAAGAGATGCACAGTGTGTAGGTTCCAATCCTCCTGTGGGCTAACAGATAATGTTTACCTCCACAAATAGTATTCTATACATATCTTCCCGAAAACCCGTACATAACTATCGGTTTCTTGATACAAAAATAACCAACTATTAACATACTATTGATGTACTATTAGCCGATTATTAGCTTACTATTATAATTCTAATGTATCTTCTTAGGAAATAGTTATCTACAAGTACCACTTACACATTAGTAATAATTTCTGCAATTTCGTGTGGAATGCTTCCAGCCTTAGTTGCAAGGAGCTTACGCTGTTCATACATAACTCTGAAATTAATTTCGAAATTCTGTAATCTGCTGCAATCTAAGATAAAGTGAAGAAGAGTGTTTGTACTCTTCTACACTTTATATTGTCTTTCCTCTTAGTTATTGTAATTTTTCTTGTAGTTCAGTTGCTTCTCTCTTGTTTTTCTTTTCCTGGTGCGCAATAAACCAGTCGCTTGGTCAGCAAAATCCACATTTTTTTTGCTTTGTAAGTCTGATGTCGGCAGATGTTATTCTCAACGTAACCTGATGTGTTTCACGGCTTGACTTCAATGTATAAATCGAGGGTTTCTTCTTCTGTTGTGAGTTTGTTGGTGTGGAGGTTAAGGTGATCTCTGGTGTCATAATAACGTATCTCTCATTACCAGCCTGCATCAGCACACACCTTGGTCATATATATTACCAGCCTGCATCACTACACATCTTGGCTATATATATTACCAGCCTGGATGACTACACACCTTGGTCATACATATTACCAGCCTGCATCAGCACACACCTTGGTCATACATATTACCAGCCTGCATCACCACACACCTTGGTCATACATATTACCAGCCTGCATCATCACACACCTTGGTCATACATATTACCAGCCTGCATCACCACACACCTTGGTCATACATATTACCAGCCTGCATCACTACACACCTTGGTCATACATATTACCAGCCTGCATCACCACACACCTTGGTCATACATATTACCAGCCTGCATCACTACACACCTTGGTCATACATATTACCAGCCTGCATCACCACACACCTTGGTCATATATATTACCAGCCTGCATCACCACACACCTTGGTCATATATATTACCAGCCTGCATCACCACACACCTTGGTCATATATATTACCAGCCTGCATCACCACACACCTTGGTCATACATATTACCAGCCTGCATCACCACACACCTTGGTCATATATATTACCAGCCTGCATCACCACACACCTTGGTCATACATATTACCAGCCTGCATCACCACACACCTTGGTCATACATATTACCAGCCTGCATCACCACACACCTTGGTCATACATATTACCAGCCTGCATCACCACACACCTTGGTCATACATATTACCAGCCTGCATCACCACACACCTTGGTCATACATATTACCAGCCTGCATCACCACACACCTTGGTCATACATATTACCAGTCTGCATCACCACACACCTTGGTCATATATATTACCAGCCTGCATCACTACACACCTTGGTCATATATATTACCAGCCTGCATCACTACACACCTTGGTCATATATATTACCAGCCTGCATCACTACACACCTTGGTCATATATATTACCAGCCTGCATCACTACACACCTTGGTCATATATATTACGAGCCTGCATCACTACACACCTTGGTCATATATATTACCAGCCTGCATCACTACACACCTTGGTCATATATATTACCAGCCTGCATCACTACACACCTTGGTCATATATATTACCAGCCTGCATCACTACACACCTTGGTCATATATATTACCAGCCTGCATCACTACACACCTTGGTCATATATATTACCAGCCTGCATCACTACACACCTTGGTCATATATATTACCAGCCTGCATCACTACACACCTTGGTCATATATATTACCAGCCTGCATCACTACACACCTTGGTCATATATATTACCAGCCTGCATCACTACACACCTTGGCTATATATATTACCAGCCTGCATCACTACACACCTTGGTCATATATATTACCAGCCTGCATCACTACACACCTTGGTCATATATATTACCAGCCTGCATCACTACAAACCTTGGTCATATACATTACCAGCCTGCGCTAGTACGCACCCAGCCATATACATTAACCTCCAACAAACACAAACCTGTGTATATACACTACCAGTCAGATACACTTGTCATCTTCACCAGTCAGATACATTGATCATCTTCACCAGTCACACACACACACACACACACACACACACACACATATAGATATAGCTATAAGTATATAAATATTATAATAATAACATAACACATGTTTAAGTATGAAGGTGTCCAGGTTTGACAGCAAGTGTGTCTGCCTCTCCTCAGGTCAGTGTACCTAACACTAGTAATGTGGGAGTGTGTGTGTGAGTGTGTGTGTGTGTGTGTGTGTGTGTGTGTGTGTGTGTGTGTGTGTGTGTGTGTGTGTGTGTGTGTGTGTGTGTGTGTTAAGAAACTTAGCATGAACAAGTGTTAAATACAACATGCACTCACGCATACCAAGACGTCATGAACTCACGTATACACTCACTCAAGAAGTTAATTAACTAATAACCACTAAACTGACCTTTGTAACGTGATGTTGATCAGAATAAACCGAGGAAGATTTGCTTTAGTTTTTATTTATGCTAACAGGAGCATCAATAAACTTATTCTTTACTAGACAAACACAAATTTATATGGTGCGAGGAGAAGGGAATGAGATGCGCGATGACACTAACTAAACCTGGTGACATTGGATAGACTTTTTGAGAGGCGGGAAACTGGTACAAGAGGGCGCAGTTGGAAGTTTAAAATAACATTTGAGCCACAGGGCTGTCAGGAAATGTTTCTTCAGCCTCATGCTGGTTAGATCTGGATGTAACAAAAGTAGGCTGACTTTATACATGATTTAAGAATAGGTACGACAGGCCTATGAGGTTAGGAGTGAACCCATACATACACACACACACACACACACACACACACACACACACACACACACACACACACACACACACACACACACACACATACACACACACACACACAATCATGGTTGTGTCGAGTGTGATTTATGGAACAATAGTCGTAAACTTCTAGCATATATAAGATGGTGATAATATAACAGTATGTGAAGATCTGAGCTAGAGACAGCCACTACCTCAGCACTGTGACTCTTATCTGTCATATATATCAATATTTTGATTATTATTCTCAACTTTATTACTGTTAATGTTGTACGAGAGAGGTCGTCAGAAATGCTGAGAATATACATGTAAAACTGATATATATTTAAATGTATATGTTAAATATATGATAAGACATGTGCAATAGTTAGGTATCTTTATTCCGAAACGTTTCGCGTACACAGTGGGCTTCTTCAGTCGAGTACAGAAGAGGCAGTAGAAGCAGTGGAGATGTACAGACGATGTCATCAGTCTGTTACCTTTGAGGATGTAGTTTTGAGATGGTCAGTCCCTCAGCCTGGAGAAGAGTTCTGCTGGAACATTGTTCCAGACTCTGGAGCAATACTTTTCTCCAGGCTGAGGGACTGACCACCTCAAAACTACATCCTCAAAGGTAACAGACTGATGATATCGTCTGTACATCTCCACTGCTTCTGCTCACTCCTCTGTACTCGACTAAAGAAACCTTCTGTGTAGCCGAAACGTTTCAATAATAAAAAATACGTAACTGTTGCACATGTGTCTTACCAACCTGTCGGTATTGTATACCATCACCATACTGACTCGTGTTTAATAATGTATTCTCTAATATACGTATTCATCAGAGGATGTATAAAGTATACTGATTAGAATATGTCTCCGGCGTTTATACATTGAAAGATTTATTTAATCTTTCTTATAGGAGCTGCAGTATTCTTGTGTGATGGTGACCAGGTTAAATGTAGCTTTAATAACGATAATAATAATTAATATTTCTGTCGTCAAGAGGGTGTTGGACAGGCACCTGAAGTCAGTAACTGACCAGACGGGCTGTGGTTCGTACGTCGGTTTCCGTACGGCCAGCAGTAACAGCCTGGTTGATCAGGCATTGATCCACCGCGAGCTTTGGTCATGGACCGAGCAGCGGGGGCGTTGACCCCCAGAGCACCCTCAAAATACACTCCAGGATACAATGTTTACACGCAGAAAGCCTATAGTTACGCAGAAAATATCGGAAATAGGCTTTAAACCCCATTAACCTAATTCAAATTCATTGCATTGCATGCCACGCATATAGTACTGACCTTGATTCTGTTGCAACATTAGCTCAACAAATCACGAACCATTAACAATCACAAGAAGATCCGACTTGTAATAACCTTTCAAGATGAGATAATCAACCAGCGGCATCCCGACCCACCTTCACTCCTCTTACCTCAAAAACTGTAGCAGGTAGGAAAACCCAGGAGGCAAAGTAGTCCCCAGTGTAGCCTTCAGCTAGCCTGATATTGTAGCCTGTTAGACACGCTCTCATACGCCTTCAATTACAAGGGAAGAACATGTGTCATGGGGCCTGTGACCACGGCATTGTTGGTGCATACACTGGAATTTTGCATAAATAACCCGCACATAGTAGAGAGAAGCTTATGACGTCGTTTCAGTCCAACTTGAACCATTTACAAGTCACACTAACACACGAGAGTGAGGGAGCCAGTATATATATATATATATATATATATATATATATATATATATATATATATATATATATATATATATATATATATATGTATGTATGTATATATATATATATATAGGCGAGGGAAGACAGACAAAGAGAGGAAGAAAGAAGAGAGTGAATAAGTAGTGGTAGAGGTAATGCTGGTAGTGGAAGTAGTAGTAGTAGTAGTAGTAGTAGTAGTAGTAGTAGTAGTAATAATAGTAGTTTTTAGTGGCGCAAGAGTCAGAAAGGGGAGTGAAGGGAGGGAACAGTAGTGAAGTTTTACCCACAAATACCATGTCAAAGACACAGTTGTTTAGATCAAGTGTTAACTGTGAAGACGTTTCACTCTATGTAGAGCTTTTTTGAAGTTGGTAAAGCTCAGTAAGGAACGAAACATGAATGATGAAGCTCTACACAGAGATAAACATGACATAATAAGGCTCTAGGAGCGAAGCATGACCTAATAAAGTTCTACATAAAGCGAAACATGTCATGATAAACCTCTACAATCGAAACATGACTCCACAGAGCTCACATGACCCAATAAGTCTCTTACAGTGAGCGAAACGTTGCCCCAGCAAAACTTTGCTCCACTACTAGTGTTCCAGTCTGACTTTCTATGAGAGGTCAACGGCACCTTACACAACCTCGCCCGAATGTAACCCGTTTTTAATGCATGGTGGTAGATACAGGTCACGCACCGGAGACACTGATGATGTCTTGGCGGTAGCAATGACCCGAATGTTGACAGATTTCCCTTCCTACATTGCTCTTGCGCTTCAAATACGAACTCAATTAATACCCACAAATGATTTACTCGCATCCATGTTGAAGTAGTGGAAATATTCTTGATTTAAGGCCTACATGTGCTTATTAGCTCTGCTGTAACTTTGGAGTCCAGTCCCTGGACCCATTATGTACCTCTGTAATCCTTTGACTACTGCCCACAGGATGGGTGTGGGGTGCATAATAGATATAGATATTAAACTAACTGCAAGTGATAATCTTTAAGTCTGGAAAAAAACTAATTTCTGGTTTAATGCTCCCTTATATACCCATTCTTCAAACTGTGTATAGTCTCTGCTTCCATCATTCCTCATCAACCATTCTGTACCCATTAATCATTCTTCACCCATTATTATTATTACAGTTTATTGTAATTATTACAGAGAGACATAGATGATAAAAGAAGAGTAGAATAAGGGAGGAAATGATAAAAGAGAATGAATAGGGAACCAGGACGAGAAGGGAGGATAGGGGCCAAAATAATGATAGAAGAATAGAGAACCAGGATAAGAAGAGGACAGAGGATAGGCAAACCAGGAGATGATGGGAAAGGAGGCATACAGATAACCAATAGACAATAAAAGAAAGACTAGGGAAACCAGCAGATAACAGGAGAGGTAGCATAGAGGCGACAAATGATAGGCCAAGGAAACGACGGGGAAAAAACATCCCAGCATTCTACCTCACGAGAGGCCAAGCCACAGCCCACGAACCTGACCTCTGACCACTATGCCGTGTCCTCCAACAGCCTGCGAGGTCAGCTACAGGGTGGGACACCTATTATAAGCAAGGAGACACCACCCACTCATTACCTCTGAGTAGATGACAACATTATCTGGCTTGGCTTGGCTTGCTAGCAGTGACACGTTACAAACCCACTAGCAAACAAAGCCGAACGCTTATGGCTTTTGTTTTATTTTTTGTGCTTTCAAAATATTAACCACATTAGTCAATTTTTATTTAAGATCATAAAAATATTAGTCAAAGGTTCTCTGAGCACCTCTGAAGGAGTACCTTTGGACGAGGGTAAATTACAGGACCTGAACAAGTACCTCTGAACGAAAGTACCTTAAAGTTCCTGAACTACCTTTGGACGAAAGTGCCTTAGAGGACCTGATAATTATAATAATAATAATAATAATAATAATAATATAATTAATAATAATAATAATAATAATAATAATAATAATAATAATAATAATAATAATAATAATAATAATATTTAAGACCCCCCACATCGAGGGGTACTGCTTATTTCTACCTCACACTGAGGTCCTCTTCAGTAGACTCAATGTGAGGCTCTAACATTAAACATATTCTCAAGATACAGAAATTATAAGGATAAAAATCACATTACTGTGACTAGAACAATTCACAATTCACCCACAATACCGCGACTGGAACAACTTGACATCGGTGCAGAACAGAGCGAAACGTCGTCAAAAGGTTTCTCTAAGTGCAGATGGTGTGAATTGTTCCATAAACTATAAATGGAATGGAACACTCTTAAGAGGAAGTGTTAAGAGCATTACGAGAACCAGGTATAAGGAATATCAGAAAAGTCTGAAAATATTTCTTTAGTCTCCCATATAATACTAAAAAAAAATTTCAGTTACCCCACAAAAATAGTTTTGAAAGTAAGTGTGATTAAAAATAATTAAATCCTGGTGTGTGTAAGATAGATGACGTGGTTAGGATAGAGGCAGGTTCAGGAGCGGCGCCCCCGCTAACACAAGTGGGTGAGGTTGAGTACATGGGAGCAGAGGTTGAGTACATGGGAGCAGAGGTTGAGTACATGGGAGCAGAGGTTGAGTACATGGGAGCAGAGGTTGAGTTCGTGGGAGCAGAGTACTTCTTAGCCACATACTGTGACCCTCTCTGCAGGTGTGTGTGTGTTTTTGTCACACGATAATTGCTTACCTGTCCGTGTGTGTGTGTGTGTGTGTGTGTGTGTGTCTGTGTGTGTGTGTGTCTGTGTGTGTGTGTGTGTGTGTGTGTCTGTGTGTGTGTGTGTGTGTGTGTGTGTGTGTGTGTGTGTGTGTGTGTGTGTGTGTGTGTGTGTGTGTGTGTGTGTGTGTGTGTGTGTGTGTGTGTGTGTGTGTGTGTGTGTGTGTGTGTGTGTGTGTGTGTGTGTGTGTGTGTGTGTGTGTGTGTACTCATCTACCTAATTGTGGTTGCAGGGGTCGAGTCATAGCTCCTGGCCCCGCCTTTTCGCTGGTCGCTACTAGATCCACTCTTTCCCTGCTCCGTCAGCTTTATCATACCTCTTCTTAAAGCTGTGTATGGATCCTGTGTGTGAGTCTGAAGACGTTTCGCCAACCAGTGGCTGTTCTTCTTTCTGTGGACTGAATTGATAAAGTCACTGGTTGGCGAAATGTGTTTAGAAAAGCTCACAGGTGCTGCATATGTGTTTATTGTCTCATGTCTTAGGTGTTTTAATACACATATCCTCCCTCTCCCTCACCTAACATCACTCTCTCTCCCTCACCTAACATCATTCCCTCTCCCTCAGCTAACATCACTCCCTCTCCCTCACCTAACATCATTCCCTCTCCCTCAGCTAACATCACTCCCTCTCCCTCACCTAACATCATTCCCTCTCCCTCACCTAACATCACTCCCTCTCCCTCAGCTAACATCACTCCCTCTCCCTCACCTAACATCATTCCCTCTCCCTCAGCTAACATCACTCCCTCTCCCTCACCTAACATCATTCCCTCTCCCTCACCTAACATCATTCCCTCTCCCTCACCTAACATCACTCCCTCTCCCTCACCTAACATCATTCCCTCTCCCTCAGCTAACATCACTCCCTCTCCCTCACCTAACATCATTCCCTCTCCCTCACCTAATATCACCCTCTCTCTCCCTCTCCCTCACCTAATATCACCCTCTGTCTCTCCCTTTCCCTCACCTAATATCACCCTCTCTCTCTCCCTCTCCCTCACCTAATATCACCCTCTCTCTCTCCCTCTCCCTCACCTAATATCACACTCTCTCTCTCCCTCTCCCTCACCTAATATCACCCTCTCTCTCTCCCTCTCCCTCACCTAATATCACCCTCTCTCTCTCCCTCTCCCTCACCTAATATCACCCTCTCTCTCTCCCTCTCCCTCACCTAATATCACCCTCTCTCTCTCCCTCTCCCTCACCTAATATCACCCTCTCTCTCCCTCTCCCTCACCTAATATCACCCTCTCTCTCTCCCTCTCCCTCACCTAATATCACCCTCTCTCTCTCCCTCTCCCTCACCTAATATCACCCTCTCTCTCTCTCCCTCTCCCTCACCTAATATCACCCTCTCTCTCTCCCTCTCCCTCACCTAATATCACCCTCTCTCTCTCCCTCTCCCAATATCACCCTCTCTCTCTCCCTCTCCCTCACCTAATATCACCCTCTCTCTCTCCCTCTCCCAATATCACCCTCTCTCTCTCCCTCTCCCTCACCTAATATCACCCTCTCTCTCTCCCTCTCCCTCACCTAATATCACCCTCTCTCTCTCCCTCTCCCTCACCTAATATCACCCTCTCTCTCTCCCTCTCCCTCACCTAATATCACCCTCTCTCTCTCCCTCTCCTAATATCACCCTCTCTCTCTCCCTCTCCCTCACCTAATATCACCCTCTCTCTCTCCCTCTCCCTCACCTAATATCACCCTCTCTCTCTCCCTCTCCCTCACCTAATATCACCCTCTCTCTCTCCCTCTCCCTCACCTAATATCACCCTCTCTCTCCCTCTCCCTCACCTAATATCACCCTCTGTATCTCCCTTTCCCTCACCTAATATCACCCTCTGTCTCTCCCTTTCCCTCACCTAATATCACCCTCTGTCTCTCCCTTTCCCTCACCTAATGTCACCCTCTGTCTCTCCCTTTCCCTCACCTAATATCACCCTCTCTCTCTCCCTCTCCCTCACCTAATATCACCCTCTCTCTCTCCCTCTCCCTCACCTAACATCAAATCATAACACCAGCATCAATACTGATCTTTTAGCTCCACTCACAACATTTCTGTTTATATAATTTATGTTCCCACTGGTACCTTGAACTCTCTCTCACCCCCTCTCTCACTCTCTCATCCCCTCTCATTGTTTCTCACAGTAACCACTGCCAGAACATCGGTAATTGACATGTTTACACATCTTGATTTGCAGAAGTTTCCGTCTTTGTGATTCTCACTAACAATTCCCATTTTGGCAAATCTCTAAATATTTATCCAGGGGTGGAAATTTAAGGGTCATTTGTCTTTCATTATAAATTATAACAACAATGGAAATAAGTCACTCTGTCTGACTTTTTTGGGTTATCCCAGGTTCTCTACACATATGCTGCTATGTATGATAATTCTATGTAACTATATTTGTGTATACCTGAATAAACTTACTTACTTACTTACTTACTTACTTATGATATAACAGGTGATGAACGGGGTTATATCATGTTATATTACGATTTGACATATTGAGTAGCTAAAGATATATCGATATGACGACAGGAAAACGGAAGACAGGTGCTGTAGAGCACGCTCGTGTTGGCAAGAAATAATTCGCTCTGTGTAGAGCTTTATTAGGACTTGATAAAGCTCTATAGAGCTTCACTAGGATTTGATAAAGCTCTACAGAGCTTTACTATGACTTGATAAAGCGCTACAGACTCACAGAGCTTCACTAGGACTTGATAAGGCTCTATAGAGCTTCACTAGGACTTGGTAAAGCTCTATAGAGCTTCACTGGAACTCGATAAAGCTCCACGAGCTTCACTAGAACTTGATAAAGCTCTACGAGCTTCACTATGACTTGATAAAGCTCTACAGAGCTTCACTAGTACTTGATGAAGCTCTACAGAGCTTCACTAGGACTTGATAAAGCTCTACAGAGCTTCACTAGGACTTGATAAAGCTCTACAGAGCTTCGCTAAGACTTGATAAAGCTCTACAGAGAGCGAAACGTTTCACCGGTAAATGCTTCTGTAACCTGTGTTTTTATCTTCGCTGTTGCTGCGCCTACATTTCGATCCGTAAACAAAGATATATATCGTGTGTGTACTCACCTATTTGTGGTTGCAGGGGTCGATACTCAGCTCCTGGGCCCGCCTCTTCATTGATCGCTACTAGGTCCACTCTCTCTCCCTGCTCCATAAGCTTTATCGTACCTTATTGTAGCTCTTTCGTATCTGTGTGTACTCACCTAATTGTACTCACCTAGTTGTGGTTGCAGGGGTCGAGACTCAGCTCCTGGCCCCGCCTCTTCACTGATCGCTACTAGGTCCTCTATCTCTCGGCTCCATGAGCTTTAACATACCTCGTCTTAAAGCTATGTATGGTTGTGTGTGTGTGTATGTATGTGCATATGCGTGTGTGTGTGTGTGTGTGTACTCACCTATTTGTACTCGCCTATTTGTGGTTGCAGGGGTCGAGTCACAGCTCCTGGCCCCGCCTCTTCGCTGATTGCTACTAGGTCCTCTCTCTCCCTGCCCCATGAGCTCTATCATACCTCGTCTTAAAACTATGTATGGTTCCCGCCTCCACTACGTCACTTTCTAGGCTATTCCACGGCCTGACTACTCTGTGTGTGTGTGTGTGTGTGTGTGTGTGTGTGTGTGTGTGTGTGTGTGTGTGTGTGTGTGTGTGTGTGTGTGTGTGTGTGTGTGTGTGTGTGTGTGTGTGTGTGTGTGTGTGTGTGTGTGTGTGTGCGCGTGTGTGTGTGTGTGTGTGTGTGTGTGTGTGTGTGTGTGTGTGTGTGTGTGTGTGTGTGTGTGTCTGTGTGTTTACACCAGGGCGCGGCTTTACCATGCATTTCCGGACCAATTATTCTCCTTAGCTGTGTCTTACCCATCTCGTTCTTTGTTTCTCTTCCATTACTCCTCATCTCTCTCATTCTCTACTCTCGGCTACTCCTTGTCCATTTCTTCCTCTATTCTGTCCATTTGTCATTTCTCCTGCAGTTGCAACATGACCCAGAACATTGATCTGAGGTTGCTACTGCCATGCACAGTGAGTGCACCAACAACCTACTTCCTCAGTGGGTTGGCTTGAGCAGGGGTCATCGACCTAGCGGACAAGCATCACAAAGGCCATTATACTCATCCTTATGACCCCCACACTCCATCACCTGCCATTGTGGATTGTTTATCATTTCCGTCTGTGTCCTTCCCTCTCCCTCTCTACCCATGACGTCCCTCCCTCTCTACCCATGACGTCCCTCCCTCTCTACCCATGACGTCCCTCCCTCTCTACCCATGACGTCCCTCCCTCTCTACCCATGACGTCCCTCCCTCTCTACCCATAACGTCCTCCCTCTCTACCCATGACGTCCCTCCCTCTCTACCCATAACGTCCCTCCCTCTCTACCCATGACGTCCCTCCCTACTCACTCTAGGGACATCAGACACACTCCTGGTGTCTTCAGCTTCAAGAAACTATCGTCTCGCATATAAATACCTTATACTGGAAACGGTATAAAATACGGACAGGTTGATGACTAAGACACATGTGCAACAGTTGGGTATCTTCATTGATGAAACGTTTCGCCAACACAGTAGGCTTCTTCAGTCAAATACAGAGGCAGCAGGTGTAGTAGTGAAATGAAGATGATGTTATCAGTCCATTAACATTGGGGAAATAATATTTGAGGTGGTCAGTCCCTCAGCCTGGAGAAGAGTTCAGCTCCATGGTCTGGAACGATATCGTTCCAGGAGATGGAGCTAGGGTGAACCATCTCAGTCACTCCCTTCATACACAAGAACTATCCTTGTGGACGAGGGTGGTTCATCCCTGTCTCTCCCTCCCTGTAATTCCCTGAATCAAGAGCCTTCAGCAGCATCAAGGAAAGTGTGTAACAACAGCATCACTATCAACAATCACTACAATTACAGACTTGATTCTTTTTTCTGTACTCTGATTGTATAGTGTTATGACGTCTGTTATGTGTTTACTGTAACCTATTACACGCGCACACACACACACACACACACACACACACACACACACACACACACACACACACACACACACACACACACACACACACACGATAAAGCTCTTGGAGCAGGGAGAGAGTGGACCTAATAACGTCCAGCGAAGAGGCTACGGATTGACCCCTGCAACCACAAATAGGTGAATACAAGTGAGTACACACACACACTCTCTCATAGAGGGATGATAGGCCGAGAGAGAGAGAGAGAGAGAAAGAGAGAGAGAGAGAGAGAGAGAGAGAGAGAGAGAGAGAGAGAGAGAGAGAGAGAGAGAGAGAGAGAGAGAGAGAGAGAGAGAGAGAGAGAGACTCAGTTGCACATCAATCACCAACATGTACGAGCCTTGGGCAAGCAATTGCATGTTACATTTCCGAGAAAACACACTGATGATGGTCTCTACCACAACACGAAATCAATATAACACTTGGTACAAGACTAAGTGAACAGTGTCTGGCCACACAGTGATGAGTACCACATGCAGGTGACTGGACTTCACCGCTACGCAGTGTCTGGCCACTCAGTGATGAACTGACTCTCCAGTCACAATGAAGAATCACGTGGTGAATCTTGCAGGTGAAAAAACTTATACTGTTGAGATTCGCCAGCTGGTGAAGAGCTCTTGATTCAAGGAAAGTGAGATTGACTTCCCTTGGATTAAGCCTGATCTTTCATTAACCAAGTGCAGTATGGCTTCTATGGGGTTAGTGCTTTCAAATTAATAATAATAATAATAATATTTTTTTATTTTTACAAGTACTTGATACAACTTATAGAAACCATAGCTAACATCAATGACAGACTATATAGAAAGCCCCTGATTATGAAGAGAATTTCGGCTAACTTGGGTTAATTTTGTCCCCAGGATGTGACCCACATCAGTCGACTAACACACAGGTACCTACTTACTGGTAACTGAAAAGTGACAGCAGGTATATTAAGGAAACAAGCCCCCAGTGTTTCCACCCGTTCCGGGGATCAAACCACGCACACTCAGTGTGTGAGCTGAGTGCGCTACCAACCGAACTATGTTAGATGGTGGTGACAGTGTTTTGTTCGTCAGCAGCAAACATGACAAGCATCCCGTAATGAGGACCTTCGTTAGTTAACTGGTTAAATATCCGCTGGTCTGCCAGAGCTACGATGCACAAACTGTTTTCAATACAGAAGATCATTAACTATCAGTGAGAGGTTGACACAGCAGCTGACCTCCACCTGCTATATAAACAATACCATCTTTATCACACCACACCTTCTATATATTATAAAGACTAGCAGTCTTAAATCAGTAGTGTTTATACAAATATCTCGTGTATATATATATATATATATATATATATATATATATATATATATATATATATATATATATATATATAACAATTCATAAACAGGCGAAATTATTTACATTGTCTCTACGTCCACAGCAGGACTCGAACCTGTAAACTCTGTATCAGAGGACCCAGTACTTTACCACGGAGCCAGACACCAGATAAGTATGGGCGCCTAACCGGAGCTAGACGATGTCTGCCCATACCTCGGGGCACCAGGCTAGTTTTCAAAGTTATTTCATCAGATCCTGGAACCAGTCCCACCAGGATTTTCCAGGTGTAAATTATGATGTACCTTTCTCGCCTTCGTTCCAGGGAACACAGTTGAAAGAATTTCAAATGATTCCCAGTAGTTCAGATGTCTGATTGAGTGTATACGGGAAGTGAAAGTTCTCCGTACGTTTTCCAGCTCAGAAATCTCACTGCCTCGAAGGGGACAGTTAATATACCAGACGTCTAACCTGGGGAGAATAAGTGACTTGAGTATCATCAATGACTCGGTGCCTCTTGCAATGAAAGTTCTAGTTATCCAGCCACCTATCATTTTCCTTACTGTAGCAATAACATTATGATCATTGAATGTAAGATCTTCTCACATCACTCAAAAGTCTCGTACATGGAACTTTTACTCTATTGAAAGCGTGATAATTTACGCATTTTAACTAAAAAATCCCCTCATGGAAGGTTCCTTGATGTTGGTGAGGGGCTCTTGATTTAGGGAATTGGATCTGTGCTCCAGTTCCCCGAATTAAGCCTGAATGCCTTCCACATCCCCCCCCGGGCGCTGTATAATCCTACGGGTTTAGCGCTTCCCCCTTGATTATAATAATAATAATAATAACTAAAAAATGAGATACGCCAGAAAATGCTTCAAACAACTCTGAATCATCGAAATATGAAAAAAATAACATTTTAGCACATTTTCCTTAATTTTTAATGTTTTTAATATTTCACAATTTGTATTTCTCCTGAACATTTTTTACAGTCTTTATTCAGAACATAAAAATATATTTATTAGTGGCGTATATGTGAAGTGAAGCCTTAATAACTCTCGTGTAGTCGATAGTCTTCCAACCCCATAAACCAACCCCAGGTAAGAGTTTCCAATATTGTATAATAATTCCTCAGCTCTTGCCGTCACACACACAAAAACAAGAGTGAATACATGTGTTGCGGGTCGCAGGTGTGTTCCCAGTCTTGTGAAGTTTACCTTCTCCAGGTAAACTCCAGGTGTGATAACGAATAAAAAGACATAATACCGTGACTGTAACAATAGACAAATAACCCGCACATGGGAGAGAGAAGCTTACGACGACGTTTCGATCCGACTTCGACCATATACAAAGTCACAGTGTAACTTTGTATGTGGTCCGAGTTCGGGTTATTTGTCTATTATGCCAGATGTGTTGGTCTCCGCTCCGATAAATCTTCCTCAGTGAAAAACTTACACCATTTTGATTAAATTAGCAGCGAGTGTTACTGTCTTCCCAACAAGGTAGTCTGCTTGCCTCACCGGCGTGTGGTTGTCTCGTCTACCTCAACTTAATATCACACTACATGTCTGGAATACCAGAACTAACCACCAAGTTGATACCATTTTATCCCTATCCACATTCCCATCCACATCCACACCCCATCCTTCCTTCCTTCCATCCTTCCTTCCTCCAGCAGTCTTCGTACTTATTTCTTGATGTATTATTATTACTATTATTATTATTATGTTGCTGATATTTTTATTTATTATTATTATTATTATTATTATTATTGTTATTATTAGATTCCTTAACGGCGGTGTGGAGCCTGGGGATTGTTAGCTGGTTAGATTTGATCCAAGGAAGGGGAGAATGGCCCTAGTTCCTTGGATCAAGAGCCCTTCGCCAGTATCAAGGCCCTGCAAGTCTCTATCTCAGTGTGAAACCGATGAAGAGCTCTTGATGCAAGGAACGGGAGCTAACGTTTCTTTTCCCTCGGATCAAACCTGATTACCTGGCACACTCCCAGGGTGATGGAAGATTGAAGGAGAGATGCATTCTCGAATAAGGGTCCATCTATATAACCTCCCTCCCACCTGTCTCTCCTTCCTTGCTTCCAGTCTTGTCCTGACGCCTTCCCTCCCTCCCTCCCACCATCTACAAGAAGAGGGAGTCCCTCCCGAGGCCAGGACCTGTTGTGCTTCACGGGAAGGGCCTCCACCAGGGTCACTTACCTCAGGTATGACCTCCATGGAGGCCACCTTCTCGCCTTTCCCACATGACCTCTTCCTTGAATCCTCTCCTTTGACCTCGCTTGACATCTCTCTCTCTGCGTCTATACTTGCTACAGACATACCGATAATCCTTAACTTAGATATGAGTAGATAGTTAATTCAGTAGATACTCTAGCTCGCACTCTATACTACTTTGCTGTCTGTCTTTCCCATGTACTATCCTGCCCCTACTGTGTCAAGGTGACCTAGCATGATCCCCCTCCCTCCACCGTCAAGGTGACCTAGCATGATCCCCCTCCCTCCACCGTCAAGGTGACCTAGCATGATCCCCCTCCCTCCACCGTCAAGGTGACCTAGCATGGTCCCCCTCCCTCCACCGTCAAGGTGACCTAGCATGGTCCCCCTCCCTCCACCGTCAAGGTGACCTAGCATGGTCCCCCTCCCTCCACCATCAAGGTGACCTAGCATGGTCCCCCTCCCTCCACCGTCAAGGTGACCTAGCATGGTCCCCCTCCCTCCACCGTCAAGGTGACCTAGCATGGTCCCCCTCCCTCCACCGTCAAGGTGACCTAGCATGGTCCCCCTCCCTCCACCGTCAAGGTGACCTAGCATGGTCCCCCTCCCTCCACCGTCAAGGTGACCTAGCATGGTCCCCCTCCCTCCACCGTCAAGGTGACCTAGCATGGTCCCCCTCCCTCCACCGTCAAGGTGACCTAGCATGGTCCCCC
The DNA here is from genome assembly GCF_038502225.1 of Cherax quadricarinatus. Classification (NCBI taxonomy): domain Eukaryota; kingdom Metazoa; phylum Arthropoda; class Malacostraca; order Decapoda; family Parastacidae; genus Cherax; species Cherax quadricarinatus. The sequence continues at coordinate 16,107,250 of NC_091370.1, forward strand.
TCCCTCCACCGTCAAGGTGACCTAGCATGGTCCCCCTCCCTCCACCGTCAAGGTGACCTAGCATGGTCCCCCTCCCTCCACCGTCAAGGTGACCTAGCATGGTCCCCCTCCCTCCACCGTCAAGGTGACCTAGTATGGTCCCCCTCCCTCCACCGTCAAGGTGACCTAGCATGGTCCCCCTCCCTCCACCGTCAAGGTGACCTAGCATGGTCCCCCTCCCTCCACCGTCAAGGTGACCTAGCATGGTCCCCCTCCCTCCACCGTCAAGGTGACCTAGCATGGTCCCCCTCCCTCCACCGTCAAGGTGACCTAGCATGATCCCCCTCCCTCCACCGTCAAGGTGACCTAGAATGGTCCCCCTCCCTCCTCACCTTCCTCCACACATGAGACTGACACATTTCACCACCCTGTATGAACACCATCCTGTAAGATGGAATATAACAGGGTAACACAACTAGCTTTTATTCCCATTATATAACTATTGCATGGAACAGTGCAGTAGCACACTGCTCATCTATCCAACTTAGATGGAAAAAAGTGACCTCGGACTAGTGGTGGTCACATAGAAGAAAGTATTTCTCGAACCACAACTCTTTCGACTACACGATGGTCATTAAGGCTGCATGTCACCACCTTTCAAGAATATTTTAATACCCTAAAAAAGAATTAAATACATTTTCAACCTGTGTACATTAAGAGATACACACATCTCAGTGTGTATACACTGAGAGATAAACATTTCCCAGTTCAAACACTAGCAGGCCAGTTCTAAAACTAGCAAGCCAATTTTAACACTAGCAGGCCAGTTCTAAAACTAGCAAGCCAATTTTAACACTAGCAGGGCAGTTCTAAAACTTGCAAGACAGTTCTAACACCAGCAAGCCAATTCTAACACTAGCAGGCCAGTTCTAAAACTAGCAAGCCAATTCTAACACTAGCAGGCCAGTTCTAAAAACTAGCAAACCAGTTCTAACACTAGCAAACCAGTACTAACACTGGAAAGCCAGTTCTAACACTGGAAAGCCAGTTCTAATATTAGCAAGCCGGTTCTAACTAGCAAGCCAGTGCATGTGCAGTGTATCTGCACATTTCGGGCTAAAGATCCGCATCAGTCACCTTGCCCAGGTTTTGTGTGACATCCAGCCAGACGATGCTGTGATCACTGATGATCAGTGTCCCGTAGCTTGATCGCTAGCGCACTTACCTCAGGTGCGGCTGGAAACATTAGGACGTGTTTCCTTAAGACACCTGCTCTCAATGTTCACCTAACAGTATAATAGGTACCTGGGTGTTAGTCGACTGGTGTGTGTCGCATACTGGGACAAAATTAATCTAATTTGCCCGAAATGCTCAGCATAACAAGCGGCTTTCTATACAGTAGTATGTCATTGGTGTCAGCTATGGTCTGTATAAGTTGTATCATGCACGTGTAGAAACAAAGGTTATTATTATTAAAATATTTTAGATTAACTCTGAAAATCTTTTCTTCCTACATGACTTGGATTCAGTAAATCCGACGACTGGTTTCCATATTTGACTCTGATTGATATTCAGATATAGAGACCGCTTCTAGGTTCAAACTGTGTTTTGTTGACAGGATAAGAGATGTTATCCTGTCTCATCTCATTTCAAAGGCAATCCTATCTAAGGTATTATACCACCACCCCCAGGATGCCACCCACAACAGATGAATAACAGCCAGGTACCTACTGAGTGCTAGGTGAACAGGGGAAACAGGTATAAGGAAATATTCCCAGGTGATCTCTCCTTCCAGCTTCTCGTGAGGGACAAGATGGAAACTGCTACAGGTATTGCCTCGCTTCCTCGGGTACTGCCTCGCTCCCTCGGGTACTGCTTCGCCCCTCAGGTACTGCTTCCTCCCTCTGGTACTGTCTCGCTCCCTCGGGTACTGCCTCGCTCCCTCGGGTACTGCCTCGCCCCTCAGGTACTGCCTCGGCCCTCAGGTACTGCCTCGCCCCTCAGGTACTGCATCGCCCCTTGGGTACTGCCTCGCTCCCTCGGGTTCTGTCTCATCCCTCAGGTTCTGCCTCATCCCTCAGGTTCTGCCTCATCCCTCAGGTTCTGCCTCATCCATCAGGTTCTACCTCATCCCTCAGGTTCTGCCTCATCCCTCAGGTTCTGCCTCATCCCTCAGGTTCTGCCTCGTCCCTCAGGTTCTGCCTCGTCCCTCAGGTTCTGCCTCATCCCTCAGATTTTGCCTCACCCCTCAGGTTCTGCCTCGTCCCTCAGGTTCTGCCTCGTCCCTCAGGTTCTGCCTCATCCCTCAGGTTCTGCCTCGTCCCTCAGGTTCTGCCTCGTCCCTCAGGTTCTGCCTCATCCCTCAGGTTCTGCCTCATCCCTCAGGTTCTGCCTCATCCCTCAGGTTCTGCCTCATCCCTCAGGTTCTGCCTCGTCCCTCAGGTTCTGCCTCGTCCCTCATGGTCTGCCTCATCCCTCAGGTTCTGCCTCATCCCTCAGGCTCTGCCTCATCCCTCAGGTTCTGCCTCATCCCTCAGGTTCTGCCTCATCCCTCAGGTTCTGCCTCATCCCTCAGGTTCTGCCTCATCCCTCAGGTTCTGCCTCATCCCTCAGGTTCTGCCTCGTCCCTCAGGTTCTGCCTCATCCCTCAGGTTCTGCCTCATTTCTCAGGTTCTGCCTCGTCCCTCAGATTCCGCCTCGTCCCTCAGGTTCTGCCTCGTCCCTCATGTTCTGCCTCATCCCTCAGGTTCTGCCTCGTCCCTCAGGTTCTGCCTCATCCCTCAGGTTCTGCCTCATTCCTCAGGTTCTGCCTCATCCCTCATGTTCTGCCTCATCCCTTAGGTTCTGCCTCATCTCTCACGTTCTGCCCCATCCCTCAGGTTCTGCCTCATCCCTCAGGTTCTGCCTCATCCCTCAGGTTCTGCCTCATCTCTCAGGTTCTGCCCCATCCCTCAGGTTCTGCCTCATCCCTCAGGTTCTGCCTCATCCCTCAGGTTCTGCCTCATCCCTCAGGTTCTGCCTCATCCCTCAGGTTCTGCCTCATCCCTCAGGTTCTGCCTCATCCCTCAGGTTCTGCCTCATCCCTCAGGTTCTGCCTCATCCCTCAGGTTCTGCCTCATCCCTCAGGTTCTGCCTCATCCCTCAGGTTCTGCCTCATCCCTCAGGTTCTGCCTCATCCCTCAGGTTCTGCCTCATCCCTCAGGTTCTGCCTCATCCCTCAGTTCTGCCTCATCCCTGTTCCTCATCCCTCAGGTTCTGCCTCATCCCTCAGGTTCTGCCTCATCCCTCAGGTTCTGCCTCATCCCTCAGGTTCTGCCTCATCTCTCAGGTTCTGCCCCATCCCTCAGGTTCTGCCTCATCCCTCAGGTTCTGCCTCATCCCTCAGGTTCTGCCTCATCCCTCAGGTTCTGCCTCATCCCTCAGGTTCTGCCTCATCCCTCAGGTTCTGCCTCATCCCTCAGGTTCTGCCTCATCTCTCAGGTTCTGCCCCATCCCTCAGGTTCTGCCTCATCCCTCAGGTTCTGCCTCATCCCTCAGGTTCTGCCTCATCCCTCAGGTTCTGCCTCATCCCTCAGGTTCTGCCTCATCCCTCAGGTTCTGCCTCATCTCTCAGGTTCTGCCCCATCCCTCAGGTTCTGCCTCATCCCTCAGGTTCTGCCTCATCCCTCAGGTTCTGCCTCATCCCTCAGGTTCTGCCTCATCCCTCAGGTTCTGCCTCATCCCTCAGGTTCTGCCTCATCCCTCAGGTTCTGCCTCATCCCTCAGGTTCTGCCTCATCCCTCAGGTACTCACATGAACTTTAGAGAAGCCTTGAACTTTTATGAAATGACAATAAAAACCTGTTTTCGTCTCTCCTCATGCATTTAATTAGGAGACTTCACCTGGGCAGGTCAGGTGACGAGGTGGTTGATGTGATGGATGATTATGTGATGAATGGCGGGTGTGGAGGGTTGATGTGATGGTTGATGTGTTGGTTGATGTGAAGGACGGCAGGGCGACAGAGGCAGGGTAACACAGGCAGGGTAACACAGGCAGGGTAACACAGGCAGGGTAACACAGGCAGGGTGACACAGGCAGAGTAACACAGGCAGGGTAACACAGGCAGGGTGACACAGGCAGGGTAACACAGGCAGGGTAATACAGGCAGAGTAACACAGGCAGAGTAACACAGGCAGGGTAACACAGGCAGGGTAACACAGGCAGGATACACAGGCAGGGTAACACAGGCAGGGTAACACAGGCAGGGTAACACAGGCAGGGTAACACAGGCAGGATACACAGGCAGGGTAACACAGGCAGAGTAACACAGGCAGGGTAACACAGGCAGGGTAACACAGGCAGGATACACAGGCAGGGTAACACAGGCAGGGTAACACAGGCAGGGTAACACAGGCAGGGTAACTCAGGCAGGGTAACTCAGGCAGGGTAACACAGGCAGGGTAACACAGGCAGGGTAACACAGGCAGGGTAACACAGGCAGGGTAACACAAGCAGGGTAACACAGGCAGGGTAACACAGGCAGGGTAACACAGGCAGGGTAACACAGGCAGGGTAACTCAGGCAGGGTAACACAGGCAGGGTAAAACAGGCAGGGTAACACAAGCAGGGTAACACAGGCAGGGTAACACAGGCAGGGTAACACAGGCAGGGTAACACAGGCAGGGTAACACAGGCAGGGTAACACAGGCAGGGTGACACAGGCAGGGTAACACAGGCAGGGTGACACAGGCAGGGTAACACAGGCAGGGTGACACAGGCAGGGTAACACAGGCAGGGTGACACAGGCAGGGTAACACAGGCAGGGTGACACAGGCAGGGTAACACAGGCAGGGTAACACAGGCAGGGTAACACAGGCAGGGTAACACAGGCAAGGTAACACAGGCAGGGTAACACAGGCAGGGTAACACAGGCAGGGTAACACAGGCAGGGTAACACAGGCAGGGTGACACAGGCAGGGTGACACAGGCAGGGTAACACAGGCAGGGTAACACAAGCAGGGTAACACAGGCAGGGTAACACAGGCAAGGTTATACAAACACAACAAAGTTATATTCAACATTTACCTTCACGATACTTCATTATGCTAAGTTATCAACTATCATGAAGGAATAATTCAATGTTTGATGGAACCCATAAGAAAGTTCTACAATAATTCCCTTTACTCTGATTTTTCAGTCTCTATATCTGGCTTATTCAATTAACCAGGTTGTTAGTCTTTATGTGTGTCCAGTGACGTGAATAATGATACATTGTTTGCGTCATTATTTGTGTACAGTGACGTATATAATGATACATTGTCAGTAATTATAAAGGTCTCCAGTAAACGCACGAGACAAAAACAAGGAAGAAAAGTACTGGGCCCTCCTTCCCTCCAGCCTTCCCTCCCTTCCTCTTGTCACACCCTCCTTCCCTCCCTTCCTCTTGTCACACCCTCCCTCCCTCCCTTCCTCTTGTCACACCCTCCTTCTATTCACTATTATCGTATATAATTGGGTAGCAGCACACTGGTGATATTTCCAATTTTGCTAAAGAAAACTATTTTCTCCCTCTCTTTATTCTTCCCTCCCTCCTTCCTCCTTCCTCTCTCCCTCTTTCTCTCTCGGTTTCTTGACCGGAGGGTAATAATGCTATGTTATATTAAAGAAAAGTACGACTAATGTAACTAATTATAGATAGTAGGGATAGTTTACTTTGTCTAATTCTCAGTACTGGCCAAGGTTGGTATGTCCGTATGTATGTACGTAGGTACGTGTGTGTGTGTGTTAGTTACCACTTTGTCAGAGGCACTTGTCGATAAGACGGCCTGTGTGTGTGTGTGTGTGTGTGTGTGTGTGTGTGCTGACCTATTTGTACTCACCTATTTGTGGTTGCAGGGGTCGATTCACAGCCCCTGGCTCTGCCTCTTCGCTGGTCGCTATCAGGTCCACACTCTCCCTGCTCCACATTCTTGAGTTCTGTTCGACTTACAGAAGCTTATTTTTACTGACATTTGAGTCATGTAAACAAGGTGTCCGGAAGTGCCTTCCCCAGCGTGTACATTGTCCAATGTATTTCCTGGCATAGTGAACACCTTGATAGGACGGCTACCACTCACTATACAGGCTATACTACCCCCTCTCCCTCACTACCAGTTTCTGTCAATATTAATACCTTCTATCAGAGAATGCTTTAGACTGCTAACTAAAAAAAATGAAGTATGGCAGAGAATGCTTTAGACTGCTAACTAAAAAATGAGGTGTGTCAGAGAATGCTTTAGACTGCTAACTAAAAAATGATATGGCAGAAATGCCTCATACTGCTAACTAAATAATGAGGTATGTCAGAGAATGCTTTAGACTGCTAACTAAAAAATGAGGTATGTCAGAGAATGCTTCAGACCGCTAACTAAACAGTGAGATATGTCAGAGAATGCTTCAGACTGCTAACTAAAAAAATAAGGTATTTCAGAGAATGCTTTAGACTGCTAACTAAAAAATGAGGTATGACAGAAAATGCTTCAGACTGCTCTGAATCGTCGAAATATACAATATTACAGCACATTTTTCTTATTTTTAATTAATTTGCGTAATTTTAAAAAATCATATAAATTGTCCAGTAAGATGTAAGATCCGCAGGCGGTCTTCAGAAGCTCCTTTATACAGTGGAATGTGTTGAAAATGCATATGAAAAAATACATTCAGAATTGAATACCACAAGCTATGAAAGCCTTTTTATGTGGTTTATTTTTTTTTATTTTTTAAATGGCATTTATAGTGGTATTTTTTTTTTTATATTTATTGTGATTTTTTCATAATATACCTACTGGCTCTGCTGCTCTAGCCAATAATGGTGATGATGATGTTGTTGATGATAATAATAATAATAATATTAATAATAATAATAATAATAATAATAATAATAATAATAATAATCTTTACAAGTACATATACAAGGTATACAGACCATAGCTGACATCAGTGACATACTACTATATAGAAAGCCACTTATTATGCTGAGTATTTCCCGCAAATTAGGTCAATTTTTTCCCAGGAAACACTTTCTGATGTTTCCACCCGTACCGGGGATCGACCCACGGACCTCAGTGTGTGAGGCGAGTGCGCTAGCAATCGAGCTATGGGCCACTAACATTCTTCTGAACTTCCCTCTTCTGGCACTCTTTCCCTCTCCCTCTCTCTCCCTCTCTTGTGATTCTACTACTGTTACTAAGAGCATATTTGTACATTCTAAAGCGTTTTGTAGATAAATGGGTCAGAGAACCGACAGGATAAAGAATTAAGACACTTGCGCAATGCTTGGGTATCTTAACTGTGGAAACGTTTCGCCAACCAATGGTTTCTTTAGTCCAGTACAGAGATGAATGGTTGAAGAACAGAAGGAGTTTGAGGTAATCAATCCCTCAGACTTTTTTACTCTTAAGACTTTTGGCGTAACTTTTAGAGTTTTTTTATGGAAATTTGAGTGTAAATATCCAATATTGCCACTAACAAGCGACTGTGAGCCACCCTCTACCAAGTCCTGAACGACCCCTGCTCCAATCTCAGATCCCTCACTGGAATTTCACAGCAGACCTAGAGACTGTTGACTGGCCTACAGAATTCTCCAATGCCAATGGTATTGACGATTGGACAGACATTTTTCTTAACAAAATACTTAGACTATACAACAATGTCCTATAAAAACGAAACAGATCACGAATAAACGGCTTGATTGCCCATGGCTAACCAGCAGCATTCTGAAATCCATAGATAAGAAACACCAATATGAAAAGCAATATAGACAGGGCTTAATACACAAAGATATTCTTAAACAATATTCAACAGTTCTCACCAAATTAATAAAGAAAGCCAAACAACTGTACTACTCCAGCAGATTCACTGACACAAGAAGAGATATAAAAAAGACCTGGAAAACACTTTCCCAGATTCTGGGGACCCACAAACTGAAAAAAACAAGAATATTGTTCTAACTAAACCTCATGAAACACCACTGCATCCCAGTGATACAGCTAACAAGATAAACGACTTCTTTTCAAACATAGGATCTAATCTCGCCAGTAAAATCCCACATACCAATGCCCGTGCCGGGGACTACCTAGATGGGAATTTCCCAAATTCCTTCTATCTTGTACCAACTGAGCCCACGGAAGTCACTGCGATCATAAAGTCACTTAAAAATAACTCGGGGAATCTGTCTCACGTCCCACCATTATTGTACAAGCGAGCGGCCCATGTCCTTTCGCATGCTATTACATTACTAGAAACTAGCACTTTCCCGACACTACTCAAGACAGCAAGGGTTACACCAATACATAAAGGTGGTGACCCTACAGACGTAAACAACTATAGGCCAATATCAAACTTACTACTGCTATCCAAAATCTTCGAGAAACTCGTGCACAGGAGACTACATTCATTTATAATGTCACAAAACATACTCAACCCCTGCCATTTTGAATTCAGGAAAAATAAAAGCACTAATGATGCAATTATAAAAATGCTAGACCTGCTTTACACAGCATTGGAAAATAAGGAATATCCACTAGGAATTTTTATTGACCTAAGAAAAGCTTTTGACACAGTAGACCACGACATCCTACTCCACAAACTAGACCACTATGGTATAAGAGGCCATGCGCTTGCATATTTCAAATCCTACCTTTCTAATAGGTATCAGTATGTCACCATTAAAAACACAGCCTCATCAATACGGCCACTTAATACTGGAGTTCCGCAGGGAAGTGTCCTTGGACCCCTGCTCTTCCTCATTTACATCAATGATCTTCCAAACATATCCCAACACCTGAAACCCATTCTCTTTGCTGACGACACGACTTATGTCATCTCCCACCCTAATCTTGCCACCCTCAACACCACTGTTAACGAGGAGCTGCTTAAAATATCGACTTGGATGACAGCCAATAAACTTACACTTAACACAGGCAAAACCTACTATATTATGTTTGGTAGCAGAGCAGGTGTTGCGCAACTTAACATTAAGATCGACAGCACTCTAATTGCCAGACATAATGAGGGCAAATTCCTTGGCCTATAACTCGACAACAACCTAAATTTCAGCACCCATATCCAGCACATAACAAAAAAAGTATCCAAAACGGTGGGGATCCTCTCCAAGATACGATACTACGTGCCGCAAACTGCCCTTCTCACACTATACCATTCACTTATATATCCATACCTCACCTGTGCTATCTGTGCTTGGGGTTCAACTGCAGCAACACACCTAAAGCCAATAATAACCCAACAAAAAGCCGCAGTAAGAATAATCACTAAATCCCATCCCTGGCAACCCCCCCCCACTCTTCATAGATCTAAACTTACTCCCTGTTCAGAATATCCACACTTACTACTGTGCAATCTATATCTACAGGACCTTAAATCCCAATATTAACCTTGACCTAAAACGCTTTCTTGATAGCTGTGACAGGATTCACAGGCATAACACCAGACACAAACATCTCTATGACATTCTCCGTGTTCGACTAAACCTTTCCAAAAATTCAATGTATTTCAAAGGATCTAAAATCTGGAACACCCTACCTGAAAACTCTAGAACTGCAGACACATTCATCACTTTCAAAACTACAGTTAGAAAACATCTTATCTCCCTGATACACCCCGACAACTAACTACATGATAACCACCTGGTGGTTCACAATTACGCTCACCCACTGACTATAAACCCAGAAATACTAATCTTAATCTTAAAATAATAAATCCTAACTAGTCATAAGTTTGCCTATGATACTCCAATATAGACACTTCGTATTGTGCCAAAACAAAAGCATTCACATTGCTAAACTCACAAATTATGATGTAGTCACTTAGCCTTAATACCATAATCTGTAAGGATTTAATGTTAAGAATTAATCTAAGTCTGCCCGAAATGCCTAGCCATGCCAGGTGTCCTAGTGGCCCCCTCTGTAATTAGCATTTTATAACATGTAAACCACGCAATACCCAAAACCTGTAAGCCCCACATTGTAACCCTTATAGAGAATAAACTTGAACTGAATTGAATTGATAACGAGGTGTTACCCTTTTAAATAGAGGAAATGCGAACAATTTCACGTGCCCTGGAAAGCTTTTTATTAGACTTGTTTTCCCTTATTAAATAGAGGCAATATCAACAATATCATGTGCCCTGGAAAGCCTCTAATCAGATCTGAAAAAAAAAATGACACTGTATAGCCTAACTCTCCCGACGAAGGGTTTAAATTAAAGTAGTTACCCCGTGTCTCTCAGTCCACCTCATTTTCCCTTAATAGAAAAATCATCCTCTGGAATATTATCATCTTTATTACTCTGACCTCTATATCACTGGCTGGACTCGTTCTTTCCACCTTGTTTCAAAATTCAAAAATTTATTTCTTTGCATAGTAAACAATGTGTAGTTTGCATGTAGTAAAATGTTAACGACAAAGAAAGCCACTAGCATGGATGAACATTTCGGGCAGTACTTGTCAGGGCGGCTTCACGTCCAGTATGGCTGACAAATAACCCTTGACTTCACATGCAAAATCTCATGAAACTAGAGCTCTAGCTCTGAGCTCCATCTCTTAACTTTCGATTGACTGGTGATTGTGATGAATGGTTTTGAAAACCATGCTTTGTATAAGACTGAACCTGCTTTGTATAAGACTGATGAAGCCACTGTGTGGCGAAACGTTTCTTCAATAAAGATTCCCATATGTTGCATAAGTGTCTCAATTCTTCAACTTGTCGGTTTTCAAAACCATTCACCACATCTGTCAGACACTGCATCATCATGAGATCTTGATACAAAGAATTCTTCAAAACTTGTCCAATCTTAGGACCAAGACCTACTTCGACTAGTGGATGGTACCACTATGACCCCGCCTCCTCCTGCTTCGCCTCACCTAACTACAGTATATAAGCCACGTCTACGGCCCTATGCTGTACATTCTACAAGATTGATGAACTGAACACATCGACTCCAGGCTGAGGGACTGATTACCTCAAACTCCTCTCCTTATACCTTCCTGCTTTGTATAAGACTGATGAAGCCACTGTGTGGTGAAACGTTTCTTCAGTAAAGATTCCCATATGTTGCATAAGTGTCTCAGTTCATTGACTGGTGAATTTAGTGTGCTCGTACATATACACACACACATACATAATATACATGAAAAAAAATATCACAGTGGAAACAGGAAATAAAACCAGAGCGCTTTTATTTTCTATTTTCACTGTGGTATTTTTTCGTATTTGTAGTCACGCCTTTTATTGTTATTTTTTCCACACCTACAGTCAGTACCTGACCAACCGGGCTGAGGTTCGTACGTTGGACTACGTGCGGCCAGCAATAACAGCCTGGTTGATCAGGCCCTGACCCACCGCGAGACCTGGTCATGGTCAGGCCGCGGGGGCGTTAACCCTCGGAATGCCCTCCAGGTGTACATACAAACAATAGGTACATATACATGTCTGCCTAGCCATTAAATATCTTTCAGTAGAATATGACGGGAAAGTCCCGAAATGATGCTCCCTTCCCTCCCAGTCTCCTTCCCTCCCTCCCACCCTCCTCCCTTCTCGCCGTCCCTACTATAGTACATCCACCCACTGACCACTTCACTGCTGAAGAGGCAGTTACCCACTCCCACATTCCACCAACCCTCATTAATCATTCCTCACTTCATCCACCCTCGTTAATCATTCCACATATCCACACCCCTCCCCTCATTCATTACGTAACAATTTCCCACACAAACCCCACAGTCATACCCACCCTTTCTTCATTACCTAATCATTCCCCACAGCCACACCCACCCTTCCCTCATTACCTAATCATTTCCCAGTCACACCCACCCTTCCCTCATTACCTAATCATTCCCTACAACCACACCCACCCTTACTTCATTACCTAATCATTTCCCACAGCCACACCCACCCTTACTTCATTACCTAATCATTTCCCACAGCCACCCCTCTCTTAACCTCAACGCAGCCTCCTACTCAGACCATATCGAGCGTAGTGTACCTGGAATCTTGAGAAAGAGTTATTCCTTCAATTATCAAGCTGATCTTGTTTATATGCTACACCCATACGGAAGGCACGTAAGAGGAGGAGGAGGAGGAAAGGGAGAGAGGGTGAGTTGGGAGGGGAAGGAAAGGCGAGGAGGGGAAGAAAAACAAGCACCGGCCATGTTTATAGACCAGTCCAGAGGCCAGGTCAGCCATACCCAGCGGCTGCTATCACGCTACCTCTAATTATAGGTCTCGCCCAAAAGAGGAAAATATGCTGCAAGAAAAAGCAAGTAACCAGCACCAGCTGTGCTTGAAGGCCAGTACCCAACATTATGTGGCAGGGATCACTGCCCAAAGTTCCTGGACCGAAGTAATCCCTTCTACTAGGACCCACCAGGTGACTCTGGTCAAGTCCCCCCTACCAGGCGCCTCCGCGCAAAGAAAATGGTGACCAGTTGCAGGGGGAGACTGATCTTTAAGAAATAAGTAAGTTTGTTAAGTAAGTAAGTAAGTTTATTCAGGTATACACAATACAGTTACATAGAATTATCATACATAGCAGCATATGTGTAGAGAACCTAGGATAACCCAAAAAAGTCAGAATTTATTCAAAATTTTATTTAAATTCATTTATTTGTTTATATAAGTTGCTCGTATTTAGGCTTAAATATGTGTACTTATGGAAACTCTACAATATTAATTGGGCTGTGTTATAGAGGCATTGATATTTTGAACTTATAGGGAAAGATTTTTTGACAAAAAAATGGGAACCCAACCTTATGTATTCCAGTTTTTTTTAGTTAAAATCTTTATTTTTCTCAAATATTAATTTACTCTACTATTTCCATACATGGACAAACCTCCACTTACATAATGCATTTCATGTATTTCTTTAAAAAGTGCATTAACAGTACCAGTTCTAAACGTGTATTCCTGTGTCAATAAATTAAACTAACCCAGCATAATCTCGCACTATGTGGGATAAACGTTCAGATTTAAACGTTTCCTGTTCATCATCAGTCGTCTCTCTGCTTAGCGTTTTATGGCTGGTTTGTGTAAATGAATTATTAACTGTATGTTTCTATAGTCCATATACCCATGATAAATTGTGATGAATGACTGTCAATAAGCAAATACAATACTGCTGGCTGTGTTGTATTGTAAGCTCCGTGGCTCACTGGTTGGTGTTAGGTTGGTATGTAACACTACCACGGTTCGAATCCCAGCCAGCATTTCTCTTTATTCACATGATTTTAGAGATTTATGCAGCCTACCTTAACCCAAACTAACCTAACCTAACAACTACTTCATTCTTCAGTTGCAGCACTGATTCATGTTTATTATTATTGGTAGTAGTAGTAATAGTATATTTATAGGGGAAACTCTAAACCCTTAAGAATCATACAACGTCTGAGGAATGAGACGTCTTCAAGTTTATAGGTAGCCCTCCTCCAGCAACAAGGTATACCCCTTTGTGTGTGTACTCACCTATTTGACTACAGGGGTCGGTTCACAGCTCCTGGCCCCGCCTCTTCGTGTGTGTGTGTGTACTGGCCTATTTGTAGTAACATTTGTCGTTGTAGGTGTCGAGCCACTGCTCCTGGCCCCGCCTCTTCGCTGGTCGCTAATAGGTCCACTAATAGGCCACCGGTGGCCCGGTGGCCTGGTGGCTAAAGCTTCCGCTTCATACACGGAGGGCCCGGGTTCGATTTCCGGCGGGTGGAAACATTCGACACGTTTCCTTACACCTGTTGTCCTGTTCACCTAGCAGCAAATAGGTACCTGGGTGTTAGTCGACTGGTGTGGGTCGCATCCTGGGGGACAAGATTAAGGACCCCAATGGAAATAAGTTAGACAGTCCTCGATGACGCACTGACTTTCTTGGGTTATCCTGGGTGGCTAACCCTCCGGGGTTAAAAATCCGAACGAAATCTTATCTTATCTTATCTTATCCAAAAGCTTTACCGTACCTCTTCGTGTGTGTGTGTACTCACCTATTTGTGGTTGCTGGGGTAGAGACTCAGCTCCTGGTCCCGCTTCTTCACTGACACACACTGTGTGGTGTGTTTCAGGAGAGGACTGGACGCACGGAGCCTGGGAGCAACATTACAGTTTGTAACCAAGTGTTATTACAACCAGTTCTGAACATTATGCTCATACCTGTGGGAAGACTTGACATCCTCGTGCTCACGAAGGCAAGAAGGTCGACAGTGTCACCAATAACGTGGAATATATAATCCCGATGCCAAAAATTTCGTTCTGCATCGATGGGTCGGCCATTTGCTGGCTGGAGTCACCCTGACTCCTGTCACATTGTATTTATTCTCAGAGCTGTATTTGGCTTTATTTAAAAAATAATATCGAAACATTGTCACAGGGGGGGGGATTAGGTTAGGTAAGGTCTGTCAGGAAACAGGACAAGTGTTTCCTGAAGCGGGTCTTAGTCATATGATGGGCCGCAACTGGGGCTTTTGGTTATCTGATGAAGACCTTCCACTGGCTAATTCGTCCAACCCTTTAAAAATTCTCCGCCCTTCCTAGTAATAAACCAAGAGGTTTAATACTAGGAGAGCAAAACGTCTGGGCAAGACTGAACATACGCTGCACCTGTTTATTTAGGTACAGGTACACATAAATACAATTATCATACTTAGTGTGAGAAATTATGTGTATGAATTTCACCGGTAAAGTATATTCAGTTACAGTTACACATAAATTATCATACATAGCAGCATATGTGTAATCACCTAGAATAACTCCCCCCAAATTCAGGTGACTTACTTCCATTGGACAAGCACCTAAAGTCAGTTCCTGATCAGCCGGGCTGTGGCTCGTACGTTGGTTTGCGTGCAGCCAGCAGCAACAGCCTGGTTGATCAGGCGCTGATCCACCAGGAGGCCTGGTCACAGACCGGGCCGCGGGGGCGTTGACCCCCGAAACTCTCTCCAGGTAAACTCCAGACCTGCATTAACATTTCACACACACACCTGAGAACTCTGGCACATCTAAAACTTATTGATATTGATGTACCTCGGAGACATGAAGTATTAAGAAGTAATAGGTTACCATATTACTCTTACTTCGATGTCCACCGTATACCTGGAACATACAATTCTTGAATTTTTATTAAATAAAATATTTCAAGCCAGTAACATTGTATTAAAAGTGGACTGTATATGATTTAGGAAAAATTACTGTGAACTTGATGACTAAGGATTTGTTTATTCTATATTTTTTTTTTGTTATACAAAACGAAATATATCTTATCAAATTATGGTCTTGATGATATATCCAAACGCCTCCCTACAAGCAGGTACGGTAATGTTGGCAAATAACTAGTTACCTTACCTCTTGTGTGAAGATTAAAACACACCGTGAGGCGACACACTAGTACAATCCACACGGTGGTCAGTTCATCCCATTAACACAGCGTCTCATTTTCTATTATTATCAGCATTAATTTGACAGTTATTTCAAAGATCTGGACCTTTCCAGACACACTACACATTAGTTCGTCCGGTCATGGTAGATTTTTGGCAGTAATATTTATATCGGCCCCGATGACCCACGATTAATTATCACTCATTACCACACTACACATTTCGCCATATGCCATTTTCCCCCCAAAATACGACGTACCAAGATATCTTACCTGGAGTTCACCTGGAGAAGGTTTCGGGGCTCAACGCCACCGCGGCCCGGTCTGAGACCAGGTCTCATGGTGGATCAGGGTTTGATCAACCAGGCTGTTACTGCTGGCCGTACGCAAGCTGACGTACGAACCACAGACCGGTTGGTAAGGTACTGACTTTAGGTGTCTGTCCAGTGCCTTCTTGAAGACAGCCAGAGGTCTATTGGTAATCCCCCTTATGTATGCTGGGAGGCAGTTGAACAGTCTTGGGCCCCGGACACTTATTGTATTGTTTCTCGGTGTACTCGTGGCGCCCCTGCTTTTCATCGGGGGAATGTTGTATCTCCTGCCGAGTCTTTTGCTTTCATATGGAGTAATTTTCGTGTGCAGGTTTGGTACCAATCCCTCCAGGAGGTTTGGTACCAATCCCTCCAGGACCTTCCAAGTGTATATTATCATGTATCTCTCGCCTGCGTTCGAGGGAATACAGATTAAGGACCTTCAACCGTTCCCAGTAGTTTAGGTGCCTTATCGCACTTATGTGTACCGTGAAAGTTCTTTATACACTCTCCAGGTCTGCAATGTCGCCAGCCTTGAAGGTGGCCGTTAGTGTACAGCAGTATTCCAGCCTAGAGAGCACAAGCGATTTGAAGAGAATCATTATGGGCTTGTCGTCTCTAGTTCTGAAGGTTCTCATATCCATCTTATCATTTTCCTAGCAGATGCAGTAGATACATTGTTGTGGTCTTTGAAGGTGAAACCCTCTGACATTATCACTCCCAGGTCATTCACATTACTTTTCCGCTCTATTGTATGGTTATAATTTGTGGTATACCCTGACCCATTTTTAATTTCTTCAAGTTTTCCATATCTGAGTAGTTGAAATTTTTCCTCGTTGAACTTCATGTTGTTCTGAGTGGCCCATTCGAAGATTTGGTTGATGTCCGCTTGGAGTCTCGCAGTCTTTGATGGAGGTCACCGCCATGGTGATCCGGGTGTCATCCGCAAAGGAAGACACTGATATATGACTTACATCTCTGTCTATGTCAGAAATGAGGATGAGGAATAGAATGGGAGCGAGTACTGTGCCTTGTGGAACAGAGCTTTTTACCGTGGCTGCCTGGGACTTTACTGTTTACTATTACTCTTTGTGTTCTATTTGTCAGGAAGTTGTAGATCCATCTACCAACTTTTCCCTTTATTCCTTTATCCCTCATTTTGTGTGCTATTACACCATGGTCACACTTGTCGAAAGCTTTTGCAAAGTCTGTGTATACTACATCTGTATTTTGTTTATCCTCTGCAGCATCCAGGACCTTGTCATAGTCGTCCAGTAGTTGGGACAGGCAGGAGCAACCTGCTCTAAACCTGTGTTGCCCTGGGTTGTGAAACTGATGGGTATCTAGGTGGCTGGCTGTCCTTGCGACTTAGAACCCTTTCAAAGATTTTTATTGTGTGGGATGTTAGAGCTATCGGTCTGTAGTTCTTTGCAATTGCTTTACTGTCACCTTTATGGAGTGGGGCTATGTCTGTTGTTTTTAGTGTGTATGGGATGACCCCTGTGTCCATGCTCCCTCTCCATAAAATGCTGAAGGCACGTGACAGGGGCTTCTTGCAATTCTTGACGAACACGGAGGTCCACGAGTCTGGGCCTGGGGCAGAGTGCATGGGCATGTTATTAATTGCCTCTTCAAAATCTTGTGGAGTTAGAATAATATCCGAGATTTTGGGGATGACCAAATTTTGGGTTTCATTCATAAAGAATTCATTTGGACTGTCGATCCTTAGTGGGGGCAGTGGCTCGCTGAACACTGAGTTGTATTGAGGCTTTAGTATCTTAATCATTTCTTGGCTATCATCTGTGTATGTCCCATCCCGCCTAAGCAGGGGCCCACTACTGGATGTTTTTTCCCCTTAGATTTGGCATAAGAGAAGAAGTATTTTGAGTTTTTTTTCAATTTCCTTTATGGCTTTTAGTTCTTCCTGTGATTCTTGTCTCCTATAAGATTCCTTCAGCTTAAGTTCGATATTTGCAATTTCATTGATTAGTGCCTCCTGTGAAAAATTACATTCACCTGGATGAATCTCATTAGATAAATACAAGTAAACGGTAACAAAGATAATTATTATTTATCAAAGTTACAGAGACAAGTAGGAATTTTTTGGACACCTAGGTCGCAAAAAATGTCCCCCTTCGATACCTACCATCTATCTCTCCACAAGTTGCTCTAAACCTATATTAACTGCAAATGAAATGTACATACACACCAGGAATTCTGGTAAAATTTAATGTAAATTTGTAGACTGCATATTAAAATTAATAAATGATTACATATACACATTTATATAACAGAAGGAGAATTTATAATCATAACACTCACCAATTAGTCTTGAGATTACTGTGTATCGTGTACAGAACCCCCCTCTACCCAAATTTATGATGATAATACTGGTCAGAATTACAAACATAATTTAGATAGCTTATCTGAGGTTCCTGGAGCTGTCTTGTACATCTGTTTAATGCTCAAGTTATGCAGGACTGCACATCCAACAATTTTGGCTCCTATATGAGAGGTTTTAAGCCCAATATAACCCCTAGAGCGACGAAAATTAAGCACATTACATTAACGTGTTTGTAACACATTCAAAAAAAAAAACAGTGGCGACTCTCCCAGCTCCTCAGTGCAGGCGCAGAGCCTCCCTGTCGGCTCCATTCTCTAAAATACACTTTTAATCAGGTTTATTTACACAGCATAATTTTGGGAAATTATTTCCTACACCTCCCTTCGTATTTCAGATATATTGACCCCACTCAGTAGCTCTGTGACTCTTCGCCTTCGTCTGTATAGGGAACGTCTCTTTCTAGTAAAGGACCCCAATGGAAATAAGTCACTCTGACTTTTTTTGGGTTATCCTAGGTTCTCTACATATATGCTGCTATGTATGATAATTCTATGTAACTGTATTTGTGTATACCTGAATAAACTTACTTACTTACTTACTAGTTTACATCTTCTCTTTCTTTTTCTTAATAGAATGTGTCTTGAGTAGATCTCAAGAACCACATTATTATTATAATCAAAAAAAAAAAGAAGCGCTAAGCCACAAGGGCTATACAGCTCAAGAACCACAGAATTCATTTTTTCAAGACATGATCTTATCCGTGTTGTTTAGGACATCTTCCCAGCTTGTTTCATTTAGTACATGGTTTACTTGATTTAATAACACTTCCAGGTGTGTAATACGTTTTCATTATTGAAATGTTAATTTCTTCCAACATTATAAATTTTTTTCCTTATTTAATAAACTCCTTACACTATATAAGGAAATTACAGATAATATTGGTTGTCATGTGACCCACCTAATAAAAGTCATATTGATGATACGCACCTACACGATTCCGTATAAACATTATTATCCCATCAATTCTTATACACAAATTATAGGAAAGTTATCAAAATTTTTCACACCTAGTAATATATGTGTAAATTACCTGGATAACCCAAAAAAGTCAAGCAAAGTGACTTAATTTCCACTGAGGTTTTTGACTGCTGTGGGAGACGACCTAAAAAAAACCAATAAAGAAGCCATACTTCTTGGCTTTCTTATATTAATATGGGTTATTACTCCTACGGGGGTACTAACCCGAAAAACAAATGTTTTACATCACTTTTTTTTCTGGTATTGGTGCAGGATACTGTAAATAGAGATCCACAGACGACAATAACAAATATTGAGACTTACTGACCACAGATGTTACACAGATTAACTTTTTAGCTACACCTCATACATAATTTAGAACTTTTCCAATGGTTTCATAGAGTAAATAATGTAGAATTTAACTAGGCTAACCTAGTGAAGTCAAAGAGTAAATTGTGTAGAATTTAGGCTAGTATAACCTAAAAATGCCAGAGTAAATTGTGTAGAATTAGGTAGGGTAGCCCAGTGAGGTCAAATAGTGTCTTATTTCCACTGGAGTCCTTGAGGTGCAGTGGCTGGTGGATCTTGATGCTTGTTGTCTCAGACAACACTAATCCTAAGTGTCCTTCATGGAACACTAACGTCAAAACTCAAGTCTGGCTTCTTGCTTTACATTCTCGTATTATTTTAGCGCATTCTCGTTGTTTCTCTTTCTGTTTTTTACACAGGGTTTTACAAGGTTAGGTTAAGGTTCCTACCTTATTTACAAGCTAAGAGCTGTTACCTACTTCAGCTCTCTCTCTATCTCTCTTTCATGGAATAGTCTAGTGATATTATGTCTGCCGGCTCATGAGTGTAAGGCAATAAAATACCAAAGTTAGTTAGATTTAAGACTTAGTGACTACACAAGCGTCATTAAAATCGCAATTAATCTAACACTAATATCAAGAAGGCTGTAACTTTCTGAAGTAAGACTGAGCAGCATTGGTTCCCTATCAAGGCAAGACCTGAATGTAAACTCCTTTTATTAGCATTTAAGGCTATTAAGTTTAATGAAAGTAAGAATCTTTCTGATATGCTTTGTGCCTCTTACATGAGGCTCAAGAATGTTTCTTCGAGGATGCTAAATGTTTAATTGATCTTACAGACTCTGCGGGGAGATATTGTGGAAAATTGCATTTATCTGAATGTAACTAATTATGTACATAACAGTAAATGATAATAAAGATAATTATTATTTATCAATGTTACATAGACAAGTAGGAATTTGGGACACCTAGGTCGCAATAAATGTCCCCCTTCGATACCTACCACTGTCATAACCACAAGTTGCTCTGGACCTATTAATTAAATGAATTATACATCAGGAATTCTGGTAAATATATAAATTTGTGGACTGTATATTAAAAAAATATTATATATAAACACAATTACATGACAGAAGGAAAATATATCTTAATATCACTCACCAATTTGACTGGATATTAAGTTGTATCATACTCAGAAAAAACTCACTAAATTTATGAAAACACTGGCCAGAATTATACACAAATCTAGAGAGCTTATCTGAGGTTCCTGGAGCTGTCTTGTCCAGTCGTCTGATATCTCAAGTTATGCAGGAATGCATGTCCAACAATTTCGCCTCCTATTTGAGAGGTGTCAGCCCAATTTCAACCTCTAGAGCACGAAAATTCCTTCCCATCACACAATGTTGTACACAATTCAAAACCAAGATGGCGAGTGACTCTCCCAGCCGCAGGTTTCCGTTTTCTATGACATAAATATTATTAAATACAGTATGGCCAGCTATTTACATATAACTACGTACTGTATTTCTGGAAAATATATACAGTATTTTCCACAGATATCTTTCATAGATTTCTCCCCCCACAGCTCGAGGAGAAATCTTTCACAGCAAGATACTTTTTCTTTGGTAGTTCACAGACTATATAACAGGCTGGCAATAACTGTTAGTTGGGAATCTGTTTTATGTCTCAGTTGAAAGAGCATCTCTTCTCGAGAGCTGAGACAGATTTAGGTGTATATGCAGAACAAGCCACATTGGGACAGAAATCTTTAGACCTAAATTTTTAGCACTCTTGTGCATCGTCAGGAGCTATGAAATGTTCCCTCAGATAATTTCACTTCTAACTATTGCTGTCTTGCAATATTACATAGCTCCTGACGACGTACGAGAGTATGAAAGATCTAAAGATTTCTATCTCTATGTGGCTTGTTCAGCATAGTTAAGATCGCCTGTTTGCATCTGGGTGTATATACACCGATATACACATTTTGGTGTATACAGACAATTCAGTGTATACACACTGAGACAATCACATCTGTGTATATACAGTGAGAGATAAACAACTCTCGGTATATACAGAATTTGCGATGCATACACACCTACATATACAAATCTCGAGTGTACATGACTTTGTTCATCAGCTGACTCATAACTCACCACTACTCTGAGCACTTTATTATGTAACCACACTTTTATTGCTATTATGAGCACTTGTGAAGATCATTTACTGCATCCTTTAAAATTTATTTTTCAAATAATTTTTGTTTTTACATTAGGGATGGTGGTGCCTTGATGCTAATGAAGGGAGGGTGGTGCCTTGATGCTGAAGGGAGGGTGGTGCCTTGATGCTGAAGGGAGGGTGGTGCCTTGATGCTGAAGGGTGGTGCCTTGATACTAGTGAAGGGAGGGTGGTGCCTTGATACTAGTGAAGGGAGAGTGGTGCCTTGATGCTAGTGAAGGGAGGGTGGTGCCTTGATGCTAGTGAAAGGAGGGTGGTGCCTTGATGCTAGTGAAAGGAGGGTGGTGCCTTGATGCTAGTGAAAGGGTGGTGCCTTGATGCTAGTGAAGGGAGGGTGGTGCCTTGATGCTAGTGAAGGGAGGGTGGTGTCTTGATGCTTGTGGAGGGAGGGGGTGGCTTGATGTTAGTGAAGGGCTCTGGATCCGTGGAACTAGAGCTGTGACCCTTACGGGTTTAGCGCTTCCACGGTGATGAAATAATTTCTACAATCATTTTTTGCACCCTTTTTGGATTTTTTTTTTTATAATCAATCTAAAGAATTGGTCACACAGCGCCTTGGAGAAAGGGAGGTAATTTTGCTTGATCCGAAGATGGAAGGGGGGTAACGCTAGCTCCTTGAATCAAGAACCCTTCACCAGTATTCCTTGAAGGTGGCCTGGTGGCAAAAGATCTCGCACGGTGAGGGATCCAGGTTCGATTCCCGGAAAAGGTTAGTAACATTAGGCGTGTTTCCTTACACCAGTTGTCCATGTTCACCTATCAGTAATAATGGGTACCTGGGTGTTAGTCGACTGGTGTGGGTTGCATCCTGGGACAAAATTGACCTAATACCTGTATACCTTGTACTTGTACTTGTAGAAATAAAGATATTATTATATTATTATTATTAAATAAGCTTCAATTTACTTAGGCACGAGTACAAATGGTGATACCTGACGCTGTCAGGAGGATGAAAAGAAGGGAAAAGGAGGTAGAGAAAATTGAGAAGAGGGGGAAGAGAAGAAGGGAAAGAGAAGTCAGGGGAAGAAGTAGGGAGGAAAAGAGAATGTGGGAAGAGGAAGATAACACAGAAGGGACTGGGGGCAAGAGCAGATGGGAGGAGGAGGAGGAGGATCAGGAGGAAAAGATGACTATTCTGCACTCTCACTGATCAAACACCGATGTTTGAATGTTGGACTCAAGCCTGCTTGGTTGTTAGGTCCCCTTGTTTGTCTTATATACAAGTCTCTCTCTCTCTCTTTGCCAACCCTGATCAATCAAGCTGATGGTTCTGGCTGCACACAGTTCAACATATGCACCACAGCCCAGCTGATCAGGAACTGACTTGAGGACATTAACAAGTTCCCTCTTGAAGACAACCAGAGGTCTGCTGGTAACCCCCTTATATATGATTATTATGGAGGAGCAATAAACCCATAGGGATTATACAGCACTTGTGGGGAGGGGGGGGTGAAAAGCATTCAGGCTTAATTCAGGGAACTGGAGCAGATCCAATTCCCTAGATCAAGAGCCCCTCACCAGCATCAAGAGCCCTCCCTTGAGTGGGGACCCCTTATATATGAAGGAAGGATGTTACAGCATATGTGATAATAACATTGATGCAATTATTAAATATCAGCTTTGACATTATCACTCCTAAGTCCCTTGTATTACTCTGTTGAGTTGTTTAAGGTTATTTTATACACTGTTCCAGTTTTTAGTTCCTCGTTTTTTTTCAAAGCTTGAGTAACTGAGGTAAAGCCATAGTAAGAGCGTATTAATATGTATTCATGAGGAAGCACTAAACCTGTAAGGGTCATACAGAGCATGGGGAATGGTAA
Organism: Cherax quadricarinatus; assembly: GCF_038502225.1. Taxonomy (NCBI): domain Eukaryota; kingdom Metazoa; phylum Arthropoda; class Malacostraca; order Decapoda; family Parastacidae; genus Cherax; species Cherax quadricarinatus. The sequence goes on from NC_091370.1 coordinate 16,130,652, forward strand.
TTAGATTTGATCCATGGAAAGGGTAGTTCGACTCCCTTTGATCAAGAGCCTTTCACCCGCATTATGGCACTCATCTTCATATGAATTTTCATCCATAAAAACATGAATGCATCCATAGACACCCATTTTATTTAACTTACTAAATAGTCATATAAACTTGCCAATGACACTATAATTGACCGTCAAGTAATTTCTGATGAGGACACTAGAGGGCGCCACAGGATGACCTGGATATTATTATTATTATTATCTTGAGAGGGGTAATCCTAGATTAAATCTGCCCAAAATGTGCATTACTCATGGAGGTGGTCACACAAAACCCCCAGGGTACAAACAGAGCCTGGGGAAATGCGTATCGGTTTTTCATAACATTATATCACTTACAAAAGTTCTTCATTCATTATTATCACAGGTAATTTACAAATGTGGATCTGCCCTTCAAAATGGCAGAGTTTGGCCCACCTTAGAAATATTATAAGTGTTTATATTGGTAAGTTCTAACCTTGTAGGGTCATATAACACTCAGGAAATGAATCAAAAGCCCTTCACTGACATCAAGGCACCATTCCTTGAAGGGCCTTTCCATTATTTTTATATTCAGCACTAAACCCATAGAGGTCATGCCGTGTCTGGGAATGAGAGGTAATCAGGTTTGATCCAAGGAAAAGTAGCATAGTTCCAATTCATTAAATCAAGACCCCTTCAACAGCATCAAGGCATTTGAAATATCAAAGCAAACAACTGTCCATCACCCATCAAAGTAGTGACTTGCTAACATAATGAAGCACTGAGCCCATAGGAAATATATTTTGCAAGAGAATGAGATAGTAGCTGTTATTCCTTGGATCAAGAGCCCTTCACCTTCAAAGGTATTCAGTGGATAACCTTACACATCTAGGCTGAATCATTCCACTCAAACTCCCTAAATTTTTTACATTCACATACACATTCTCACTAGAATGTTTTAGTTCAATAAAAAAGAAAGCACTGTAGCTCTAAAAAATGACTTAGGCTATAAAACAAATCTGTATGTTATGCTTTTATTACATCAACAGTTATTAAGGTGGCATGAGAACTTGGTCATGTAAAAATAAGGCGATAACAAGTGCAAATGTGGGGAGAATCAGAACCAGATCTACAAGATTAAAACAAATCTATATTACAATATCCTTCACAAGGAAGGGATAAAAGAAGGCTCCCCATTATGTCCTTATTCTTTACAATTATCAAGGAATATACACTTGTAATGGTGGATGAGCCATCCTAATTAAGGGATAAAAACTGTATTATGACACAAATTATGGTAATACAAAAATAGATGTGGTAGTGAGTAACAAACTTTTCAATGTCTGCCCTCAACACAATTCGTGCATATTTGCTGCCTTTCTGAAATTACAGTGCTTAAATCAATAAAAAATATTTAAGTAAAGTGATATACTGTATAAATCCATAAATAAATTTACTGATACAGTCATAGCAACTTATTATCCCAAATACAAATACAATAAATGCTATTTACTCTGTACTTAATTTAGTTTAATCAATATACATACTATAGCATAATTTTCACTACTTCAATAATATTTTACACATTTTCTAAAAAATATATTTTTCAAAGAAATACTTGTATATATTTTTAATTTCTGGACATTTCAAACTTCACATTAGTACACTGCCTTTCATAAACATCATAATTACATAAATAAAAATGGTGTGCTTTCAGAAACACTGTACTTAATATATATCTTTCTTAAAATATCTTTCCATGTACTTAATATTGTAGGTAAGTACATGGAAAGATATTTTCCTGCTGCAGGTTTCTCAGCTACATCAAGATCAACTTATATTTTTCATATTCATTGGGGTAGAAACCTTAATGTACATTGTTGAAGCATTTAAATGGTTCACTGTTAACCCATAATTTGGTTAGGAAGCTTCAGAAAACATTTTAGTCAATCCTGAACCATTATCAATTTGTAATAGCCCAGAACAGCCCGAAACATTGTCTATAGTTCCATCTCTAAACAGTGAGTTAACGTCCGCAGTATTGTGACTTAGTCTTCGTTCAGGTGATAATCTTTCAACACAGCAAAGGGTAAAAGACCTTTCAATATACGATGCAGCCCCTTTAAATTCCTTCAAGAGGTGGTAGCATGCAAAGTTTAGGTGACCACGTGTCAAATCTAGGAGACAACTTGAAGAGTTGGGTGACCATATTCAGTCTTACCATGATATATTACAGGCACTGATTTTATTACAGTGGACCCCCAGTTTTCATAATTAATCCATTCCAGAGAGAGTGACTAAACTCGAATCTGATGATTTCTGAATTAATTTTCTCCATAAGAAATAATGTAAATCCAATTAATCCATTCCAGACACCCAAAAGTATTAAAAAAATAAGTTTGTACATGAAATAAACATTTACCTACACAGAAAAAATAAGACATGCAGAATAAAACAATAATAAAATGACACTTACCTTTATTGAAGACTTGATGAGTGATGAGATGGGAGGAGGGGAGAGGATGGAGGTGTACTACTGTTTGGAAGGGGAATCCCCCTCCATAATGACTTCAGGTACCTAGTCCTTTTCCGGGGTTACTTCCCTGGGATTTTCAGTGATACACCAGTAAAGGTTTCACTTTGAAATCCCCACTAGCATTACTACAGAACATGAGAGTTAGCCTGTCTTTCATAGGCTTGTGTCCTGGTAGCTTCCTTGATTTCCTTTGTCTTAGCCACGATAGAAGTGATGGTTGTATGGGGTTTGTTATACAACCTGGCCAGCTCTGCAACATGTACTCCACTTTCATATTTTGCAATGATGTCTTTCTTGAATTCTAGTGTTTCTCACCCTCTTTACCAAAGGACTGGCACTAGAAGCTTTCTTTGGGCCCATGCTGGCTTATTTAGCAGTTACAAGCACTAAAAAGAATGGAATAATACAAAATGTATCATATGAATGCATGGGATCATCTTCAGTAGCTGATAAACAATGGCACACTGGCTGTAAATGGTGTGTCAGGCCGCTCAGGCCATGCGGACACATTCGGGACGAATGACTATTACCAAGTTCAATGACGATCACCGAGCCAATATTTTGACAAAAAAATATTACTATTTCTGAATAGTGGTACCTCGGGATACAAACTTAATTCGTTCCAGAAGGCTGTTCGAGTGCCGATAAAAGCACGTACATAAATACACTTGTATAAATGTTTCAGTTTTGAGGTGTTCGTATCCTGAGGTACCACTGTATTACAAAATCCAATGACTACAAAATCCGGCGGTCAACTGTATTCTGGTAAAAGCACTTTCTCAGTGATGATTCAGCTCCTGTTAAATCACAAAAATTGCCACTTCCTGACACCAAAAACAAGAATGTGGAAACTAAAGAGGATCATCCAAAGCAAGCACATACAAGCCAGAAAAGAAATGGAATAAAGAAGACATCTTTGAAAAGCCATCACCAAATAATCCTCAATGAACAATCATCAATAATGAATCATTATAAAGAATAATCAATAAAGAATCATTAGCAAGTGAGTGAATTTAGGCACAGGTACACATAAGTACAATTATCACACACAGTGTAAATTATCTAGGATAACCCAAAGACTCATCAAAGAAAAATCATACTGCAATTATCAATGAAGGATTATTATAAACAATCATTAATGAAAAATAATCATCCATAAAATCATCAACAAAGAACCATAAAAGAAGTATCTATAATCATCAGTGAAGAGCCATGAAAGAATCATCATAAAGACTCATCAATTAAGAGCCATGAATGGCAGAAGTAGTGCTTCTATATGTTACTATAACACCTGTATGAATTATTATTATAGAAAACTATTTCCTAAATAACCTATGAGCATGATAATAAATGCCCATCAGACTTTGCTGTGTCGACAGATCGCACCACTCTGCTTTCTTGACACTAAACACAACACGCGACTGTGTGGATCTAAATGAAGTACTACCAAGAATAGTGAAGAAAAGGCACTTGTTGCTGAACAATCTTTTGTTGGGAGAATGGCTCTTTTCACATGTAATGAAAAGTTATCCCAGTGAAAGCGTGTTATGCAATGCACATTTTCTCGTCACATGCAAAAGTAGTACTATATTTTCAATGAACACGATTTTAACACTAAAGGTCACAAAATTTGTTTGCAGCTTACTATTCCAACTTATACATGATATGCAATAAAATAATTCATAAACATTTAATATGTAAGTACAAAAAAAAGAAACAATAATAGATTGGTACACAATATAAAAATGGTACAAAATGCATATTTCAGATTGTCAGTTCAATGGGTACATGATAAACATTAAATGACTAGAACATTTTGTAAACTTTCACCTTCACAGCAAAATATTGAAATTAAGTCTGATATAAAGCAGCTTCCTTACACATTACTCTATCAGCTACTACTACTGCAATATCAACTATAGGAACACAACCAACAAAACTCACAGAGGTAGAGATAACAATAATATTTACATATATTTTCTAACATGTTTGGCATATAGGAAGCTGTTGGTCACTTTCAAACAATTAAAATTATTACTCGTACAATTAAATCCAAGACATTGTCTGGAATAAGGGCAGGGTCAACATCTGTACTTTGTTCAAGAAAAACTTGCAACACTAAACATTAAGAAATAAAAATTACTGATATTTTTACTTATATTTTTTCTACATGCATGAATACAATACTATTTTAAGGCAATTTAAAGTTCAGATATTGCCAGCGCCCTTATTTCAGGCGCTGCCTTGTGTATTCTTCTGAATATAAGACTTTCAAAGAGAATGCAATTTCTTTGGTTATAAAACAGGGGCTTCTCCCTGTGCCACTCAATACTATATAAATTAGGGGGGAGGGGGGTTAACATTTCCCAGCAAATTCTGTTCATATTGAGAATTCTTGTTAGTTTAACCCATCCTTGGTCTCCTCACTCAGCACATAGGACAAGCTTAGAGGAAGACCAAATGGAAGAAACACACCATGGAACCAGAAATAAATAAAAATTATCTACTAACGTAAGACCTTGAAAAGTCACACTAAACTTGAGGAAGAAATCATGTTAAAAAGAAATATCTTAAAAAAAAAAAAAACACCTGTTTTACAATTTGTTAAAGCAATACATACAACGCAATTTCAGAAAGCATTACACTATGCTAGTTGAACCCTATGGAGTTCATTAAATCTATAAATTACAACATAAGTTGTTACTACTAAATGAATGTAGTCTCTCCTTATTTGCAATTCATTCTTGTTCACTACAATACTAAAACACTAACACTATTAATTTGAATTAAAATTTCATGCTTTAATTTATTCAAGCAATATTACTAAATGAAATACACCTGTGGCATTTTTAATCTCAACTAAAAAATAATTTAACTACCAACTATTTTGCTCAAAACATAAAAATATAATTCATCACAGTACAGTATAAGAAAACTCCCTTTAACTATGCAACAAAAAATCTTTTCAACAAAAAGCAAGACAAATATTACCCATGCTACAATATTAAATTAAAATAATCAAAAGTGTGGATTTCAGCCATTTAGCGAGGAGAAGGAAGATTAAAAGACTTTAGCAAACATCTCAATGAATTAATTATAAGATGAAATTTAGTGACATACAAAAAGCAAAAATCTCAATAAGTTAATTATAAGATAAAAATTTAGTGATGTACAAGGAGCAAATCTGACTTTAATTCACACTTAACACAAGTATTAACCAAATTTTGGTTGACAAAACAGAAACAATACTTGAACAATCTACAAAAAATACAACTACTGGTATTCCACAATTCTTGATAGATAAAAAGAAGAATATGAGTACAGTGGACCCCCGGTTAACGAACTTTTTTCATTCCAGTAGTATGTTCAGGTGCCAGTACTGACCGAATTTTTTCCCATAAGGAATATTGTGAAGTAGATTAGTCCATTTCAGACCCCCAAACATACACGTACAAACGCACTTACATAAATACACTTACATAATTGGTCGCATTTGGAGGTGATCGTTAAGCGGGGGTCCACTGTATTTGCAAATCCTTGAGATAAAGCTGCAAAACAACTTACAAGAGTACTGTTATTATCATTCTAGTGTATTAAAAAGCACTAAACACTTATGAATAATCAAATACAGACAACTAACAATGATAAATGCTAATTCTTGAGGATAAAACTACAGTGAATACTTTACTGCTGTATTTAGTCTTTTAGTAACACAGGAGTAAAACTACAACAAAACTAAAGTACAGTATTTGACTCACAACCCATAGGTCCTGGGTTGAAATCCTGGGCCAAGCAAAACACAAACAGTCAAGTATCCTCACAACCACTGTACCTCATTCAAGTCCTGGATTTGAAGCATATGGCAATATTATTATAATGTATTTGCCCAAAGTGTTAAATTTGCATGGGTCATTCAGTGCTGTATGGTAAACATTTGCTGAGATTAAAGAACATAAGAAAGAAGGATGAACACAAGAACAAAAGCTCAAAATTTGTGCAGTGATTCAGCTTCACTGTGCTCCCCTTCCTCGGACTTAACCTGAATGCCCACCATCCTCTAGACACTGCATGACCCATACAGATTTGGTGCTCCCCCAATAAATTAAATAATAATAATTCGGTTTAAGTTAAGAAGTCATAGAATTTATTTGCATTAGAGGTAAGACTCTCAGAGAGGAGAGCAGAGTAAGCAAGTCAGAGCTTTGAAAAGGAGGTTGAAAATAAAGTTGATATACCTTTTGATAATTATCATATATATTGGGAAGAGCTAAATCATAGTGCTTGGTTTATGTGAGGAAATCAGGTTTGATCCAAAGAATAAAGGGTAGCCCCAACTCCTTGGGCTCTGACTGAAAGAACAATCTATCAAAGATGTTGGACTGCTAGCATGACCTAACATTCAGTGGCACTGGCTGCCTCTCTACAACATGATTGTGTGTGAGTCTAGTAAGTTTAATACATGACTGAGAGACTCATTTCTCACAAATGACAGTGATGAAAGATGGATAGTTCAATTGTAATTTGATTACCAGCACCTTCCACTTCATTAAATCTGACCATCAACACTACCTCACATGTGCTAAGTCAGGGATAGAAAATATTGTGGGAGGGAGATGGGGGGAAAAAGAGGTAATCCCATTAGAGATTGTTAGGATGTGAACTGAAGAAAGTGTCGAGGAGTTTGCAAGTTTACTGTCCTGAACACTAGAATCTACAAGAACCTAGCACAATACAAACTCTTTCCATCTACCAGTGATGCAACACAGCTGGAAATGAATATGAAGGACACAGGGATATGAGGAATCTATGATCTATATCACTTGTAACACACTTCATGAGTGTGAAACGGCAACCAATTACATGGCTATGGTAATGACGTGGATACTGAGAAAATGCTACCAGACTCCAGCCCTTCAATCACTCAAGAAAAACAATGAGAATATCTCACTCCATCTAAGGATTTGAAACTCACTATAATCTAAGTGAAAATGGTAATGTGCAAGGAGGAGTTAATGCTGGTGTTACTGTGGTTAATGTTGTTGTTACTGTGGTTAATGTTGTTGTTACTGTGGTTAATGTTGTTGTTGTTGCTGTTGTAATAATGTTGGTAGAATTACCGACAATATGTTAGGTAAAAGGACACAAGTGCAACTAAAGCGACATTTTTATTGTGGCAATGTAAGCACAAGTCCAAGGTTTAGTACAAGACTTTTAAATGTAATTAAATTTATGCTAATAAACCATTTGAATATATGCAAACCATTTACTAATGGGGAGAACTCCACTGTATAACCAATCTACGAAAATTGCCAAGACTTGTAAAACATTTTAATGCTTACTTGTGTATGGGAACACAAAACTATCTCAAAGACCCACCTGCACTATGTACATCAAGGGTAACTCAAAGAAATACTACAAAATTCAGTGATATCTAGCAATTTAGTAAACTGAACAGTAGTTTGACTTAACAAAGTTGACCAGGATTTAATATTCTGCCAAATGTATTTGCTATTGTGTCTTGGGAATGATCCATTACCATGAAAAAAGTATACTGTGAGAAAATCAATTCTGATTTAATGAGATTCTATTATACTGTTCAGTATCTTCAAGCCACTCCTATGATATGAACTAACAACATAAAACTCTCCCTCTACTGCAAAAAAAAATTACAATTATTTGGTAATTTTTTTTTAATCTCTAGTGAAAAGCTGTATGGCATATGAAAAGATAATAAAAAAGTTAGAATGTAAAAAAAAAAAAAAAACGGTTTAGTTCTTAACCATAATTGCAGTTAATGTTTCCAATTTAAAACCCAGTGAGGTGGCTCAAACCTCTGTGGCAGCACCTCCACCTCACTATTGAAGGACCTGGGTTTGATCCTGGGATAGGCAGAGATGGCAGGCATATAGTATCCTCAGATCTGTTGCCCCTTTTCACCTAGAAGTTAACAGGTACCCAGGTGTTAGCTAACAGTTGTGGGTTGCATCCTGCAGTTAAGGGGAAAGGAACAGAATACCTTAGACAAAATGAGTCTTTGCTAAGGCAGAATAATAGCTCTTAGCCAGTAAATTCAACACTGTTAAAATAATGTGATTACCATATATCAGCAATGATACAAAGAAATATTAATACAAAGTGCAAAGTAAATAAAGAAAACATCCCAATATATATATAAGTTACTTTCAACAACTATGTTATCACTACTAAATCATGCAAAACTCCAACACTTGCCTATACTGATCTAAAATAACACAATAACGTATATGTAATCTACAACATTCTGAAATACCCCTCGGTGTCTCCCTTATTCCAAAATAAACATATTGCCTCAAACATTGCAACCTATTTCTCCTGAAATTGATTTAACACTGACAAAAAATTTGGTAACATTAATTAAACTTTGACCATACTCTTCAATAAAAAATAAAAATATATGAATCTAAGTTTAAATAATTACTGGAATATGTACAAAGTGGATGAATACTAATAAAAATAGCAATTACATGTGTGTGTGTGTGTGTGTGTATGTATGTATGAATATATATATATATATCTGAGTTTTCTTTGATTTTATCTTAATAGTTCTTGGTCTTATTACTTTTCCTTTTATATCCATGGGGAAGTGGAATAAGAATCTTTCCTCCGTAAGCCATGCGTGTTGTAAAAGTCAACTAAAATGCCGGGAACAATGGGCTAGTAACCCCTTTTCCTGTAAAGATTACTAAAAAGAATAAGAAGAAGAAAATTGTCAAAGTGGGAAGTCTGAATGTGCGTGGATGTTGTGCAGATGATAAGAAAGAGATGATTGTGGATGTTATGAATGAGAAGAAACTGGATGTCCTGGCTTTAAGTGAAAAAAAGCTGAAGGGGGTGGGAGAGTTTCAATGGAGAGGAATAAATGGGATTAGGTCAGGGGTTTCAAATAGAGTTAGAGCTAAAGAAGGAGTAGCAATAATGTTGAAGGATAAGCTATGGCAGGAAAAGAGGGACTACAAATGCATAAATTCAAGGATTATGTGGAGTAAAATAAAGATTGGATGTGAAAAGTGGGTTATAGTAAGCGTGTATGCACCTGGAGAAGAGAGAAGTGTAGAGGAGAGAGAGAGATTCTGGGAAATGTTGAGTGAATGCGTGGGGAGTTTTGAATCAAGTGTGAGAGTAATGGTGGTTGGGGATTTCAATGCTAAAGTGGGTAAAAATGTTATGGAGGGAGTAGTAGGTAAATTTGGGGTGCCAGGGGTAAATGTAAATGGGGAGCCTTTAATTGAGCTATGTGTAGAAAGAAATTTGGTAATAAGTAATACATATTTTATGAAAAAGAGGATAAATAAATATACAAGGTATGATGTAGCACGTAATGAAAGTAGTTTGTTAGATTATGTATTGGTGGATAAAAGGTTGATGGGTAGGCTCCAGGATGTACATGTTTATAGAGGGGCAACTGATATGTCAGATCATTATTTAGTTGTAGCTACAGTTAGAGTAAGAGGTAGATGGGAAAAGAGGAAGGTGGCAACAACAAGTAAGAGGGAGGTGAAAGTGTATAAACTAAGGGAGGAGGAAGTTCGGGCGAGATATAAGCGACTATTGGCAGAAAGGTGGGCTAGTGCAAAGATGAGTAGTGGGGGGGTTGAAGAGGGTTGGAATAGTTTTAAAAATGCAGTATTAGAATGTGGGGCAGAAGTTTGTGGTTATAGGAGGGTGGGGGCAGGAGGAAAGAGGAGTGATTGGTGGAATGATGAAGTAAAGGGTGTGATAAAAGAGAAAAAGGTAGCTTACGAGAGGTTTTTACAAAGCAGAAGTGTTATAAGAAGAGCAGAGTATATGGAGAGTAAAAGAAAGGTGAAGAGAGTGGTGAGAGAGTGCAAAAGGAGAGCAGATGAAAGAGTGGGAGAGGCACTGTCAAGAAATTTTAATGAAAATAAGAAAAAATTTTGGAGTGAGTTAAACAAGTTAAGAAAGCCTAGGGAAAGTATGGATTTGTCCATTAAAAACAGAGTAGGGGAGTTAGTAGATGGGGAGAGGGAGGTATTAGGTAGATGGCGAGAATATTTTGAGGAACTTTTAAATGTTGAGGAAGAAAGGGAGGCGGTAATTGCATGCACTGGCCAGGGAGGTATACCAACTTTTAGGAGTGAAGAAGAGCAGAATGTAAGTGTGGTGGAGGTACGTGAGGCATTACGTAGAATGAAAGGGGGTAAAGCAGCTGGAACTGATGGGATCATGACAGAAATGTTAAAAGCAGGGGGGATATAGTGTTGGAGTGGTTGGTACCTTTGTTTAATAAATGTATGAAAGAGGGGAAGGTACCTAGGGATTGGCGGAGAGCATGTATAGTCCCTTTATATAAAGGGAAAGGGGACAAAAGAGATTGTAAAAATTATAGAGGAATAAGTTTACTGAGTATACCAGGAAAAGTATACGGTAGAGTTATAATTGAAAGAATTAGAGGTAAGACAGAATGTAGAATTGCAGATGAGCAAGGAGGCTTCAGAGTGGGTAGGGGATGTGTAGATCAAGTGTTTACATTGAAGCATATATGTGAACAGTATTTAGATAAAGGTAGGGAAGTTTTTATTGCATTTATGGATTTAGAAAAGGCATATGATAGAGTGGATAGAGGAGCAATGTGGCAGATGTTGCAAGTTTATGGAATAGGTGGTAAGTTACTAAATGCTGTAAAGAGCTTTTATGAGGATAGTGAGGCTCAGGTTAGGGTGTGTAGAAGAGAGGGAGAATACTTCCCGGTAAAAGTAGGTCTTAGACAGGGATGTGTAATGTCACCATGGTTGTTTAATATATTTATAGATGGGGTTGTAAAAGAAGTAAATGCTAGGGTGTTCGGGAGAGGGGTGGGATTAAATTATGGGGAATCAAATTCAAAATGGGAATTGACACAGTTACTTTTTGCAGATGATACTGTGCTTATGGGAGATTCTAAAGAAAAATTGCAAAGGTTAGTGGATGAGTTTGAGAATGTGTGTAAAGGTAGAAAGTTGAAAGTGAACATAGAAAAGAGTAATGTGATGAGGGTATCAAATGATTTAGATAAAGAAAAATTGGATATCAAATTGGGGAGGAGGAGTATGGAAGAAGTGAATGTTTTCAGATACTTGGGAGTTGACGTGTCGGCGGATGGATTTATGAAGGATGAGGTTAATCATAGAATTGATGAGGGAAAAAAGGTGAGTGGTGCGTTGAGGTATATGTGGAGTCAAAAAACGTTATCTATGGAGGCAAAGAAGGGAATGTATGAAAGTATAGTAGTACCAACACTCTTATATGGATGTGAAGCTTGGGTGGTAAATGCAGCAGCGAGGAGACGGTTGGAGGCAGTGGAGATGTCCTGTCTAAGGGCAATGTGTGGTGTAAATATTATGCAGAAAATTCGGAGTGTGGAAATTAGGAGAAGGTGTGGAGTTAATAAAAGCATTAGTCAGAGGGCAGAAGAGGGGTTGTTGAGGTGGTTTGGTCATTTAGAGAGAATGGATCAAAGTAGAATGACATGGAAAGCATATAAATCTATAGGGGAAGGAAAGAGGGGTAGGGGTCGTCCTTGAAAGGGTTGGAAAGAGGGGGTAAAGGAGGTTTTGTGGGCGAGGGGCTTGGACTTCCAGCAAGCATGCATGAGCGTGTTAGATAGGAGTGAATGGAGACGAATGATACTTGGGACCTGACGATCTGTTGGAGTGTGAGCAGGGTAATATTTAGTGAAGGGATTCAGGGAAACCGGTTATTTTCATATAGTCGGACTTGAGTCCTGGAAATGGGAAGTACAATGCCTGCACTTAAAGGAGGGGTTTGGGATATTGGCAGTTTGGAGGGATATGTTGTGTATCTTTATACGTATATGCTTCTAAACTGTTGTATTCTGAGCACCTCTGCAAAAGCAGTGATAATGTGTGAGTGTGGTGAAAGTGTTGAATGATGATGAAAGTATTTTCTTTTTGGGGATTTTGTTTCTTTTTTGGGTCACCCTGCCTCGGTGGGAGACGACCGACTTGTTGAAAAAAAAAAAAAAAAAAAAAAAATATATATATATATATATATATATATATATATATATATATGTACATACATGTAAACTATTATATATGATATGCAACATTCCTGCTTGCTACATGCAATGTTTACAACTTCTAAGTATGGTAATTCCTTCTGTAGCTACAGGAATTTTGGAAATTTCACACCGAACCAAAAACGAAAAATATGCCAATGTTCAATACAGTGATAACAAACAAGACATTAAAGTACACATAATGGCAATGTGATGCATGCCACAACATTATACATATACATGTATGTAATTCAGTGTAAAGTGTATATCTTGGTGAACTGTGTGTGTGTATGTGTGTGTGTGTGTGTGTGTGTGTGTGTGTGTGTGTGTGTGTGTGTGTGTGTGTGTGTGTGTGTGTGTGTGTGTGTGTGTGTGTGTGTGTGTGTGTCAGATCTCTCTTGTAATTTAATTACATTAAATGTCAAAGTTACCAATACTGATCAATTTCTAATTAGAAATTTGCTGTCTGGTATAATTCTTCCTAATGGTTAAAAAAAAATGACCAATATGCTAAATAATGTATAATAAATTTAAGATCAAAATTCTATAATATGAACAATCAATCAAGAAATACATTGTGTGATTCAAGTAATATATCAAATATTACTGTAGAAGTTTGCTTTCTCTCATTATTTTATCCGAATAAAAAATTAAATTTCGTACACTAGCAGTGGGCATACATCCACAATTTTTAAAAGAGTGGACCGCTAAGCCAGATATGGGTCATCATATGACTAAGACCCATGTCAGGAAACACTTGTCCTATTTCCTGGCAAACCTTACCTAACCTAACCATATCCAAACATGACTACGTACATACATAAAATTTATTTAATAATCAGGCTGTTGAAATTAAAAAAATGCATATGGCAAAATTAGGTGGGGGAGAAATAAATAAGAATGTTGTAATTGAGAGGAATGGAAAGAAAGTCAGATGCAAGGCATGGAAGAAGAGTAGGTAACAAACACTGAGTGATAGCCTGGATACTTGGGAAGGATGGCTTCAAGCAGACTTGTCAGAAACCTATGCAAAAGCAAAATACAGGTGCTCGACTTACAATAGTTCGATTTATATTTTGACTTTACAATGGTGCAACTTGATGATAATTACCCAGCATGAAAGCAGTAAGTCAGTAACTTCTATTCATTCATTTACTTTTCAATACTGGTATTTAGGAACAGTAATTATTTATTTACTTATTCAGTGACAGTAGTTATTCATTTACTTATTTATTTAGCATATCATATATGTATGTACATGTTTGACTTACAATATTTCTGACTTACAGTGGGTTTGTTGGAACTTAATCCCATCATAAGTTAATTAAGGAGCACCTGTACTGTACAATGGGAGGTGCTACAGATCAAGCATAGGAGTGGGAATGAGCTAGGTCTTATATTATTATTATTATAATCAAAAAGAAGCGCTAAGCCACAAGGGCTATACAGCGCTGCAGGGTAGGGAAGGAAGCGAGGGTATTGGATGGCAGAAGGGAGGAGGGATGATCAGCAGGTTACAGAAAACAGCGGGGCAGGGGATAGTACGGGGGTAGAGGGTAGCAAGAGATTGAAGTAGAAAGGGCTGAAGGTATCAGAATTTGTGAAGTAAGTCAGTTGTTGTCAAAAAATCAATGAGAGAGTCCGGATGAAAGGTGGGTCCATCAGCGAGAAGGGAAGGTAAAGAGAGAGTAGCGGAGCGAAGACGACGACAGAGGTAAATTCTGCGTGCTCGTTGATAAAGTGGGCAGTCCAACAGAATGTGGCTGACTGATAATGGAGCTTGGCAATTCTCACAGAGAGGAGCAGGACGCCTCTCCATGAGATATCCATGAGTAAGACGAGTATGGCCAATGCGAAGATGGGAGAGAGTAGTCTCCCAACCTCGACACTGGTGATAAGAAGACGGCCAGTAACCTATACTCGGTTTAATAGATTGAAGTTTGTTGCCGAGCATAGTAGACCAACGTTGTTGCCAACGGGTGTGAAGGTGGAAAGATATTGCAGCAAAATAGTCCGTAAATGGAATACCTCTATAAGAAACTGGTAGGTCATGTACTGCTGACCGCGCAGCAGTGTCTGCCTGTTCATTGCCCTGTACGTCAACATGACCAGGGACCCAACAAAAAACAATATCTTTATGCTTGGTAAAGATGCGGCGTAGCCAAAATTGGATACGGAGGACTAAGGGGTGAGGTGTATCAAATTTTTGCATAGCCTGTAAAGCACTAAGGGAGTCTGAGACAACCACAAATGATGACACAGGCATAGATGCAATACGGATAAGTGCTGTAAGGATGGCATACAATTCAGCAGTAAAAATACTAGCCGAAGATAGTAAATGCCCTTGTACGACGCTGTCCGGAAACACTGCTGCGAATCCTACGCCGTCAGAAGACTTAGAGCCATCTGTGTACACGGCAATGGGATGAGAATGAGAGTGAAAGTGGTCAAGAAAAAGAGAGCGGGAAGCGACCGTAGACAGTTGGGCTTTCGAGCAAGGGAGGGAGAAAGAACAGACTCGAACAGCTGGAACTTCCCAGGGGGGTAGGGAAAAGTGAGATGCTACATGTACATAGAAAGGTGGTAGTTGAAGAGAAGACAAGAGCGAATGAAGGCGAAGAGAGAAGGGACGGAGTAAACAGGGGCGGCGAACAAATAAAGAATGTCTACTAATATCAGTGACCATTCTATAAATGGAAGGATTGCGGAGATCATGAGAGCGTACATAGTAGCGCAGGCAATGGGCATCACGGCGATCGGATAAGGATGGAACGTTCGCTTCTGTATAGAGGCTCTCGACAGGGGAAGAGCGAAAAGCACCAAGGCATAAACGTAATCCTTGGTGATGAATGGGGTTAAGGCTAGAGAGAGTAGCAGGAGATGCCGCTGAATAGATCTGGTCACCATAATCAAGTTTCGATAAAATAAGGGTGGAATGTAGGCGGAGGAGGGTTCGACGATCAGCTCCTCATGAAAGATGAGCAAGGGTTTTAAGAAGGTTCAGCCGGCTGTGACAAGTTGCTTTCAGAGAGGTAATGTGAGGTTTCCAGGATAACCTACGATCAAAGAGGAGGCCCAGAAACTTGACTGTATCATGTTCAGGGATACGGGAGCCATAGAGGTACAAAGGATGATCGGAGATGACAGAGCGTCTAGTGAAAGTAATTTGGTGGGTTTTAGTGCTGGAAAATTTAAACCCATGTGTGGTGGCCCAATTGGAAACACGGTCGAATGCATGTTGGAGAGAAACTGTAATGAGGTGACAGTCAGCGCCTGCACAGGCAATAGCGAAGTCATCAACATAGAGTGATGACCAAATATTTGATGGAAGACTAGAGGCCAAATCATTAATAGCAAGGAGAAAAAGTGTTGTGCTCAGAACACATCCCTGGGGGACACCTTCAGCTTGGATAAAGTCCGGGGAGAGCACATTATTAACCCGAACACGGAAATGCCTGTCAGTTAAAAAGTTCTTAAGGAAGGATGGTAGATTGCCTCAAAGGCCTAAGGAGTGGGCTTGGGCTAAAATATTATACCTCCAAGTTGTGTCATATGCCTTCTCAAGGTCAAAAAATATGGCAATAACTGAGTGGTTATTCGCAAAGGCATTACGAACATACGTATCCAAGCGTAGTAAGGGGTCTATGGTAGAACGTCCCTTACGAAAGCCATATTGAAGAGTGGAGAGACTGTTATGTGTCTCTAAATACCACACTAAACGTCTATTTACTAGGCGTTCCATTACTTTGCAAACTGCACTGGTAAGAGCAATGGGACGATAATGGGAGGTTTCATGTCCCGTAGTGCCTGGTTTGCGGAAAGGGAGAACAATGGCGGATTTCCACAGCTGTGGAAGAACTCCTTGTGACCAAATAAGATTGTAAAGGCGTAATAGGATTGCAAGGGCTGACTGATGTAAATGTTGTAGCATATGAATATGAATGTCGTCGGACCCAGCTGCCGATGATCGGCAAGCTGAGAGTGTTGCCTCCAGTTCTTGAAGTGTAAAAGGCACATTATACTGTTCTTCTCTGAGAGAAGAAAAGTCCAAGGGTGCTAACTCTCTGGCAGACTTTGAGGAAAGAAATGAGGGGCATAGATGGAGTCCCTGAGAAATACAGACCAGATGATTGCCAATTTCATTGGCAACATCTAGTGGGTTTGCTATATCAACACCGGCAACCCACAGAACAGGAGCCGGGTCAGGAGAATATTTACCACTCAGTTTTCGTACTTTTTTCCAGACTGCACTCATAGAGGAAGCAGAGGTGATGGTGGAGACATAATCTCGCCAGCAAGTGCGTTTAGCGTCACGGATGACATGGCGAGCGATCGCACGCTTCTGTTTAAAATCAAAGAGTCTCTCTGTGGTTCTATTGTACCGGTACCTGCCCCATGCAGCGCGTTTCAAACGTACTGCACGAGCACAAGCAGGAGACCACCAAGGCACGCATTTCTGAGAATGCCTGCCTGAAGTTTGGGGTATAGAATGAGAAGCTGCGGTTAAAACGGAGGACGAGAAGAGGTGTAAAAGCTCATCGATGGAGGACGAAGAAGGAACCTCTCTAAAAACAGTTAGGTGTGAGTAAAGGTTCCAATTTGCCCGATCAAATTGCCAGCGTGGGATGCGAAGAGATGGTGAATATGAAGGGGAAGTAAGAATGATTGGGAAATGATCGCTGTCATGCAAGTCCGGGAGAACAGACCAAGTGAAGTCTAATGCGGTGGAGGAAGAGCAGACTGAGAGATCGATGCAAGAGAGAGTATGAGTCCGAGGATCAAAATGGGTGTGCGTACCTGTATTTAAAACATGGAGGGGGTGGGTGGCAAGAAAAGCCTCTAACTGAATTCCACGGGAATCACAGCGAGACCCCCCCCCAGAGGAAATGGTGGGCATTAAAATCACCAAGTAACAGAATCGGTGGCGGTAATGACGAAGCAAGAAAGGCAATATCCGGAATAGATAATGCCCGAGAAGGAGAGAAATATAAAGAACAGAGCGTATACCACCTATGCAAGTGGATACGGGCTGCTGTGTAATGCAGCGAAGTATGAACAAATAGCTGATGGTACGGAATATCAGTGCGTAGAAGAAGGGCACTTTCATTAAAGGTCCCATCAGGAAAAGGATCTGAAGAATACAATAAATTATAGCCTGAGATGGGAGAGATAACAGCAGAGTGTAATTTTGGTTCCTGTAAGCAAACACCAAGAGGGGCAAACTGGGAGAGTAACATCTGAAGCTCACTCCGATTACCCCTGAGGCCGCATATATTCCACCGTAAATAGGCCATGATTGGCAATGATAAAGATACTTGAAATCCACAGGTAAGGGTTCCTACGGACTAGAGGGGTTAGAAAAGTCCACATGCGAAGGCAGTGGAAAACGTTCAAGCAGCGAAGGAACGGTGCGCTGTGAAGAAAGGAGTTGCGCAGATGGAGGAGAGGAGAGAGAAGGAACAGAGGGTGGATCAGTGTCCATTGATGGTTTGGTCTCTGCAATATATTCAGAGATTGCTTCAAGTGTTTCGGAATTCAGAGACGTCGTATGGGAGACAATATTGGAAATGGTAGGGGGAGGATGAGTAAAGATTGGAAATGTATTGGACTGTACCAAGGTACGGGGGGGCGAAAGGGTGGAGGGAACTGGAGAAGCGTGGAAGGGGACAGAAGAGGCAGAAACCTGGGAGGTGGCAGAAGAGGAAGAAACCTGGGAGGGAACAGGGGAGGAAGGTACAGTACGAGGAGGAGGGTGAACCTCTACACTTGTAACAGAGCCAGTGAGAGGGGGAGAACCAGGGACAGAGACAGGGAGGGTAAAATGAGGAGGTGGAAGATGGGTAGGAGGTGTTAACGGACCTTTTTTTGACTTTTGAGAAGTAGAGGGACGATTGGGAGGAGGTGTCATACGAGATCTCGTCGTTACTGAGACTTGTGAGAGAGAACACGAAGAAGCGAGATCAGACTGAGGCGTTGAAGTAGGGATGTCTGAGCCGAGGACAGCAAAAGGATTAGATACAGGAGTGACTATGGGAGAGGCAACCACAGAGGTGGGTGTAGAAGATGGGATACCAGAAGTGGGGGGACGTTTTGAAACAAGGGAATAAGAAACATGTGGGAGTCTTCCTTGGAGGCGGAGATGAGAAACTGCCATGGCATAAGGGAGACCTTCTGTCTCTTTGAGGTAACGGATTTCCCGCTCGTTTAAATAGACTTGACAACAGTGAGAGTACGAAGGGTGAGCCTCATAACAGTTAAGGCAAGAGGGAGATTGATTGCAAGACATATGAGAATGGTCATCGGCACCACAGACTGGGCATTCGGCGATAGATCTGCAATATTTCGCTGGATGGCCAAATCGCCAGCAATTTCTACACTGTTGCGGTGTAGGGATCACCTTTCGGACTTGTAACCGATGTCCTGCTATATAAACTGAGGATGGGAGTTCTCGGCTGTCAAAAGTTAAACGAGCCACATTGCTAGGGTATCGTCTCCGCCCGCGGGCAGGAAGAACGTAAGTGTCTACCTTGAGGATTGGGAGATCTTGGAGTTCCAGCTGTTCAAGAATGTCAGTGCCACATGTCTGGAAATTTTGTTGAACTATGGTATGGGGCAGAAT
The DNA here is from genome assembly GCF_038502225.1 of Cherax quadricarinatus. Classification (NCBI taxonomy): domain Eukaryota; kingdom Metazoa; phylum Arthropoda; class Malacostraca; order Decapoda; family Parastacidae; genus Cherax; species Cherax quadricarinatus. The sequence goes on from NC_091370.1 coordinate 16,149,870, forward strand.
GACGGTACCACTACAAGAATTGAGGGAATGATGTTTTTCAAGAGTGACAGGAACAGTATTGATATGGGAAAGACGAGAGAGCTCATGAGCCTGGGTAGCATTCTGTACGGTGATGATGCGCGTACCGCTCTTAAGAGCATGAAAAGAAATATCTTTACCAACATGGCGTAGGAGTGCCTTGCCAATACTGTGGTCAGAAAGATAGGCAGTAGAGGAAGTCGGTCGTAAAGTGAAGAATTTAGTCCATTGTTCAGTCTGAAACTGAGCGTGGAAAGGTAGTGAAGGACGTGTCGATCGTTTCTGAGAAGAACGAGAAGGTGGAGAAGTATCATCAGCAGGTAATTGTCGTTGGCGTTTAGGCGTGGGACCAGAGTTGGTCCGACGTGGAACGGGTCGGTGATTTGAAAATTGCCGCACCGTAGAGGGAGAGGCCGGAAGCATAGTCAGAGGAGAGCGAAGGTCCGATAAATCGAAGGAGTCAGTCTAGGCCTCAGTACCTGAAGCGGGTGAGGAAACAGCACCGGCAAGAGGTACAGAGGCATGAAGAGTGTCTGAAGAGTGGTCCAAAGACGAGGCGGGGTCAGAACGGGGTGCGGTATCAAGAAGGGGCCCGGGGGTAGGAGGTTCATGGACTAGGGCTGCCATGGTTAGGTTACTTCTTTCTTTTTGTTTTTAAGAAAAAAAAGAAAGAAGAAAAGAAAATAAAAATAAAAAAAAGAATAAAAAAAAGGGGGACTGGGGAGGGATAGTTCCTAGGAGGAATGAAAGGGCCAGAAATCTCCCTCCGCGCCCAAGAGGACCTCAGCACCACAAGTAGCGCAGATGCAGCATGGAACCCGTGCCATACCCTACCCATCATGCTAGTAAACTAACAATCCGGGATAGCAACCTCACATCTGCCGAGCTACCTCGGTGGACAAAAGAGAGGGCGGCCGGATATCCGCCACAAAGCATACCTCCTTCGGCCACCACCCCCGGAATCCGAAAGGTAGCTTCCAGAGATACACCCGTCGCCCGAAAGACACCCAAAGCTACTCCGGGATACCGGAGAGGGATCGGGACATCCCCAGGCGATCCAGATTCCACGGCAAACTATGCCACCGCCAAGAACCTCAACGGAATGGGATGGACCCCGGTATCCTTTCCCCTACCTAGGAACTAGCGCGCCTGTGGGAGACATCCCAAAGGCCGAAAAGAGGAAGGGCAAAAGGGAGGGGTGGGGAGGAGGAGGAGGAAAGGAAAAAGGGGAGGATGGGGAGGATGGGATAGGGGAGGGGAGATTGGGGGGTAATTAGGTTCGGTCTGAGGAAGAAGACCGACAGGTCTAATTCCTCAGACCAAGAGCCTCTTCACCATGCCAAGGAGCCCCCCCTTGAAGAGGCTAGGTCTTATAATGCAGCCCATTTTCATACCATTCAAGATTTTAACATGTATTTTCACCGAGATATCTTGTTTTTAAATGTGTTGCACCAATTTCTTTAAATTTGCTGATTTGTATTTGAATATGCATTCTTGAAAGTTTACACAACCTATTGTAACCAATCAAAAAAAATCTGTAAACAGGAACATCCAGAAACTGAAGCTAGGTAATGCATGTGAAAAACAACAGTGTAAAAATAAGGCTGGGTTGCATAAGACATGTAGAACAAACCAAATCAAACCAAACATTTCCTCAATAAAGGTATTTATCAACTTGTCGGTTCTCTGAACCATTTATCTGCAAACCAAATCATGTCTAGAAAAAAGAACACAAAGGCACAATACCGTGACTTAAACAGTACACAAATAACCCGCACATAGGAAAAAGAAACTTATGACATTTTGGTCTAACTTGGACCATTAACCAGTCAACTGTGATTGATTAATGTCAAAAGTTGGACCAAAACATTGTCATAAAGCTTCTTTCTCCTAAGTGTGGGTTATTTGTCCATGTTAGGAAAGAAAAGATCCCTGATTTTTTTTCCTGTCTTGAGAACAGCACCTTCAGAGGAAAGTTCCTAGTGTAGCATGACGTTGGAGGGAAACGTTTATTACTTGTAATCTAACTGGGAACTTCTGTTAATTTTTTACTTTGAAACTTAGTCATTCATCACTCAAAATATCTCTGGCTTGGCAAACTTCTTTCCTGGTGGACTGAGAACTTGAACCACATAATTTTTCTGGCCTCATGTTCATACAATAAGATCAACAATTTGCTGTTATAAAGTCATTATATATAAAATACAATAAAAAAATTAAATAATTATGAATTTTCCTGGTATTTTTAATTACTAGAACTGTTACTTACCATTTAAAACACTGTTCTTTGATAGTGTCTAAGAAACTTGTATACTCCAAGAACTGCCCAATAATGCAAAACATTATGCAGTAAATATATAATTTATCATAAAAAATCAATTGAGCACTGCAGATTCTATGAAAAGATTGTGTACATATTATATATGGACCCATTGTCTATTTCAAATAACAAAGATAGGTAATTATTCTCATAACAGTAGCAGGTACCTTGATGACCTGCCGACACAAAATTCTCACAGAATACCAGTATATATTAAAAGCAGCAAAAATGCCTTAGAAATTGTAACAATCACATATTTATTGACATAGTGGTAAATAATTGTTGAACATTTCTATTTCCATGGCACAAATTTGGCCATTTACAGATCTTGACAAAAATATCTGGGAACATCACACAAAAAAGTGATACCAAAACTTGAGAACAATTAACACATATCCTCCCAGTTCTTATATATTATATCCAGCTATGGAATAAAATATACTTCAAAGTAACTAACCTTCATAAAACTGAAGTCACTCTTATTGCAAAATAAGTATCCTTCATAAAACTGAAGCCAACATTATTACATATTCATTACCATGTGCAACATCAATTCTACATCAATAATTTTCACTATGAAAAATATTCGTTCACCATAGGGAACAATCTGAGAAAGCTTTGTGGTTTAATATTCATCTATCATCTAAAGTGGCTATAAATTATGTCAAGAGATATCAGAAGTCAAGTCAATGTAACATTAATATTTTGTATTACTTTCTAAAGTGTCATTTAAGATTTCATTACTTAAACAGTATACGATGTCTGGAAATTTCCGTGCATAAACTATCACTGAAATTGTACATTTTTGCAAGTTAAGATATTATGATCTTGACTCCATCACACCCAAACCCATTTTTTTTTTTCAAAGTCAATTTATATCTTAATTTACATTGCAAAGGTTATAACTTCCATAATCAACATACAAAATGTGTGTATGCAACACATGACAATATGCAATCCTCAGTGGACACTTCTGCGAACACCAGCTAAAACTGACATTCTTACATAGGACATTACAAAAACATCATAAAAAATATTTCACTTAGAATGATATTGCATATTTTCTACACCTTTCCACGAAAGTGACATGTATTGGTAGTCATTGAAATACTGTACAAGCTCCACTGTCAAAATGTGATGTATAATTAAATTAAGAATGTTGGAAAAAATAAGAAGGTATGGCAGAAACCCTTTCAAAGAAACCACAGAACTGGTGGAGTTTGAACCATGGTGAGTGAGTTTTACATCTCACTCATCATGGGTTCAAACTCCACGTTCCGTGGTTTGTTTGCAATCGTGTTATGATGATTTAATGAGTTGTTCAAAGAAAAATGTTGCCTCTGATGGTGCTGTGTATGACAACCATGCTTTATAATAAATATGTGCTTTATTATGCAAGGTCATACCTGTACTTATATGTCATTCACAATCAGCATAACTACTATATTTAACAAAGTGCTAAACCCGTATGGATCATACAACAAACAGCAGGAAAGAGGCTTGTGAAGGGAGGGAATCTGTGAAAAGGAAGGTTAACATCAATGTATTATTATTATTATAATTATTTGTTTATAGGGGACCATTAAATCCATAGGGGTCACACTGCACCTGGGGAATGGGATGCCATCAAATTTGATAAAGGGAAGGGGAGGTTAACTCCAGTTAATCAAACCAAGAGCCCTTCACCAGAGTAAGGAACCTGCCATGAAGGGCAAAGCCAGTGTAACAAGCCAGTTTTGTCTAAGTATTCATAGAGAATCTGCATTGAAGGACAACTGTTTGAGAAGAGGAAAGCAAGGGCATTTAAGTATAAAAAAATACACATGTCATTGCAATCAGTGTTAAAGAGGCTGTGTTTCTATGTGAGTGTGCAAGATTATCTGATTGAGATTAATTATCTGTAGTTACAAGAGCGGTGATATGCTCAGGGTGTTCTATCCTTAGTGTTCATCAAATAAATTTTATGAAGTTTCAAGTGACTGTAACACTTACTATCTCTTCCTATGAATAATAAAAGTCACAATACCATGGCTGAAACAATTCACAAATAACCTGCACTTAAGAGAGGAAGCATATGACCATGCTTTGGTCTGTCCTACTTCTACTATTACTCCCTTCTTCTACCACTACTCCATTTTTCTACTATTACTCCCTTCTTCTATTACCCTCTTACCCCTGTTTCCTCCCAGCCTGTTGTCTGATTCTCTGTTTTTTCCCTCTCACTTGTATTATTACTTTAATCATAACCATGCACTAAACCCATAACTGTCACCTCTCACTTGCAACTCCAATGGTCCTGTACAGACCAAAAAAAGCCACAAGTTTTCTTTACTAATGGTGGAGAATTATTATTATTATAATTAAAACTAAGCGCTAGACCACCAGGGTTATACAATGCTACAGTGGAGAAAAATGGTATAAAACAATGACACGATGGAAAAATAGACACGAATGCAGTGTTATGCAATCCCTTGACTGCTGCATTTGCATCTATTTTTCCATCTTTTACTAACTGTGGGTTATTTGTATTTTTTATATTCCATTCCAGTATTCTAATATTTGTGCATTATTATATTCACAGAGAAGTGATAAACATTTAGGTCACACAGTGTCTAAGGAATGGGAGGTACTGTAATTAGATTTGATCCAAGGGGAGGGCAGTTCAAATTTCCTGAATCAAGAGTCCTTAACTGGTATTCAGGACTGCATTCACATTGCTACTGCCCATCTTTGATTGCACAAATCTACTTCCTCTCTCTCTCTCTCTCTCTCTCTCTCTCTCTCTGTTTACACAAATAACCCCTACATAGGAAAAAGAAACTTATGATGATGTGTCAGTCCAAGTTGTACCATTAACTAGTTAGTGGTCCAAGCTGCACCATTAACTAGTTAGTGGTCCAAGTTGCACTATTAATTAGTTAGTGGTCCAAGTTGCATCATTAACTAGTTAGTGATCCAAGTTGAACCAAAACATCACCACGAGTTTCTCTCTCCTATGTGCGGGTTATCTGTATATTGTTCCAGTCATGGTATTGTTCCTATTTTGTTCTTTCTCTTTGTTTCTACTGTTTAATTCATCATATCATTATTCATTAATTTTATTTTTTCCTTTTTTTCATTAAGTCCCCATATTACTCAACATTAATTTTCCTACGTGAGGAACTGTTTCTTATTTTGTCATTACCCTTATCACTTTTTTCCCCATCTATCCTGATTTATCTTCAAGCTATTTTTTTATCTTTGAGCTTCATCTGCATTGCAAAACCTTTAAAATTATTTTTATGTTATTGTTCAAAAAACAAAAATCTAAACCCATATGGTTCATTCATGTGTGCTTACTTCTTTTGCCATATAATATTTATAGTTTATAGAACATTCAGTGGTTGTATTTTCCATATTATGTTTATCATTTAAAATTTACCTTTTAGGAATTAGTATGCCTCTTTAGCTCTTTGAAGAGCAATAAGTGATGCTTATTTTTTAATTTAATGGCTAATTCCTGCCAAGGCAGGGCAACTCAAGAGTAGAAAATACATTCACCATCATTCATTTAAACACCATCTTTCCAGAAATATGCTCACGTCACAATCAGATTGCCCTCCAACTGTAACATTCCCTCCCTCTTTCAGAGTCCAGACACTGCCCTTCCCACCTCCAGGACTCAAGTCCAGCTTACTTTTTTCCCTAAATCTCTTTCATAACAGCTACCTTGCTCACACTCCACCAGTATGTCCATTCACTCCTATTTAACATGCTCAGACAAACCTGCTGCATGCTCAATTCCCTAATTAACTAGTTATGCAAAACTTTATAGTTTTGTTCAGAGAAACAACTTTTCCATAGCAGACTAGAATACAGCATGTGAAAAATTTCTGATTATGAAACAACATATTATACAGATTTTAGTACTCTTCAGGTCAATTTTCAGTCATATTTTAGTACACATATAACCGTGGGAAGCGGTTAGCCGAACTTGAGTCCTGAAGAAGGGAAGTACAATTCCTGCACTTTAAAGGAGGGGTTTGGGATATTTGCTGTTTGGAGTGACATCTCAGCTGTCATATCTGCACACCTCTGCAAAGTCAGTGATTATGTGTGAATGATGGTGAAAGTGTTTCTTATTTTTTTTTAGGTCACCCTGCCTCAGTGGGAGGGGGCCAACGTGTTGAAAAATAAATATCCGTGGGAAGTACAGTGCCTGCGCTCTAAAGGAGAGGGTGGAGATATGCTGCAGTTTTTGAACTGTAATGTTAGCATGCCACTCACAAGACAGTGAAGGAGTGAGTGCTGATAAAAGTGTTTCTTCTTTTTTGGGCACCCTGCCTCGATGGGAAACATCTGGTGTAAAAAATAAAAAATATTTGTCTTCCTTCATTTGTTCTTCTTATTCTCATGTGTTATTAAATATTTACTTTAATTTTGGATTTCTACTACAAAGAATTTGACATTACCTTCAATTTTGAATTTTAATTTCAATGACATTTATAGATCTTAAACAATAGTAATATTTCACCACTCTTATTCTGACTGTCCATTCTCCATACAATTACCAAGTATTGTAAGTTCTCCTGAATATTACATCATTTAGTGTATGTTCCTCCATTACTATTTTCATGGGGAAGCAATGAACCCATATGAGCCATACAAGGGCTGCACATTTTCCCAGTTCACTGTCAATATCTATTGTGGCATTATCCACCTTATGCCATAACTGTACTACTCTTATAGTAAAGAAGTGTTTGTGATGTCTCTATGATGATTAGATGTGCATATCTTTGAAATACCTTTGAAGAGTTTCCAGAGTTTCACTACTCTCGGAGCCCAGCCATGGGCCAGGCTCATCTGGTGCTGCCTGGTCAACCAGGCTGTTGCTGCTGAAGGCCCACTGCCCCATATAACCATCACAGCCTGGATGATCTGGCAGTTTATATTTTTCTTGTTTAGGAACCTACCCTGTTATTCTTTATGCTCTAGTATATATCAGCCTGTTAGGAATTCTTCCATTCAATACTCTGACCCCTAACTAAACAAATACAGTGTATATGTCAAGCTCTGTGGTCAGGCAGAAATGAAGGGGCTTTCTTATAGCAGTGTTCAAAGAGTTCATCACTCTCCTGCCTAGCTCTTACAAGAGATCAGCTCTTGTCACCTGGAAGCCTCAACCCTTAGATGGGAAGAGCAAAAAATGGCATAGAGGGCAAAATTGTCTTACTACAATATTAAGGAACACATGATTCTCTATGACAGCTTTTGACAAGTAATTTCTCTTTCCACATGTTATGTAAATTCCTAAGCTTATGCACTAATACTAATGATATGTTTCACTTGCTTAAAATATTGAAGAGATACCTAAAAAAATAAAGTACCCTCACTATTAATGCTAAGACATGCAGCATAGAGGATAAAGTAAAATATAGGTACAAGCTAGCAATGTGCAAAGGTACAGTCTCCACGAAAAAAATTGTTGGTGGGCAATGCAAAAACAAAGTTTCTCACCAATCGTTTACCAGTCGGAAAGGATTAAAATTGTAACAAATGACTAGATACTGACATTTTGTACAATTTAAGTTCCTTAATAAAGATCCATAAAGGGTTTGTGTATTTTATGCCTCCATTTCCAAACCTTTTTTTTTTTTTTTTTTAGCATTTTTTTTTGTGGAGACCAAAGAGTAGTTAAAACTTTCTTTGTTGTCTCACCATCACCTAATACATTAAAATTTCTACATAAAATAAAAAAAAACAGCTAAAAGTACTTCTCTCACTCTTACAAAATATAATGGTTCTTGTTTTAAAAAAGAAACTGAGAAATATATACATACTATGAAAGCAATATTGATTAACAAATAATTTACCATGTGATGAGATGCCATAAACATTCTCAATAATAATTCAGAATTTTTTTTTAATACCTATTAGTATGGGACAGTTAAGATATTAACATTAGCTTGAAAAGTGGAATGACTGTTAATAATAAATATTATTTGCTAGGGTTTGAATGAGAAATGTGGCATGTGGAATGATCAGTTTAAAAATACAAAAAAAAAAAAAAAAAAAAAAAAAAAAAAAAATAAAAAAAAAAAAAAAAAACTGGAGTTTACATGAGAATACTACAAGCTGGGATATCGATATTTGCAAAATAACAGCTGTGAAGAAATAGTGAAATTCCAAGTGCTTTCATAATTTCTCACATTATCAAGGGCCTTGATAATATGAGAAATCACAAAAAAGCTTGGAATTTTACCATTTTTTCCACAGTGGTTATTTTGCATATTGTGATATCACCTGTGTACTGTGATCTTATTGCACACTATATATTTATATTTATGTGAAGTGCTAAAGTCATGTAGGTAACTGAGGGCAAGGAGTGGCAGAGGCTCAATCCTCTACCTACTAATCACGAAAGAAACTACTCTCACAGCCAGGCTTTTCCCTAAAGACATGTCAAAAACTGCAGAATCAAGGAAATGTCTGCAGTGCGCTGCAAGACAAAGCTCATATAAATATGCATACTATTCAACATTTGTCTTACAAAACATGTCATAAACCGTGCATTAAATTCAAAATATTTTCACTGAAAGCAATTCTTTGTCTGCAATAATTTCTTGAATATCAAATTAAAATAATTATAAGTTCAGCAATTTAAAAACAAAGCCAAAAAATATATTGCACAAGGCATCCTTAATATTAAACGCTTCCACATCATTTATAATTATTATTATGTTTGAAAATAAATGCCAACCCACGTGGGTTGTATAACGCAGCATTTATAAATGAGAAAAAAAATATGAAATTCTTATTTAGCCATATCATCAGGGTAATATATGTATATATAGATATATATATATATTCATAAAAATATAATTTCTTGTTAAATATTTCCTGATGAGTCAATATATAACATAGTGTATATCTTAGCCTAATACCACAGTAGAACTGTCTGGTCCCAATATGCTGCACATTTTCTTTACAAGCCAAACTCAGCCAAGAGTGTTCAGAGATGAGTAATTGGTTAAAATGACTAGAAGAAAATAAATCATGTCACTCACATGGTCAGGTATAAATGTAGCAAAGTATTCAGATATGGTCTGATATCAGGAGTAAGTCTTATTCACCACCTGATGCAAAGCTTACAACACAAAGCTTTCTTTGTTTTTCAGTAATTAGTATATTTATACAAAAAAAAAAAAAAAGCTAAACGTGTGTAAGTCATACAGCACTGTTGCTGATCCAGAAATTGTTAGTGTTGCTTACCAACTATTAAGTACTGTACAATAGTTTCCAAACCTTTAATGCTAGACTGGCAATCCCCCAGAAAAATATTAATTTGGAAAATGAGGCAAACTCTGGATTATATTTTCAATAATTATGAACTTATAATCCTACTAAAATCATAAATTTTACATTATTGTTTGTCTCCTAGTTTCCTTGCACTGACCTCTAATAGTCACAACTTTTATTTTTTTTTTTTACCACATGAACTCTCTCCTGCCAATGTAGTGACCCCCCTCCCCCTCCCCTCAAAAAAAAGAAAGCAGCACATTAACTTTTCATTCAATAGCTGTCTTGCCAAAATATGTGTACACCTGACAGGACAGCTACTGAATGAATGATAGTAAACGCACAGTGATACCTCATATATCCGGCCTGCCATTATCCGAACCTCGCCGATATCTGAAGAGGCCCTGGGAATGGGCAAAATTCTAAAATTATTACCAAAACATCCAAACAGCTGTTTGGATATGGCGGAAGGCTGAATCAAACTTGGCAAGCACTTTAGTGTACTGGTTGGGCACTAGGAACCATGCTCTTCGCCTTCCTTTTAGCAATACTACAGCTGTGTTTTGTCCTAGCTATCTTGTGTATGGCACCAAAGAGGGCCAGGAATGTGCTTACACTAGAAAAAAAAGAGGGAAATATTGTTGCATGTGGATGCAGGTTGGTTCAAGGCTGGGGGAAAAACTACAGAAGACGACGTGCAGGACTGGCTAGTGTGATGAAGATATTAAGGGTGTGCAATCTCTGATAGATGCAGAGATTGCAGAATCAGTGTTGGACCTGGAACATTCCAATGCCTCCAAGACCCAAAACTTCAGCAGCAAGGGCAGGTGTCAAAACACTTTTGAGTATTTGGAGCATCCACTATCCACAGCCCATTTGAAAAAATACAGGCCTGTGGTCCATGAAATCCAGGAGGCTGTTATTTGAGCGCAGAGTGTCTAGTCCCACTGCCAGACGACATTGGATTCGTTTTTTAAACCTACAACGCCGTCGCCAATGGCGATATGACGGGGTACGGATGGCGATATGACTCTGCAGATGTGAATTTTTCCCCCCTCACATATCCAGAAACTCCGTGTTTCCAAACCAGTCTCAGCTCATGTAGTTCAGATATGAGAGGTATCACTGTATTTCCTTTTTCTGAGTTATCGTACTTTAGTAGGAGAAATCCGATGTGGCTAAAACACAAGGAGGCATGGCTAGAAATTATTCAGCCAAAATTTTGATATTTATGCATCAATAATTACTAAGAAAGTTATTTATGATGAGTAAAAATTTGTTTTAAATATTAGGGGCACAGTGTATTAAGAAATGTAGTGTGCTATATATGCAGCATCAAAGCAAAAGTGCTCCTTTGAACAAGCGATCACCAAATGTTAGCATTCTGCAACCTAAAGGAAGTGAAACCAGAATTAAAAAGGTGGGAAATACAAGAGATTGATACCCAGGGAAAGTTGGGGTGTGAGCAAGGTAACATTTTATGAAGGGATTCAGGGAAACCTGTTAACCAGACCCGAGACCTGGGGGTGGGAAGTGTACAGTGACTGCACACTTAATGGAGGGGTTAGAGATATTTTCTGTTTGGAGGGACATCTGAACTGTTGTATCTGTGCACCTCTGGCAAGACTGTGATAGTGTGAATGATGCTGAAAGTCACCCTACCTCAGTGGGAGACAGTGTGTTAGAAAAAAAAATTCTGGCACGAGAACAATGGAATCCTTAATTCAGTAAACAATCCACCCAGGAAATTATGAAGTTTTTCCAACCAGAAGTGCAGAAGCAATAGAAAAATTTGTACCTCTGCAGGGAAAATAAATGAGATGCTTAGAGAACCCATAATTCAATTAATCAATGTAGGGAAGAGAACTAAAAACAACAGAGAAATGAAAAAGTGCAGAGTAAACCTGATGCTGAAGAAGAGTAATTAGCAGCTCTTAGAATTTCTCAGGAAATGGGAAAAAGAAAAAAGGGCCTATGAGTTACCAGCAACAGATAGTAAACTAGCAAATTACAAAATTCATAACGTAAATACAAATGTAAACATGATGCATTTTAGAAAGAGGATCTCTACTTTTTGCATTAACACCAAAGCATGGAAAAATAAAAAGCAGATCTGAAGAAACATTAATATAGCAAAGCTAGATAAATTAAATGCAAAAATATGAAAGTACAGTAAATAATTTTCTATGAGAGTGCAACCCTATGTGAGCATTAAATATAGAACCCTTATATCAAACCATTAGTAACATTAACAAATGGTGAATAAGACTTACTCCTCTACTGCAGACCCATCAAAGCTTAAGATATGGCTAACTAACAATAGCTAATCATTAGCATATTTTTTTTGGTATTACTGATGTACTGTACAGATACAGAAACTGGAGAAAAATATATCCTAAAAGACACTTTCTTATAAATAATCTTCTCAAAGAAAAATAAATGTTGTACATAAGATAATATTAGAATATTACACATGTATGATAGATAGCAGCTAACCACAAAGCTGTACATTATTCAATATACATCAATATCAGTGCAAATAGAGGCCTGGAAGGGATGTAAAAGCCACTTCCAGGCTAAGTGCAGGACTGGACAGACTCGTTACTAAATGTCGCTTGAACATGGACACAAGATGAACTTTTTAATCCACATTAACATCATGCATCACTTTGTAATTATTTCAGACATATAATATATGTAATTAGTTAAAAAGCTAGGATTTTAAGGATACTAAATAAACATCAATCTTTGGAATTTGAACCTGTTCCAGCTTTCTTAATTTAAGAGAACCTCGTCACATGCTATTCAGAAGTGCAGCATTAAGCTAAGACTGTAGGGGGAGTCAACCCTTCTTATCATTGGGTTGTAAGTGTAGCTCAAGACGGGCATTTAAACCTTCACATCAGTTAGTTGTAAGTTTAGTTTAGGGTGGGAGATACAATGAGAATTAAACCTTCACATTACTGTAGTTGGTACTTGCCAATGATGTAAACTTCTTACCCAGTCCCAAACAAGATACAATATTGATATGTATCGAGGCTTTTATAGGCTTACACTTAAATACACTACTGCATTACTACTGTTTATGAATGTAATACAGCATCCCATGCATTAATCATTAACACTATTGGTACTTTCCTCTAATCTTCCTTACCATGGATGATTCTCAAACTGGTAACTGGTGTTCATGATTTAACTGAATTTCTTTTTATACAATAACACATATTTACAAATATTGCTGACTTTTCTAATTGAAAAGTAGAGTTGAAGTTCATCTTATGTCCCTGGATAAAAGGCAACGACAGTGACAAAAAAAAATGACAACACCCACAACTTGTACTGGACCCTACTAAGCCCAGACGTTGGTGCAGTGGGAACTTGGTGCTCCCTAGACATTCACCAGACCCAATAAGGTCTAGGTAATGGTGCAGAGGGTTATACATGCTGTGCAATACAAGAAAAAAGACGAGAGCTCACCCGTTGAGCTAAAGGTCAATGACCTGGAGACTTTTTTTTTTTCCTTTTTTTCCCCCTTTTTGTCAGCTGCAGCAAATATAACTACTGTATATCCCCAGTGCTGCTACAAAAAGATGCTGTTCCAAGATTCAGCTCCATTCCTGAAATCCACTAGGTGCAGCTTGGAAGGTTCTCATCTGATTCTGATTATTGTGGATAATTGACACCCTGCCTCGGTGAGACAGCCAGTGTGTTAAAAAAAAAATTGTACAGTGCATTCTGTACCACCTTATGCACTTTTACAGTATAGTGATACTAGGATTAGTATCATGAACAATGACCGATGTAAAGTGAAAAATCACTTGGACAAAAATAAAAATCACAGGTATGAAAAATCTGTCTTGCTTGCGCTTCATATTTTTGTCCAAATGGTGCATCACTTTCTACTTATTGATACATTTTTAGATACCAGTGTATAGATTCCTGTCTTAAAAACTAACTCAAGTTGTATAAAAATCTGAATACATCAAAACTATCAGTTCACAAAACATAAAACATACTTCTGTTTTACAATACACAGAGAGACAAACTTTCAATCAATTCTTTAACAACCACATCATATATATTCTTTGGAACAGAACAACAAGCATTCAACATGAAAACTTTGTATAAACCATATGCAATGCACACTGTACAGTACATGTATATATTTATTGCAATGGGATAAATTATAGAGCCACTCACTATGTGTGTACATATGTGGGTGTACGCTTATGTGTGAATGTGCGTTTGAGTGTGTCTCAAAGTTTGGTGATTGGCGGTAGTACATTATAAGTTGTTAATATGCTGATGCTTGGTATTATACCAACTTTCTGAATGAAAATGAATATCCAGCTATGGCAATATTATCAATGCCCTGAGGTTATAGTTATAATCCTAATAGTTTACATTAAGAAAAATAATTAAATTTATATCTCTTAAGAAAGAGAATACATATATAAAACTAATTTTCACGAATTTTCTAATCACCCAATGACATGCAGACACTTTGCAATGACACTGCATTCCATTTCTTAGTGAAAATAAAACAGCAGCATATTTTGTTGCCAAGGTACTATATAACAAAAGTAAATAAAAGCACTCTAGTTTTTCTGAAGAAATTATTCAGATTCACACACTTAAAACTCAGTGTCAAATATACAACACTAATTATACATACAGAACTCCCAGTAATGTGCAGAGAACATTGAAAACTCAGAGTGGATGAAAAGTAGAATAAGTTAACTAAGGAGAGTGGCAAAGACTTCCTTCATTCACAGCTTCAAGAGAAGGTATGAGAACTTGAGAGGCTGGAGTCCAGTAACCGCTGGGGTGACTTGAGAAATCATAATAACACAATTGCAAACAAACCACATTAAGGGTGAGATTAGAACCCATGGTGAGTGAGCCGTACCCAGGCCATGGTTTCTAGCCCCACCTGTACTGTGGTTTAATTTTTTTTCAGGGATGATGTCTTAATCCTTTCAAGACAGCTGAGTGAAATTTTTATAACTGAGACAAAAGGACATATTTAGGGAAGAAGTATAAGAGGACAGTGTATCAGCCCACTGAGACATTCTTCTGTGCACATCACTGAGAATTCCTAATCTTGGTCAAACCCTTTTAGCTATTAGCATCATCCTCATTCATACTAGAATAACAGACATGCATCCACATTCAGTGCATCCACCTCCACATTACAAAAAATATATTAGATTTCATTTGTGTACTGATGCTAACCCTTGTTGTTCACCCACAGTCCTGATGATGGTTTGCATCCAAACAAATTTTTCTTTAAAGAGCTGCAGGCAAGACTAAGGCATAATAATCAGCAGTCAAACCTGCATCACATAGTACATTTTGAAATTTTAATTTTTTTTTTTTTTTTTAACCATTACCATATGGGTATTTAAGTCTCAATATTAGTTGCAAATAATGGTGATTCATTTACAAATTGCAAACTATGAATACAAGAATTTCATTGCTACATACTGTTTTACTTGGATACCAATTAGAATAATGTACCTAATTTTGTAGCTCTCTACATGGTTTTTAATGTAACTTTCTATGTAACATTTATTATATCATTATTAATATTATTATAATTATATTAACAAGAAAATGCTAAGCTTTTTTGAGTCATACAACACAGAATGCCAACCTTAAATATATACCTCAAGTGACCTGTCATCTCAAATGTGGGTGATCACATGGTGTTAGCGACTAGTTGGAAAACATTGCAGTCAATTTACTCAATGTTGGGATAATAAATAACATTAAAACAACAGCGGAAATGAAACTACTTTCAAAAGTAATTCCCTTTGACTCACAAAAGCCAGTTAAAAAAAAGTTATCGTCTGGTGAGAATTATTAAATGTGAGTTGAACCAATTTGTGTGAAATTATCCGACTGCGTATGTTGTGATAGTTAACCTATCTTCTCTTGCATTTTATCATAGAAAAATTAACAACAATGATACAATTTGTGTTGCTATACTAAATTTGATTATTGTAAGTCAAATATAATTCCCAATGACCCAGACTGAGCCAGAGCACTGTCAAGTCACTTACATTTGTCATTTTGTATTTGTCATTTACTATTAAAGAAAATAAGGAAACAATAAGTAAAATACTCTCCCACATCAGTAACAAACACTGCAACATGGTGGGCATTCATCAATGATATTATCATAAAATTAGAGTAAAATATATAATCACCATAAAATTGTACTATAATTACAAAATATACAAAAATCAGTCTATGTGATGATTGTACATTTGCACTGGAAACCACTGGAGTCACACCTCCCATACCAGCCCCACTTTACTGCAAAATGTGCATTAAGAGGTTGGCCATCCAAAGTTACGTCCCATCATCTCATAGAACTGCTCATTAAAAGGGGCAAAAAACTTACGTAGCCGAGACATTACTGCAGGATCAACGTGAGGGTGTGGTCGACCCTTGGCATCTGTTAAGCATTTTTGGAAGGTTTCATTTCTCATACAATAAAAACCTTTGGTCTCATTGAAGTAGAAATTATCAGGTTTTATATGAAGAGGAAGTCTCAAAAACTGCTGCACCTGCAATAAAATAGCAACAAGTTGATTGACTGCAATATACTACCATGCATGTACAAGTGATAAGATTTTTTTTAACATGTCAGCCATTTCCCACCAAGGAAGGGTGACTCAAAAAGAAAAAACTTTCATCATCATTCAACACTTTCACCATCACTCATAGTGATAAGATATGAAGACATAAAAAATACTAAAATTCAGGTCAAATGAGAATTTTTTTTTTTCAAAAAAAAAAAAAAAAAAAAAAAAAATGAGAATAATGTTAAATATTCAAACTACCTAATTTCAAAATATCTTTATTTTTCTTCCTGGTTATCCATTACAGAAACAGAGATAATCAACCGCTTGCTTCTGGCAATTTAGTTAGATTAAATAATAGATATTACGATGGGAAGAATTTTGATTTGCTTTTCCCAAGAAGTTAGCATGACAAGTTACAAGTTTCTGAAACTGATCTGAGAAACACACAGGAAAGTAGGGAAAATGCATACGAATTTAAGTAAGACTTAGTAAGATTATCCTGATATCCTCTTATTTAAGAGACAGAAACTACTTGGTCAGAAATGTGGAACACAGGTAAGAGAGATCTGTATATTTTTGCCTTAGTCAGAGACCCTCTTCAGCAGACAGAGGATCTTGGACTGAGGACAAAATGTACAGATCTCTCTCTAACTTGTGTTTCAAATTTCTGTCAGAGCAGTTTCGAGCTTCTCATTGATTTGTGTTCATAATGATTAAATCAAAGCACATTTAACAAGCTTCCACGTTATAATCCTTAACATTACTGTAGTACAGTACAGGAAGTTTCCCTACTTACAAACTCCCAAGTTACAAACATCTGCACTTGTAATGGGATACTCAGAAACTTATTAAAGCCTTACAACCACTAAGCTGAAGTACACACATGAAATTTAATCATCTTTTGTACTAATATCACGTACATAAACTCATTTTGAGCTGGAAAAAAGAAATGAATCTTATTTGCAAGCTGAAGACATCCTGTACCTCCCTATCATTTGTCTACTAAGGGCAAGTGGATTCGAAATCTTCCTCTGCAAATGATGGGTGTCATATAAGAACACCAAACTAAGTGAAGGTACTAACCTTATCAATTTCAGTAAATGGATCAGATACAAGATTATCACCATCAATGATATGTATTTGCTCACGGGGAAATTCTCTCAGCCATCTCAGGACATGTACAGCATACTGGCTTATCTGTATTGCTTTGAATCTGCAAGAAGTTACTGTATTAATTATACACTTTTGAGTGTATGTGTATATGTATGTATCTATGTGTGTATGTATGCATTTGTGTGTGTATGCATGTATCTATGTACAGTGGACCCTCAACCAGCGATATTAATCCGTTCCTGAGAGCTCATCGTTAATCGAAATAATCGTTAGTCAAGTTAATTTTCCCCATAAGAAATAATGGAAATCAAATTAATCCGTGCAAGACACCCCAAAGTATTGAAAAAAAAATTTTACCACATGAAATATTAATTTTAATACACACAAACTGAAGAAGACATGCACAGTTACATGACCTTACCTTTATTGAAGATCTGGTGATGATTGATGGGATGGGAGGTGGGGAGACCGTTGATCTTCTTAGTGTTTAGAAGGGGAATCCCCTTCCATTAGCACTTGAGGTAGCAAGTCTTTTTCTGGGGTTACTTCCCTTGTTCTTTTAATGCCACTAGGACCAGCTTCAGAGTCACTGGACTTCTGTCGCACAACATATTTGTCCATAGATACCTGTACCTCTCGTTCCTTTATGACTTTCCTAAAGTGGTTCACAACATTGTCAGTGTACAGGTTGCCAACATGGCTTGCAGTAGCTGTGTCAGGGTGATTTTCATCAAAAAAGGTTTGCACTTCAAGCCACTTTGCACACATTTCCTTAATCTTAGAAGTAGGCAACTTCTTCAATTTCTCTATCCCCTCCTCTGAAGCAGTTTCCTCAGGTCTGCCCTCTTGCTGTTCAAGATGATCTAGCAGCTCATCAGTGGTTAGTTCTTCATTGTCCTCCTCCACCAGCTCTTCCACATCCTCCCCACTAACCTCCAACCCCAAGGACTTCCCCAATGCCACAATGGATTCCTCAACTGGCATAGAATTCTCAGGGTTAGCCTCAAACCCTTCACAATCCCTTTTGTCTACACATTCTGGCCACAGTTTTTTCCAAGCAGATTTCAAGGTCCTCTTAGTCACTTCCTCCCAAGCCTTACCTATAATGTTTACACAATTGAGGATGGTAAAATGATCTTTCCAAAACTCTCTTAGAGTCAGTTGAGTTTCTGAGGTCACTACAAAGCACCTTTCAAACAAAGCTTTTGTGTACAGTTTCTTGAAGTTGGAAATGACCTGCTGGTCCATGGGCTGCAGGAGAGGAGTGGTATTAGGAGGCAAAAACTTCACCTTAATGAAGCTCATGTCCCTAGAAAGTCGCTCTGCCAAGTCTGAAGGATGACCAGGAGCATTGTCTAATACCAGGAGGCACTTAAGGTCTAATTTCTTTTCAATTAGGTAATTTTTCACAGTAGGGGGGAAATGCATGGTGTAACCAGTCATAGAAAAAGTCCCTAGTGACCCATGCCTTACTGTTTGCCCTCCACAGCACATTGTTTTTCCTGAACACTGGGAGTTTCAGAGTGATACACCAATAAAGGCTTCACTTTGCAATCACCACTAGCATTGGCACACATCAACAGAGTAAGCCTGTCTTTCATAGGCTTATGTCCTGGGAGTGCCTTTTCCTCCTGAGTAATGTACGTCCTGCTTGGCATTTTCTTCCAAAACAGGCCTGTTTCGTCACAATTAAACACTTGTTCAGGTTTCAGTCCTTCACTGTCTATGTACTCCTTGAATTCCTGCACATATTTTTCAGCCGCTTTGTGGTCCGAACTGGCAGCCTCACCATGCCTTATCACACTATGAATGCCACTACGCTTCTTAAATCTCTCAAACCAACCTTTGCTGGCCTTAAATTCACTCACATCACTAGTTGCTGGCATTTTTTTAATTAAATCGTCATGCAACTTCCTAGCTTTTTCACATATGATCGCTTGAGAGATGCTATCTCCTGCTATCTGTTTCTTGTTTATCCACACCAATAAGAGTCTCTCAACATCTTCTACCGCTTGCGATCTCAGTTTCCAAAACATAGTTGCACCTTTGGCAAGAACAGCTTCCTTGATTGCCGTTTTCCTGCCCACAATAGTAGCGATGGTTGATTGGGGTTTATTATACAACCTGACCAGCTCAGAGACACGCACTCCACTTTCATACTTAGCAATGATCTCTTTCTTCATCTCCATAGTAATTCTCACCCTTTTTGCTGTAGGGTTGGCACTAGAAGCTTTCTTGGGGCCCATGGTGACTTATTTTGCAGGTGCAATCACTACAAATGCTGTGATAATAGGAAATGTTCCAGTTGTATTTTTGGAAGCGACCGCGGTGGCTGGCTTGTAAACACTGGCACCCACGGGACAAGTGAGGCGAGCTCAGGCCAAAGTGGACGTGTCTCGTACGGAACGAATAGCGCTGGTTGGGTTTTTAAGCGCTAGTCGAGGCAAAATTTCTGCGTTAAAATGTATCGCTAGTCAGATTTATCATAATCGATGCCATCGCTGGTTGAGGGTCCACTGTATTTGTGTATGTGTATGTATAATATCATGCATTTGTATATGTTATTCGTGATTTCAATCATCAGTTATATACAGAGCTATATACAGCACAATAATGTGAAAAAATTATGTTGTAGCATAGTGTTACCATTAATACAGGAGGGCCCCTTTTACACCACTTCACTTTACGGCATTTCGCTAAAGCAGCTGTTTTCAATTACAGTAGAACTCCCACATCCACAGATTCGATTTCCATGGTTTACCATGGCTTGAAAATAACCCTTAATTTTGTTTAATAATGACCCCAAAGCACAAAAGTCGTGATGGTGGCAGTTCTTGAAAACCTAAAAAAGCCATGAAGTGTTTCCCATCAGTGAAAAAATGCTAATTCTCAACTTACTGTGCATAATTTATTAATTATCCTTTATCACTGGTATGTATGTTTTGGGTATCCACATATATCCCCCGTGGATACGGGGGTACTACTGTATACCCAATCTTTATTTTTTCAGACTTCCTACACCATTCACTATAAGCCAAAGATGAAAATATTTTTAGTTAAGTAATGTGTGTACTGTATATGCATTTTTTAGGCCTAACCCTATTGCTCACTTAATATATGATAGTGTAAACATATTATCAGGCTTTCATATGCATTGGAAAGGGAAAAAATGCAGTTTCACTTTACAGCAACCTTCACTTTACAGTGGTAACCCAGAACCTAACCTGCTGTACAAGTGGGCCCTACCTGTAATTACATATTGCATGTATTGTGGCTAAGATGGTGTAGTTGTCATGCCAAATAGGTAAAACTGGTCAATTAACAATAACTCACTTAAAATTAAGTCCTTTCTAAAATTTTCTCTTAAACGTTTAAAGATATATTTTTTCCATTTAAGTTATGTAAAAACTAATAATTTTGTACCGAAAGAACCTTAGAAAACTTACCTACCATTATTATAGCAAGTGCAATTTAATTTAGCCTAATCCAACTAAATATATTTTAGATAAGTTTGCAGTAATTTAACAATAAACAAACACAATGAAATATATATTTTTCATTAAGTTCAGAATGATTTTTGTGAAATTACTGCATACACAAATTTTCGCTTGCCTTATTCGGCAAGAAGAGCGTTGCTATTTAGGCCAAAATCACAAGTTTTACCTATTCGGCACGACACAGTCATGGTCATACAGCAGTAATGCCACCGGTTCATTCCTTAAGGGCACTGCTTATACTGCTCCAAATTTAGGTATCTTCACTATCAAGCCTTCCATGTTTTTATATACAGTATTATACACTACTGCACTTTGGTCATCAAGTCACAGAAACTAAATTATAATACCAACCCATCATTAATTTCACCGTCAGGTGTTAGAACTTTCTTGTGAAATGGGGCGACCTGTTTTCCTTTCCGCATTTTGGCCTCCATTATTTGGGCATAATCGGACAGGACTCGCATTGCCGGCTCCCGAACGATCAACAAGAGTTTAATGGTCTCGTTCATGGCGCGTATTCTCGCTGGTGCCTCACGAGAGATGAAGTACGACGGAGTCTTTTCTATTGTAACCTGCCAGAGAAAATTATATTTAATACTGTGGGTAATACTGTATAAATTTTGTAAAGGCAATTGTTTATTGCCATTTTCACAACCTCAGACTCATCAATTGTATCTTCTGTACAAAATATCAATTCTTAGATCTGTGTTTATAAATTCCTTTTTCTGGTGATTTACAGCATATTATATAATACAACATCTGAGACTACTGTAGTAGTCCTTTCTTTGCCTCCATGAATAACATTATCTCCACAGTATTTTTTTTTTTGTCAAAAGCACTGGCTGTCTCCCATCAAGGCAGGGTGACCCAAAAAAGAAAGGCAAAAGTTTTTCTTTTTACATGTAGTAATATATAGTATGTATACTGTGATATATTTTCTATCCAATGACACCTATGATATATTTTCTATTTAATAACACCTGTTGAATTATGTAGTACTTTTGGGGGTTGACCTCAACACAAGCCTGCTTTTCAAAATAGGAATTTAAAATTTATTATTATTTTTTTTTTATTAACACACTGGCTGATTCCCACCAAGGCAGGGTGGCCCGAAAAAGAAAAACTTTCACCATCATTCACTCCATCACTGTCTTGCCAGAAAGGGTGCTTTACACTACAGTTTTTAAACTGCAACATTAACACCCCTCCTTCAGAGTGCAGGCACTGTACTTCCCATCTCCAGGACTCAAGTCCGGCCTGCCGGTTTCCCTGAACCCCTTCATAAATGTTACTTTGCTCGCACTCCAACAGCACGTCAAGTATTAAAAACCATTTGTCTCCATTTACTCCTATCAAACACACTCACACATGCCTGCTGGAAGTCCAAGCCCCTCGCACACAAAACCTCCTTTACCACCTCCCTCCAACCTTTCCTAGGCCGACCCCTACCCCGCCTTCCTTCCACTACAGACTGATACACTCTTGAAGTCATTCTGTTTTGCTCCATTCTCTTTACATGTCCAAACCACCTCAACAACCCTTCCTCAGCCCTCTGGACAACAGTTTTGGTAATCCCGCACCTCCTCCTAACTTCCAAACTACAAATTCTCTGCATTATATTCACACCACACATTGCCTCAGACATGACATCTCCACTGCCTCCAGCCTTCTCCTCGCTGCAACATTCATCACCCATGCTTCACACCCATATAAGAGCGTTGGTAAAACTACACTCTCATACATTCCCCTCTTTGCCTCCAAGGACAAAGTTCTTTGTCTCCACAGACTCCTAAGTGCACTACTCACCCTTTTTCCCTCATCAATTCACCTCATCTTTCATAGACCCATCCACTGACACGTCCACTCCCAAATATCTGAATACATTCACCTCCTCCATACTCTCTCCCTCCAATCTGATATCCAATCTTTCATCACCTAATCTTTGTTATCCTCATAACCTTACTCTTTCCTGTATTCACTTTTAATTTTCTTCTTTTGCATACCCTACCAAATTCATCCACCAACACAAATATTCACACCATTCATGGTTTATTACATTCTTTTAATGCAGAATTTTCCTCAAAAATCTATCCCACTATCTACAAAATATGAAACTGCATGCAAGGCGACTAGTGCAAATATTTTCTGCCACTCCACACAAGCGGAACACTATATTAAGATATCTCCCTATACAGAATACAATATATTTTTTTTAGACCATCAGGCATTTGCTACCACCAAGGTAGCATAACTCCAAAACAGAAAAATATTCCGCTTTTTTATTTTAGTAAACACAAAGAAAATGTACATATCAGCCTTCCATTGCCAACATTTTAGTCACCTATGATACACATGACTTAAGCAAATGAAGTGTAAGTAGAAAGGAAATACTACAGAAATAAGAACTATTAAGTGATATAGAAAACAGTAAAAAATAAATGTATACTAAATGTCAGGAAATGCATATAATATTTATCCATCATCATAAATGTTCATGAGACAGAAAAGAAGGTTCAATAATACAGCCAGTGCAAAACTTTCTAACAGAACAATCACCAGAGTGTTCCGTAGCTCAACTGCTAGCACACTCAGCTCACACACTGAGGTCCGTGGTTCGATCCCCGGTATGGGTGGAAACACTCATGCGTGTTTCCTTAAGACACCTGCTCTCCATGTTCACCTAGCAGTAGATAGGTACTTGGGTGTTAGTCGACTGGTGTGAGCTGCATCTTGGGGGACAAAATTTACCTAATTTGCCTAAAATGCTCTGCATAACAAGGGCTTTCTGTATAGTAGTATGTCACTGATGTCAGAAGGGCCTATATACATTGTTAAATAACAAAAAAAGGCACAATACTGTGACTGGAATGATACACAAATAACCCGCACATAGAAGAGAGGAGCATACGACATTTTGGTCCGACTTGGACCATTTACAAAGTCACACTAACAAAAAGGAGAGAAGGAGGGGTATATATAGGCAGGAGGTGGTAGTAGTAGCAGCGGCGGCGGCGGCAGCAGCAGCAGCAGCAGTAGTAGTAGTAGTAGGGGAGGTAGTAAGAAAAAGGAGGAGCCAGTCAAATACTAAGAAAGAGGAGCACTGCAAGGGAGCTAGGTGCCCACAGAGGGTAAGAGCAAGAACAGAGAGGGGGGATAAATAAATAAATAAATAAATAAATAAAGGAACAAATACACAAGGCAGAAGAAAGACAACCCAAAGGAGAAAAAGGAAAGAGGAAAGAGGAAAGGGGAAGTGGGGAAAGAAGAAAAAGGAGGAATCAGGTTAAGTCATGGGTGTTCTGAAGTTTGGAGCATTTTACAGTGTAGTGGGAAAGGAAGGCATCTACAGAGACGAAGCCAGGACTAAGATTCACACAAGGAAAGTTGTGTACTAGGGAGGATTCAACCAGACGGCGACTTACTACCTCCCCCACTACTACTACTACCATCTACCTCCACTACTACTACTACTATCACCTCCTGCCTATATATACCCCTCCCTCTCTCCTTTTCATTAGTGTGACTTTGTAAATGGTCCAAGTCGGACCAAAATGTCATTGTAAGTTCCTCTCTTCTATGTGCGGGTTATTTGTGTGCTATATACATTGTACTTGTATTTGTAGAAACGGCTTATTATTATGGTAGCACCTTCTTGTAATCTGCAAGCTTCTTAAATCTCCATAAAACCCAAGAGTTGAGAATGAAATAGTCTGTTGCCACTGGTATCAAGAAAATATTGGCAATCTGACTGGCATTTCATCAGCAGCGGTGAGTTGCTATGTGCTTTGTTTTCTTTGGTTTATCACTGTTAGATCTGGCCAGCTATTGGATGGATAACCACACTGACAACTTCACCCTAGACTAAAGGTAACCTCACAAAGTCATGATTTGGAGCAGGTTTATATACAGGCATTCCTCATTAATACAACGGGTAAGGCTACAAACTGCTGCCATAAAGCAAATATCAATTTAAAGCGATCATAGCCATTTTCTTGCTTGCCAGTGCATGTAAAAGCCTAAAAACATGTTTACTTGATCATTTATTAAGTGTGCAATAGGACAATGCTACAAAATTATGCAAAAGTAAAAATAATATAAAAAATTGGAAACTGCTAAAAACTATCTTAAGGTCAAGGCAAGCACCAGAAATAATAAACATGAACATAATTGAGAAGCTCTGCATCAGCGAAGTGCTCTAAAGTGAGCGCCATACTAACAAGGTATGCCTGTATTTAGGTGATCATATTATAAATAGCATACAATATCAGCAAGTTGATGTGTAAGACACGTGCAACACTCAATATTTACCAGAGCAAGTATGCTTTTATTTAGATTTTAGGTAAATAACAAAACAACTACCAATAACATCTACAATAAAGGGGTCAAAAAAATTTTATTTTTGACAAATGAGAAACTTAAAAAAAAATTCTGGGCTTTCTTGAAGGTGTCATGAACCCAACCCAAATTTTCCCAAATATTGTTCACATTACATAGGAAGAAATTACATAAAGCCTCAATTTTAGAAACATAACTCTCTCATTATATGAGATTCTGAAGTGTAGAAATTTTTCTGCAAAACAACAAGACAAAATTAGAAAATTCACTGTATTGGAAAAATGGAATACTATACCATGACAGTACTGTACCAGAGTACAATCTGGAAAAACGAACATGAAAAATAAGTGAAATTATATGTAATTAATACAAACATTGGCTAAGAGAAGGCAAAGAAGGAGCGGTGATGCCAAAGACATTAGTGAACAAAGATTATGCAAGGAAGTACAAGAAAATGATATAGCACATGGATAAGGTCTTCTCTAAATTACCTTTTTCTTGCATGGTGGGAAGCAGCAGCTGGCTTATAAAGATCATTTCATGGTATTAAAGAGCCCTTTCTTAAGATTATATTATTCTAGCATCTTAATTATATAAGAATTTAGCCATTATGTCTGGCACAAAATGTTACTGACCAGAGCTAGGTCAAAAAAATAAATTTTGTTGAATTTACTGGTTGTTGTTGTAGTTGCTGCTTTTTAAGAGCAATGACAGCTTATTTTCTGTGAGCCCATAACTTAGTGGCTAACAAATAGGGATTTTTCAAATTAAATACAGTGGAACCTCTGTTTTTCATATGCCCTGATTTTCATATGATTTGGTTTTCGACGACTTTTTTTTATCAAAATTTTGTCCCAGTTTTCATACATCCACTCAGTTTTCGTAGAGTTGCCATACCAAACGTGTCCATCTGCCCGTGCCCACACAGAGCATCCCATGCATTGTGACTCAGTCTGCCTTTGTTTCTCATTGCATGAGCATCACCTCACATGTTCATCCGAAACATTTCATAAAAATCCATTGTTTTTGTGCTTGTTTATTGAGTGCCAGAGAAAGTTCCGAGTGCCAGCCCTTTGATAAGTAGGCAAGAAACATGGTAGAATTCAAGAAACAACTCGTAGCAAAGTACGAAAGTGGAATGAGTTGCAAAGGTTTGTGGAGAAATATCCCCCTAACAAAGATGTTGCAAGCCGTGTCTGTAACATGTTCAATGACAATGCCTTGTCCCATTTTTAGGCAAATCTTAAAGAGATGCCAGAAACAGGCCTCTCTGGACAGATTTTTTGTGCGACAGGGGTCCAGTGATTCAAACTGGTCCTAGTGCCAGTAAAAGACAAAGAAGGGAAGTAACCTCAGATCAGGCCTTGATACCTGAAGTCCTTATAGAGGGATGTTCCCCTTCCAAACAATAACTCCTCCTCCCTCTCTCCTCCTCGCCATCTTCCATATCCCAACAAGTCTTCAATAAAGGTAAAAGTGATGTTAAATGTTCATTTATCCATTTCATTAGTTATTTATATTTATTTCTCATTGTTTTCAGTTTTTGTACGAATCGGTTTTTGTCAGACTTTTTGGAATGAATTAATCACGAAAACCAAGGTTCCACTGTATTGTATATGTAAACAAATATGATTAGGGAATTTACTCAATGAAATATTTCCTCTAAAGAAGTAAGAGGAAAACCATTTTCATCATAAAACTTAATTGTCATAATTCAAGACTGGTTCAATAACCATTATTGTACATCATAAATACCATGGAATGATCTAAACACAAAAGCGAATTAAAGCAAATTTTGTAGTTACCTGATTATCAAAAGAGTATGGCATCCTTTTTCTATACCACTCTAAGCCATTTGCATAACGTTCATCATCATCAAAGAAATGCATCTCTAATCCATTCTTCTGTATATGGGGATGCAGATTGAGCATCTCAATGAGGGCTCGAGTACCACATTTACGTACACCAATGATCAGGGCTTGGGGTAGTCTCCGTTGCGTACCTCGGATACGAAGTCGTTTGCGGTAAGCCTCTGTTGTGACGGAATCAAGCCCAGTTGTCTCAGATGCTGCTGGTGGAGCTGGAATTATTTTCTTGTCACACTATCAACACAAGCAAACTGGCACACAGTTATGATTCAAAAAGCAGTTTTGAAGCATCCCTCTAAAAGCACTGATCAGATTAAACAAATCTAACTGGGTTATTAACTTTAGTCTTTAGTGTCTACTGGAAGAGTAAAAGGAAAGATGAGTAATGTACTGTGACAAAAATAGAAATATTAGAAGAGAGCTTATAAGCTTAAAACCGATCAAAGCATGAAATCCAGTGTGCCCTACTCACAAGAGCATCACTTACCATATACTGCAGCAGCTCCCATGGGGAAGGTATAGTAGAGAACTAGACAAACAAGTAGTGATGTGAGAACAATGACGGGGGCCATCCGCCGCAATGAATTAAGAGGTGAGGAGCTCTCGCAGCGTGGCCCCATCAGTGGCCCCCAAGCTGGCTTACGTCCCAAGTTATCACTCCATGTAACGTGACAGCCCTCATTCCCACATGACATGGCTATCTATCCATGCCACCTAAAATATATGCAAATCTGATGAATATTATGCCTGTCTTTTACCCATCCTGTGGGTGGTAGTCAAAATATTACAGAGGCACATAATGGGTCTAGGGACTGCTTTAACATTACAGATTCACATAATGGGTCCAGGGACTATACAGACAGTTGTAAAACTGCCAATAATTAGTTTAAAGTCACCATATATCCTAAAGAGGAAAAACAGCCACCTATACACCAAAGAATGCTCAACCATCTACTTATTTAGAGTGAATTATTATTATAGTATTCATATTATTTTTTTTTTTTATAATCATAAATAAGCACTAAATCCATAAGGGTCATACAGTTATTATATTCACATGAAAGAGCTATGGCACAGGAGTCATACAGTGCCCGGGGAATGGTAGGTAATCACATTTGAGCCAAGGAAGGGGAAGTAATCTCTAATTCCCAGCACACAAAGCCCTTCACCAGAAAAAATCAGTGAAATCAGTGAGTTTTAAAGTATCCACAAGAGGTCACTTATATAGAAGCAAAAGATGTACACAAGTGTGAACCAAAACATTAATTTAATTTTCTTGAAAAGCATTTTCCACAAAATCAAATACATTCCTTTTTTTTTTTTTTAACATATTGGCTGTCTCCCACCATGGCAGGGTGACCCCCCCCCCCAAAAAAAAAAAAAAAAAATTTCACCATCATTTACACTATCACTGTCTTGCCAGAGGCACACAGATACAACAGCTTAGATGTCCCTCTAAACAGCAACTATCCCAAACCCCTTCTTTAGAGTGTAGGCACTGTAATTTCTTCCTTTCTTGGAATAGCTAGTACTTTGCATCAGGTCTGTACAATGTTTAGGGCTAACATCTAAAGAACAAGGATAATTTACAAGGGTAAGTCCTCCTCTACCTGTTACCCCTGCTCACTTAGCAATAAGCAGGTGTTAGCCAATTGTTGTGGAAGAGGATCAAACGACTCCAATGGAAATAAGCCAGACATAGTGACTTTATCGAGTAATCCTGGGTTACTAACCCTCCAGGTTAATCTGAAGTCTTCTTCCTTCTTCTCCTCCTCCTCCTCCTCCTCATCATCATCATCTCTTTAAGAGGCAGAGCTCCTGTACAAGAAAGTATTGTTCAGAAGTGAAGTGAAGGCAGTCTTTATAGTCACTGTAAACAAAGAGACTTCCTCATACAAAGGAACCATTGTATATACTATACTCAGGAACTGTGATCAAGTGACTAAGAAACTAGCACTTGTAGCATCAAAAGTTCTTAGAACATTATACGTAATACAAACAAGATATACACAAATCTAATATCCCATATGAATTTAAAATAATACATACCATACTGTCCTGTACAGTACAGTACACAAAGTTGTGGCAGTATTTTCTTGGTCAACAAAAATGCCTGTTGAAGCAGACCCCTTAGTCATAATGACTTGATTGATGATTATGATGTACTTGCAGTGGAAGCTCTAGCAGTTTTACATAGGGGTGGCAAAAAGGTTGGATGAGGGGGGGCTATGTGGAGTATACCTGGAGGATGTTCTGGGGGTCAATGCCCCCATGCCCAGTATTCAATATTAAACTAATATTAAAGTTATTTATGTACTTCCTACAAGCCATACAAATTATGGGGATTATACAGTAATATTGTTATTGTTATCTTTATTTGGCAGCTGATATAATGTTTAGGGGGCTTCAGCCCCCTTTGGTTCTGCCCTGTGTAGCAGTGCTAGGAACCCACCCCACTTAAAAAATTAATGGATTACAATACATTATATCTTAATTCTACACACCTCTATGTGTCCATAAAATCGAAATAAAATCTAGGTTAAAAAAAAGAATTCCGTCACAAAAAAAAAATTACGACAAGCATCACTGAACAGAGTACACAGTGCTAAAAATGTAGTATCTTAATTTATTTCAGTTTATTTCAGAACACTACTTTTATTATATTCGTAGGAGGTGCTAAGCTTATAAGGGTCCTATAGCACAGGGTAAATGGAAGGCAATGAGGACTGATCTGTAAGTTTATTCAGGTATTGGTACACAAATAGTTACATAAATTATCATACATAGCACCATATGTGTGCATTACCTAGGATAACTCATAAAGTCAGACAAAGTGACTTATTTCCACTGGAGTCCTTGAACCTTCATTTCTTCCCTCCTCAATGGTGATGCCTTAATGCCAGTGAGGGGCTCTTCATCCAAGAAATTGGACTCATGCTCTTCTTCCTTGGACAGAACTTGAATACTCCGATGATAGATTGCCTATAGAGGTTATCCTAGGTAATCTACACTTGTACTGCTATGTATGATAATTTATGTAACTATATTTGTGTGTATCTGTACCTGAATAAACTTATTTAATATTTATATTATTATTTTTATTATTATTATATTCATAGGGAAGTGCTGAAGCTATAATAATACAACACCTGGGGAATATGATGTAATGAGGTTTGATCCAAGGAATTGGAGGCTAGCTCACATGCCTTGGATCAAAAGCACTTCACCAGGATAGTCAACCCTCTTGAGCAGCCTTCTTGGATTATTTTTTGGTTAAATCTATCATTTATCACCAACGAAAACCTACACTAGAAAACAAACACTAAACCTACATTATAAAAAAAATATATGCCTGTAACCACAGTATAAATTGTAATGGTCTACAAATGCCTGTATTTAGAGACTTATTAGTATTATTATAATCATGTTGGAGTGCTAAACCCATAGGATTATACAGCACATGTGGGGGGGAGATGGAAAGTATTCAGGCTCAATTCAGATCCAATTCCCTAGATCAAGAGCCCCTCACCAGCATCAAGGAACTTCCCTTGAGGGGTGTATTTAGAGAAAACAGGTTTTAATTTAAGCTTAAATTTTATAATGGTGTTATATAGGAATGTAAGTAAGTTTATTAAGTCATAGTTACACATAAGTACAATTATCAATAACAAGTTTATTTTAGCATGATACATGTTTGTACAAAGGACTGTAACAATTTGGTGAACATGCCATAAGCCCCTTTTTGGGTTATCCTACCCAAAAAAAAAGTCAAAGGGACTTATTTCCAATGGGGTGCTTATTATATTTATTAATACTATTATTTTCAAGGGGAAGCGCTATACCCAAAAGGTCACAGAGCACCTGGGAAATCTGAGACAATCAGGACTTGGTCCTAATACAGGGGAAAGGTAGCGCTAACTGCTTGGAACTAGAGCACTTCATCATCAAGGCACTACCACTGAAGGTACAAAATCCACCGCATTAAATTATTATAATCAAGGGGAAGCGCTAAACCCGTAGGATTAGACAGCGCCTGTGGGGGGGGGTAGAAGGTATCCAGGCTTAATTCAGGGAACCAGAGCACAAATCCAGTTGTCTAGATCAAGAGCCTCTCAACAGCATCAAGGAACCCTCCTTGAGGAGCCACCGCATTAAAGAATAAATGTTTATCTTATCTTCTTGGGTGATGATGCTGGACCCCAGATGCAGCCTCACTATTATCTCCCGTCCCATACGACCCTAGAGCTAAGCCACAACACAAATTTATTTCTGCCGTATACACTAATATAGTTTATATGTAATAAAACACTGTTAAACACAAAACAATCCACTAGCATGCCATGCATTTCAGAATAATCTTAATGCTTACAGATTACTTAAGAATTAGACGGGAGATAAGCCAGGAGATACTCCAGGAGATAAGCCAGGGGATACTCCAGGAGATAAGCCAGGGGATACTCCAGGAGATAAGCCAGGGGATACTCCAGGAGATAAGCCAGGGGATACTCCAGGAGATAAGCCAGGAGATACTCCAGGAGATAAGCCTGGGGATACTCCAGGAGATAAGCCAGGAGATACTCCAGGAGATAAGCCAGGGGATACTCCAGGAGATAAGCCAGGGGATACTCCAGGAGATAAGCCAGGAGATAAGCCAGGGGATACTCCAGGAGATAAGCCAGGGGATACTCCAGGAGATAAGCCAGGGGATACTCCAGGAGATAAGCCAGGGGATACTCCAGGAGATAAGCCTGGGGATACTCCAGGAGATAAACCTGGGGATACTCCAGGAGATAAGCCAGGGGATACTCCAGGAGATAAGCCAGGGGATACTCCAGGAGATAAGCCAGGGGATACTCCAGGAGATAAGCCAGGAGATACTCCAGGAGATAAGCCTGGGGATACTCCAGGAGATAAGCCTGGGGATACTCCAGGAGATAAGCCAGGAGATAAGCCTGGGGATACTCCAGGAGATAAGCCAGGAGATACTCCAGGAGATAAGCCTGGGGATACTCCAGGAGATAAGCCTGGGGATACTCCAGGAGATAAGCCTGGGGATACTCCAGGAGATAAGCCAGGGGATACTCCAGGAGATAAGCCAGGAGATACTCCAGGAGATAAGCCTGGGGATACTCCAGGAGATAAGCCTGGGGATACTCCAGGAGATAAGCCAGGAGATAAGCCTGGGGATACTCCAGGAGATAAGCCAGGGGATACTCCAGGAGATAAGCCAGGGGATACTCCAGGAGATAAGCCAGGGGATACTCCAGGAGATAAGCCTGGGGATACTCCAGGAGATAAGCCTGGGGATACTCCAGGAGATAAGCCAGGAGATACTCCAGGAGATAAGCCTGGGGATACTCCAGGAGATAAGCCTGGGGATACTCCAGGAGATAAGCCAGGAGATAAGCCTGGGGATACTCCAGGAGATAAGCCAGGGGATACTCCAGGAGATAAGCCAGGGGATACTCCAGGAGATAAGCCAGGGGATACTCCAGGAGATAAGCCAGGGGATACTCCAGGAGATAAGCCAGGGGATACTCCAGGAGATAAGCCACACCAGCAGAAACTATCAAAGGCAAACTGATATCTTCTAACCTTTTTTTCTCCCTGTGGTCCCTGGCCAGAGAGGCAGGTGAAGGGGCCGTGGTGGGGGAGGTGCCTGTGTGTGTGTGAGAGAGACAGTAGCAGCAGCAGCAAGGTGCTGCTAGTGTGGCAGCCACGGCTGGCCCCCGGCCCTCCCTGGCTCTCCCATCATTCACTCTCCCCTACACAACACAATTCTACGCGATCTGCCAGTGCCTAGTGCCAGGAGGGGCCACTGCCGCCGCTCCCCGTCACACACGCCCCGTGCCACACGCCCCCACACTACACGCCCCCTCACACGCACTCTCACACGCCCCCTCATCCACATCATCATACCATATACACCTCTCTCTCTCTCTTTTGAAAGTAATTATTACTCAAGAACAAATATATCAAGTTCCTGTTGCAAAATACAAGCATTTTGTCTCTACAGAAAGCTGTGAATGTTTCTTTTAAGAGAAAACGAACTGAAGACGCAAATTCAATGACTAACTTTGATAGTTTTATCAGTGAGTCAGTTTATTCAAGTACACATAAATACAGTTACATAAATTATAGGTACACATAAATACAGTTACATAAATTATCATACATACCAGCATATGTGCATATTACCCAGGATAACCGAAAATAATTAGACAAAGTGACTTATTTCCATTAGGGTCCTTGTAATATCTTGGGTAATTTTACTTGGGTACAGGTACAAATAAATAGTTACACAAATTGTCATACAAAGTAACATATGCGTAAACTACTTAGGATTACTCAAAAAAGCCAGACAGAGTGACTCGTGTCTATAAGAAAATGTTAAAGGTACTTATCTTGCAAATAATTATTCATTGAGGCCTCTTACATAATTTTATATTTCACAAGGTTTTATGTAGGAAATTAAGGGGAATTTAATCTTGGAAACCCCAATATAATCAAGCATTGTGACTTATTTTCATTGAGATCTTCGAATTTCCATTGAAATTCACGAATTTCCATTGAAATTCTTGAATTTCCATTGAAATTCTTGAAATAGGATAGGATTTCGTTCGGATTTTTAACCCCGGAGGGTTAGCCACCCAGGATAACCCAAGAAAGTCAGTGCGTCATCGAGGACTGTCTAACTTATTTCCATTGGGGTCCTTAATCTTGTCCCCCAGGATGCGACCCACACCAGTCGACTAACACCCAGGTACCTATTTGCTGCTAGGTGAACAGGACAACAGGTGTAAGGAAACGTGTCGAAATGTTTCCACCCTGAAATTCTTGAAATTCTTGAATAACCATTGAAATCCTTGAATATCCATTAAAATCCTTGAATTTCCATTGAGATCTTGAAATTTCCATTGAGATCCTTGAATTTCCACTGAAATTCTTGATTATAATTATTATTATTATTATTATTATTATTATTATTATTATTATTATTATTATTATTATTATGGGGAGCGCTAAACCCATAGGATTATACAGCGCATGTGGGGGGATGGAAGGCATTCAGGCAATTCAGGGAACCGGAGCACAGATCCAATTCCTTAGATCAAGAGCTCCTCACCAGCATCAAGGAACCTCCCTTGAGGGGTGAAATTCTTAAATTTCCATTGAGATCCTTTAATTTTTATTGAGATCCTTGAATTTCCATCGAGATCCTTCAATTTCCATCGAGATCCTTCAATTTCCATCGAGATCCTTCAATTTCCATTGAGATCCTTCAATTTCCATTGAGATCCTTCAATTTACATCAAGATCCTTCAGTTTCCATCGAGATCCTTCAATTTCCATTGAGATCCTTCAATTTCCATCGAGATCCTTTAATTTCCATTGAGATCCTTCAATTTCCATTGAGATCCTTTACTTTCCATCGGGTACCTTAATTTCCACTGGGATCCTTTTATTTCCATTGGGCCTTTGAATTCCAATGATGACCCTGTATTTCCATTGGGGTCTTGCTATTCCATATAGAACAAATTAACTTTATACATTTATACTCTAGTTTGCTCTTGTAGATCATTATGGAGGAAAATGTTCTGCGTTATGAGCATCTTGTTTGGAACTTGAAAACATGTACAGTACGTGTCATGAACACTAAGAGCCAGGTAGCCTCCATAAGAAGCTCTTTTTTTGAGCTAGATGCTTGAAGGCAAATGCAGTACCTTCTATTGTTCACTGGCAATACCTGGAGTTCATGTTTCCTGTGTCAGATTCAGTTAAATTTAGTGCACATGATTATAGGGGCAAAATTATTTTGGGACACAGTTTAGCCTATTATACAGTATTTATAATAAACACAACGTAGGCAAGATAAGCAGTCTGGAGAGCTTTTATACCACCTTATGCTAGGTTAAATTCATATAATGTACTATATTATATGCTCGTATGTGTGACCTGAAGACCAATGTAGTCTAATGGTTCCTGTTTGTCTTAAAATATGGGACTATATTTGATGACAATTACCCTGTATCCACTGACTTACTGTAGATTTTAATTAGCGGTTTGGAAAATGTATTTGCAGCTCTTTCCAGAATACATGGTGATAATGTATCAACCCTAGTGTCCCTGATGTGTCCAGCCTACTGTGTGCTCACTTAACTGTTTGCAGGGGTCGATTCATAGCTCCTGGCCCCGTATGTGCGTCAACTCTAGTGTCCTTGATATGTCCAGCCTACTGTGTGCTCACCTGTTTGCAGGGGTAGATTCATAGCTCCTGGCCCCGTGTGTGCGTGTGTGTACTCACCTACATGTGGTTGCAGGGGTCGATTCACACCTCGTGTGAGTACAAAGTTCCTTACCTCACTAGTCTATTTATTTAATAACATTATAGAAAACACAATCACGGAAAACAAAAATATACCTCCACCTGTGAATAAAATATAAATTTACTAAGAATAAACTCGCATACATAAATACCAGCAGTGTAGGCGGGCAAACATTCCTATAAAAATATGTTAATGGGACAGCCTCGCCATCTATTAATGTAAGGAATAACATTGACTACATCAGTACCAGACACCGCCAGAGGAAGAACAGTGCAGTGTAGCGAGTGTTCTACCTTGTAGTATAGAACCTTTAATTCTGTACTTACTACGGAGTACGGGAAAACGTATTTACACTATAACTTCCCTTAATAAAATAGTTTGTGGGTACCGAACTGGTTATAGTGCGTCAAAATGTTCGTAATATGAGGATTTTGAACAAGAGAGTTGGTTGTAATAGGGGAAATATTGGTAATAGAGGATAGAGTGGTCGTGCGTCAGGCTGTGAAGGCGTCGTGGTGGTCGATGATCACAGCCTCTACTGGACATGAATGGAGGTGAGTAACCTATAATAGACTAGTATTTCCTCCCTTTTTAACCACCTTAATCCTTTATTGCTTCATTTAGTTATGTGTAAAGAGAGACATGTTGCTCTTCATACCTCGAAAAAGAACCCGAATAGTTGCAGTGTTTTGTGTGAAATCGAATGAGTTCTTATAAAGCGTAGTGCATAAAATAAATATGACTGACCCACTGAATACAAATAAAGTTTAAGCATTTTATTATTAGTTAAGATTTTGAGAACAAAAATATTTAACATCCAGTGTCTGTTCTTTCTCAGTGTGTGTATGTGTGCGTATATATATATATATATATATATATATATATATATATATATATATATATATATATATATGTCGTGCCGAATAGGCAGAACTTGCGATCTTGGCTTATATAGCAACGTTCTTCTTGCCATATAGGACAAGTGAAAATTTGTGTATGCAATAATTTCGCCAAAATCATTCTGAACCAAACGAAAAAAATATATTTAACTGTGTTTGTTTAGTATTAAATTACTGTATACAAATCTAAAATATATTTAGTTGGGTTAGGCTAAAATAAATTGCTTTTGCTATAATAAGGTTAGGTAAGTTTTCTAAGATTCTTTTGGTGCAAAATTAAATTTTTTTTCATTAACATTAATGAAAAAAATATATCTTTAAATGTATAAAAGAAAATTTCAGAAAGAACTTAATTTTAAATGAGTTCTTGCTAATTGACCAGTTTTACATATTCGGCACGACATATATATTATATATATATATATATATATATATATATATATATATATATATATATATATATATATATATATATATATATATATATATATATATATATTGGTTACTATAGTATGCACACCTCGTTAATGTAAATAATTAATCAGGTTATTTTAGGTAATTTACACGTTACTATGTATGATAATTTGTGTAACTGTATTTGTGTATCTACATAAACTTACGTGTTTACCTGGAGTTTTCCTGGAGAGGGTTTCGGGGGTCAACGCCCCCGCGGCTCGGTCTGAGACCAGGCCTCATGGTGGATCAGGGTCTGATCAACCAGGCTGTTACTGCTGGCTTGTGGCAGCACCTTAAACATCAGAATGGGGAAGAAGTGTGATGTGACTTTGACTGTGGAACGACTGTTGGTGGCAAACGGGATGTTTTGAGTATCTCAGAACTGCTGATCATCTGGGGTTTTAACACAACAGTCTTTAGAGCTGATAGAGAATGGTGTGAAGAACGCAAAACATCCAATAAACAGCAGTTCTGTTGGCAAAAAATGCTTTGCTAATGAGGGAGATGAGAGGAGAATGACCAGATTGGTTCAAGCTGGCAGGAAGGTGACAGTAACTCAAATAACCATGTGTTACAAGAGTGGTATGCTGAAGAGCATCTCTGAATGTACAATACGTCGAACCTTGAAATGGATGGGTTATATATATAAGCAGATAACCACATCAGGTTCCACTCCTGTCAGCTAAGAACAGGAAACTGAGGCTACAGTAGACACAGACTCGCCAAAACTGGACAAGTGAAGATTGGAAAAACGTCGCCTGGTCTTACAAATCGCGATTTCTGCTGTGACATGCAGATGCAAAGGTCAGAATTTGGCACAAACCTTGGGATGTTGTGGGATGGGTAAGTCGCAACCGATAAATCTACAGCAACTGCGTAATGCTGTCATGTCAACATGGACCAGGATTTCTATGGAATATTTCCAGCACCTTGTTCAATCCATGTTACGAAGAATTCAGGCTGTTCTGGGGGCAAGGTAGACCCTACCCAGTACCAGAAAAGTATACCTCATAAAGTGACTACTGAGTGTAAAATACCGACATAATGGAAAAAAGACAGATGCAGTATAACGATTCTTTATTAAAGACATTTCACCCACAAAGTGGTCTTTATTATGTCACTAACATAAACCTAGAGAGGGAAGGTGAGCCTGTATATAAGGACCGTAGTTTGTGACTTAATAAAGCCCACTGTCTGAGCGAAACGTCGTCAGTAAAGAATCGTTTATACCATATTTGCATCATTTCTTGCCCTAGTGGACTGGTGACCAGTTTTCAACATACAGAATTTGTGGAAGAGAATGTTGTGTGACTGAGGCATCAATACAGCTTAAGGCATCATGTTGAGTGTCACGATCTCATAAGGTTCTTTGGCTGGGGTAATGCAAGACAGTAACTGGGAAAGAGGTCATTACCAGAGGTGAAGGGAAGTGTTGCTTTTGCCTATTCCTTGGGAAGCACCAAACCCGTAAAGATCATACAGCGCTTGGAGAAAGGGGTAATAGGCTACGATTCATTGGATCAAGAGCCCTTCACTAGCGTCAAGGCACACTTCCTTGAAGGTGAGGTGATGTGATAATATTGAATTTATTGATGCTGGCCTCGTGAATAAATATTATCTAAATACGTCACGCATTCCACTTGTAGTTTTTTGGAAGTTAACATATGTTTATATACAGAATATACCTCCAGTGTATGCATATAACTATGTGTGTGACGGTTGCACAACTCTATAGAAGTCTGTTAAACATTTAACCTGAATAAATTATGTATTATTATTAGTTAGGTAGTAGTTTTAATTGTTTGATTTGCGTGTATGTACTGAGAACAACTGTACATGTACACGTGAGCTTACTTTAATCTCTAAATCAGAGATTAAAGTAAATTCTTAGTGTATGTATATCAGTAATGTTACTGTAGTAATTTAGTATCAACTGTGTAATGTATCCCTACATAACACAGAGACTTATGCACTGGAACTAAGTCTCTGGCCTCACGCCTTTGCTTTAAGCTAAGGGGCTGACCCGTATTAAGGCTGAGGTACTGATCACCTCATAATAGACCTAGGTATTGATTATCAACTTTCTGTTGGCTAAGAAAGTTTGAACAGTAATGAAATATGTGAAGTACATTTGTTTCAACAAGTCAGAAAAAGGAATACTTAAACAGACCAGTGTAACCTAGTGCATGAGCAAGTTGGGTGTTCAATACTGGTAAACGAGGGTCCCAGGCAGTGTGGTCACGGTGATGCCCGCAAGTCACCGCTGGGTCACAGCTTCCCAGGTACTGTGGTCACGCTGATGCCCACAAGTCACCGCTGGGTCACAGCTTCCCAGGCAGTGTGGTCACGGTGATGCCCACAAGTCACCGCTGGGTCACAGCTTCCCAGGCAGTGTGGTCACGGTGATATCCACCAATGGGTCACAGTGGCCTCCAAGGCAGTGTGGTCACGGTGATGTCCACTACAACTCACCACTGGGTCACCATGGCTTCTCAGGCAGTGTGGTCATGGTGATGTCCACTACAAATCACCACTGGGATTCCCAGTCTCACATTGATTCTCCGAAATTCGTTAAGATCGATAAGTCTACATGCTAGGCTAACCGTGGGTGGCGGGGCAGCCTAGTGTGGGGGCGGCGAACTCAACTATTCGTACTCTCCCTTCAAGGGAGGAAGTTAGCAAGTTTAGGCACAGGTACACGAGTACAATTGTCATACATAATGTAAATTACCTAAGATAACCAAAAAAGTGAGAAAGTGACTTATTCCCAGTGGGAATAGATAAGAAATTGAGATATCTTGCCCATCATGATATTTATCAAGTTCACAAGGAAAGTCCTGGTGAAATCATTTTTCTCATATTTGTGGTCATATGGGTTGAGTCTCAGCTCCTGGCCCCTCTTGGCTGTGTTCCTTCCTAGCCTAGTGGAACTTATCATATCTATTCTTAAAGCTGTATAACAATTCTGCATGGAATG
This sequence comes from Cherax quadricarinatus, assembly GCF_038502225.1. NCBI lineage: Eukaryota > Metazoa > Arthropoda > Malacostraca > Decapoda > Parastacidae > Cherax > Cherax quadricarinatus. Next base: position 16,189,551 of record NC_091370.1, read on the forward strand.
TGTGGTATGTCTACTCAAACAATTCATTTCTAATACATTAGTCTTGTAAACATTTCATTACCATTGTAACTTGCTTAGCTAACAATGTTGAGGCCCAGTTCCTCTGACCACAACTCATTGATGGGTACAATGCGACTACATTCCATAGGATGAGTATGGACTGACTACCACCCGAAGGATGTATGGTGACTACTTCCCACAGGATGAGTGTGGGGTAACTACCACCCTCAGGATGAGTGTGGGGTAACTACCACCCACAGGATGAGTGTGGGGTAACTACCACCCTCAGGATGAGTGGGGTAACTACCACCCACAGGATGAGTGTGGGGTAACTACCACCCACAGGATGAATGTGGGATAACTACCACCCTCAGGATGAGTGTGGGTAACTACCACCCACAGGATGAGTGTGGGGTAACCACTACCCACAGGATGAGTGTGGGGTAACCACTACTCACAGGCTGAGTGTGGGGTAACTACCACCCTCAGGATGAGTGTGGGGTAACTACCACCCACTGGATGAGTGTGGGGTAACTACCACCCACAGGATGAGTGTGGGGTAACTACCACCCTGGTTTAGAAAGACACGTAAGCAAACACTATGACATATTAGAACGCAACACTGGAAACTACAAAATTTCAAAAACATTGGCATACATGATACTTAAGCACCACCAACCCAACAACACAGGAGTCACATGATTTCAACGTCTACCCGTCCTCATCATAGACAGAGGTTGTTTTGATAAGGACCTGCCTCGCATGGGCCAGTAGGCCTTCTACAGTGTTCCTCCATTCTTATGTTCTTATGTTCTTATGACATTCCTCAGGTCACGTGCGTCACACCTCACTCTCCGCCTATATATATAATGCCTTTCTACCTCTGTATGTTAGAAGTGATCAAGGTCCCAGGACCGAAACGTTTTCTAATAAATATGTCATAGTGTTTGCTTACGTGTCTTTCTAAACCAACTTGTCGGTATTTATTACCAAGGTTTATACCAACTACCACCCTCAAGATGAGTGTGGGGTAACTACCGCCCACAGGATGAGTGTGGGGTAAATGCCACATACAGGATGAGTGTGGGTAACTACCACCCACAGGATGAGTGTGGGGTAACTACCACCCACAGGATGAGTGTGGGGTAACTACCACCCTCAGGATGAGTGTGGGTAACTACCACCCACAGGATGAGTGTGGGGTAACTACTACCCATAGGATGAGTGTGGGGTAACTACCACCCACAGCATGAGTGTGGGGTAACTAACTAACCACAGCATGAGTGTGGGGTAACTACCACCCACAGCATGAGTGTGGGGTAACTACCACCCATAGGATGAGTGTGGGGTAACCACCACCCACAGGACGAATGTCGGGTGACCACTACCCTGATCCACCACGAGGCCTGGTCACGGACCGGGCCGGGGGGGGGCGTTGACCCCCGAAACCTCCTACGAGCATACCCATAGGATGAATGTGAAGTGCTTAATAAAATATCAAACTCTCCCATATGCCTTACCTTACATCAACAAACACTGGAAGGAAAATGTATAGTATCAGCACCATCACAGAGGGACAGGATCAATGACTCGCAGATTTAAGCAACCAGAACGACTAATATGTAAGTGTATGACGTCACACGTTCGCAATATGCTTCTGCGAACTGTTTTTTTCCTTCGTAATTATCCTTCTACGAAATGTAGTTTTTCGTGTAATGATTAATATTTACTTGTAATAGTGAATGGTCGTGTATCCGTTCATGAGAGTGTCAGGAGAGGCAGCATGAACACCATTGCTGTTGTTGCTTTTATTGCAGCGGCTGCTACTTTTGTTGCAGTGGCTGCTACTTTTGTTGCAGTGGCTGCTACTTTTGTTGCAGTGGCTGCTACTTTTGTTGCAGTGGCTGCTACTTTTGTTGCAGTGGCTGCTACTTTTGTTGCAGTGGATGCTACTTTTGTTGCAGTGGATGCTACTTTTGTTGCAGTGGCTGCTACTTTTTTGCAGTGGCTGCTACTTTTGTTGCAATGGCTGTTACTTTTGTTGCAGTGGCTGCTACTTTTGTTGCAGTGGCTGCTACTTTTGTTGCAGCGGCTGCTGCTTTTGTTGCAGCGGCTGTTACTTTTGTTGCAGCTGCTGTTACTTTTGTTGTAACAGCTGCTACTTATCTTGCAGCAGCTGCTACTTTTCTTGCAGCAGCTGTTTCTTTTGCTGCAGAGGCTGCTGTTTTTGTTGAAGCAGCTGCTGCTATTTATGCTCCTGTTGTTTCGTTGTTGTTAATCCTACTACTGATGCTGCTATTGTTGATAATGCTGTTGCTTTTATTGTTATTATTAATACATATGTCACTCATCCTCCTACTGCTGTTAAACACACACACACACACACAAACCATACCCCCGGCCGGGATTGAACCCGCGGTCATAGAGTCTCAAAACTCCAGCCCGTCGCGTTAGCCACTAGACCAGCAGCCACAATAAGATTCATCCAACTAGGTATATTTCTACACCATAGGAAGGTTAGCACAGGCACCACTGTGACCACAAATGCCACGCTAGCTGGAGATTCGTCTGTAAAAACTTGCATTTGTGGTCACAGTGGTGCCTGTGCTAACCTTCCTATGGTGTAGAAATATACCTAGTTGGATGAATCTTATTGTGGCTGCTGGTCTAGTGGCTAACGCGACGGGCTGGAGTTTTGAGACTCTATGACCCCGGGTTTAATCCCGGCCGGGGGTATGGTTTGTTTGCAATCGTGTCATTACGATTTCTTGAGTCATGGAGACACACACACACACACACACACACACACACACACACACACACACACACACACACACACACACACACACACACACACACACACACACACACACACCGTGTACGTCTGGCCCATACTGGAGTATGCAGCACCTGTTTGGAACCCACACTTGATCAAGCACGTCAAGAAATTAGAGAAAGTGCAAAGGTTTGCGACAAGGTTAATTCCAAAGCTAAGGGGAATGTCTTATGAAGAAAGGTTAAGGGAAATCGGCCTGACGACGCTGGAGGACAGGAGGGTCAGGGGAGACATGATAACGACATATAAAATACTCCGCGGAATAGACAAGGTGGACAGAGATAGGATGTTCCAGAGATGGGACACAGAAACTAGGGGCCACAATTGGAAGTTGAAGACTCTGATGAGTCAAAGGGATGTTAGGAAGTATTTCTTCAGTCATAGAGTTGTCAGGAAGTGGAATAGCATAGCAAGTGAGTTAGTGGAGGCAGGAACCATACATAGCTTTACCTGGTTACCTGGAGGTTATTCCGGGGATCAACGCCCCCGCGGCCCGGTCCATGACCAGGCCTCCCGATGGATCAGGGCCTGATCAACTTGGCTGTTACTGCTGGCCGCACGCAGTCCAACGTACGAGCCACAGCCCGGCTGATCCGGCACTGACTTTAGGTATCTGCCCAGCTCTCTCTTGAAGGCAGCCAGGGGTTTATTGGCAATTCCCCTAATGCTTGATGGGAGGCTGTTGAACAGTTTTGGGCCCCAGACACTTATGGTGTTTTCCCTTAGTGTACCAATGGCGCCTGTTACGACTTAATCTTCACCGTAACAATAGGGGCACAAATAACTCCATTTTTTTTGTTAGCTTTATTTTATTACCAATCATTTAGCTTCATTGGTATTTGGTTAGTGAATTAAAATAACCACAAGTAATTATAAATGAAACACTATACAGCAAGAAACCCAATCTTAAGTTCAAATTCTCATTAACAGAGTATGATAAAATAATTTCAATTAATAATCTACTCTTTTAGAAAGGTCTAGGGTAACGAAATAGTTATCTTTTATAAGTGACATGAATTACCAGACTAATGGCAAAGGCAAGACTTTGTATAAAGTTTTAGTTTAAGCTAGGAGCTTTGGGTTGAAGACCCGTACCGAGTCAGAGCTAGGAGCTGACTGACTCACTCAACTACTTCATAGTCAGACTTCAGCTCTGCCAGAAGGCGACGCGTGGCGTCAATTCTAGAACCACCAATTGGTCACTACAGTAGTGGTTACACATTCGTAATACCTAACCTAATAATAATATAATATAATATTATAGTTATAATAATCATGGGGAAAGATATAATATACAATATAATACAATGAGAGTACTTTTGATTCATACTGTACCCGATAATAATATATAGTCGAACCTGCTTTATCTAGCTAGTAATAAAGTGGTTCGCGATATATTATTACAGAACTTATTTTAACCAGGCCTTTTATTTTTGTATATAATGGAGTGAAGTAGGGGCGCATAACACCTCCCCCCTCGTGACTGACGGTCGCCATTGACTTGTACTCTGTGGTGGGTAGCATCTGTCATAGCAGAGGTTGTAACATAGATAGCAGTCCTACATCATCTCCAGCTTTCTCCACAACATAGATGGTCATAAAAGTACCGACTCATACTGTTAAAAATAAAGGTATATTAATAAAATTTCAAGGCCTAGAGAGGGCATCAGCAATGAGATTATGTTTTCCTTTTATATGGGAAATGGTAATAGAGAAGGGTTGAATTCTCAAAGCCCAACGAAGTATTCTGGCATTCTTCGATTTCATAGAATTTATGAAGGTCAAAGGATTATGATCGGAGTACACCGATATCTGATGGGTAGAAGATCCTAAATATACATCAAAATTCTCTAGGCATACAACGAGAGCTAAGGCTTCTTTTTCTATAGTTGAATAATTAATTTGGTGTTTCTTTAACTTAGAAGAAAAATAAGAAACAGGTTGTAATAGGTCAGAATTTGGAGCCTTCTGTAACAATGCGGCTCCCAAAGCATACGCACTGGCATCTATTTGTAAGTGGAATGGTTTATTAAAATCAGGACTTAGCAATACTGGGGAAGAGGATAGTAATCTTTTTAAACGATTAAAAGCAATTTCACAGTCCTGAGTCCATGAAAACTTTGTTTTTGGACTTGTTAATTCAGTTAGGGGAAAAGCTACCTGTGCAAAATTCGGACAGAACCGACGGTAGTAACCGGCAACTCCTAAAAATCTTGATACGCTTTTCCTATCCTTAGGGGTAGGAAATTCTAAGAGGGCCTTTACTTTGGCGTTCAAAGGAGCGACTTCACCTTGTCCAATCCGAAATCCTAAGTATTTAATTTTCGTCTGGCCAAACTCACACTTGGACAAATTCACTGTAAAATTATATTTACTTAAGGCGTCAAACAAGGCTTTAAGCTGTCTAAGGTGTTGGGGCCAACTGTCGCTGTATACGACTAAGTCGTCTAAGTAAGCTTCTACTCCGTCCAATCCGCCCGTAAGTATGTTCATAATACGCTGGAACGTAGAGGCCGCGTTACAGAAGCCGAAGGGCATAACGCAATACTTGTATAGGCCACCAGGTATCGTAAAAGCCGATATCTCTTGAGCTCTTGGTGACAACGGGACTTGGTAATACCCTCTTAACAAGTCCAATTTACTGATATACTTAGCTCTCGAGACCTTGTCTATTAAGTCGTCAATTCTGGGTATTGGAAACCCATCAGGCACTGTTACAGCATTGACTTTTCTAAAATCCGTGCACATACGGGAAGTCCCATCTGGTTTGGGGACTAGAATGCACGGGGATGCCCAAGGACTGTTACTTGGTTTTATCAACCCGTGTGAGAGTAAGAAGTTCACCTCTGCCTCTAGCTCACCTTGTTTCTTGGGACTCACTCTGTAGGGAGATTGCTTGATTGGAGTAGGTTCTCTGAGAGTAACATCGTGCACACCCAACGTACACGGTTTTGGGACGTCATTGAATAGGTGGAGATTTGCCTTAATCAGGGATTTTATTTCGTGTCCTTTGTCCACTTCCAGATTTATCAGTAGAGAATTTAAATTCTTTAAGGCTGTCGAATTGTTCAGAAGAACTGGTATTCCTATCATTTCATCCGAACTTATTGGAACCCGTTCTTGGTTCAGAGGTGTTATAGTAGAAACTGGTGAAACGATTCCTGAATAGGGTTTAAGTTGGTTAATGTGATACGTCCGTTGTGAGTTCCTCTTCTTCGGCGTCCTTACCAAGTAGTTCACGTCACTTAGGCGCTTCACGATTTCTAAAGGACCTTCAAATTTGGGCTGTAGAGCATGTCCCTGATGAAATCGTTGAACCAGAACTTGATCTTTTGGTTCAAATGAACGAAGTTTAGTTCGACGATCGTATTCCTCCTTCATCTTACTCTGTGCTTGTCGTAAGTTTTCGGCGGCCAATTCTCTAGCTAGGCTCAGGCGTTCTTTCATTAAGGTAGGAGAGCTCCTAAGAGTCGGCGTTTCTTCCCCGGTCCAAGCTTCTTTGAGAACCTGTACTGGTCCTCTAATTTGATGCCCATATATTAGCTCAAATGGCGAAAACTTCAAGTTGTCTTGTTCGCTTTCTCTTAGGGCAAACAAGAGTAGTGGAATACCTTCATCCCAATCTTTGGAATACTGTAAACAATAGGACCTCATCATAATCTTCAAAGTTTGATGGAACCTTTCCACCACGCCTTGTGATTGGGGTCGATAGGCCGTCGCGTAAACCGTCTTGACCCCTAACTGAGCCAAGGCTTCACGGAAAAATTTTGAAGTAAAATTCGACCCTTGATCCGATTGAACTTCTCTTGGAAATCCAAAGTGAGAGAAGAACTTAATCAGTGCTCTCACTATTAGGCGAGCATTAATCCTCCTGAGAGGAACTGCTTCCGGGTACCTGGTGACGGTGTCCATGATGGTGAACAGGAACTGGTTGCCCTGCCGAGTCTTGGGTAGCGGGCCGACACAGTCGATCACCAGACGTGAAAAGGGTTCGCCTGTTACTTGTATAGGGTTCAACGGCGCAGGTGGTGGATTATGTGCAGGTTTGCCTACTAGTTGACACACGGAACAGCTTCTTACATACCGTTCCACTTCTTCCTTCATTTTTGGCCATGTGAAGTGCTTAGCAATTTTTCTAAAAGTCTTCTTTTGTCCCAGATGTCCACCTTGAGGACTGTCATGAGCAAACTTACATGCTAAATTTCTAAACGGGGTAGGCAAGACCAGTAGATGATCACTTTTAAGAGATCCTAGTTTCTTTTTCAGTAAGTCCTTCTCCCAATAGTAAGAGCTGTCACTTTTAAGGGCTTCTTCTCCCAACACAGCAAGCTTCCTGAGGTCACTCAAGGAGGGGTCTATTTGGAGTTCTCTTACTAGATCCTCCTTCGAGAATAAATCTATTTCGGAAACCACCGACTTAGGAACTGGTATCGGTTCTGGGTGGATTGTTGGCTCTACACTCGAGCTTTCGTTGAATATGTCTTTTACTCCTACGTCGACGTCGTCCATGACTTCCTCCGATACCAACTGAGAACGCGACTGTTTGGTCATCGCCCGGGTTACTACGCTCAGAGGAAAGAGGGTAGGTTCCGTTCGTCGGGCTTCGATGACGTAATTTTCCTCGGTTGGATTTTCCATAACTATGGGCTCTTTCCATATTCCTTCTTCCGCTAAGTCGTTCCCAATCAATAGGTCTACGTCTTTTATGGGGAAGTTAGTTGGAGACACTCCGATTGACGTCCAGCCTGTAAAAATAGGAGTTTCAACATATAACTTGTACAGGGGTACTCGCGTAGTGGAGCCACCATAAGCTTCCAACAGAGCGTCGAAACCCGTATATGATCTGGCGGGGAATGATAACAATCCTTCTCTTAATAATGTTAAGTAGGACCCCGTATCCCTAAAGGAATTTACTTGCAACAACTGGCTATCGGTAATTCCTACTTTGCTTTTGGAAAAGTAAGGACTCATAGCTCTTGACAAGTTTGACGATGATACCCATATTCTGCTTAGTCAACTAGGAGGATCTGTTCCTTTTCCTTGGGACAGAGCGTCTACTCTTGGCTCGGACTTCCTTGGATGAGTCGTAGAGGATATGATTTGTGTGGGCAATCTATAGGATGGACTCCTTCCCTGGTCCCTATCACGCTTAAAGCATTGTGATTTGAAATGTCCCAGCTTCGAACAGTACGAACATTTAATTTTTTCCCATGACCTATCTGGTCTATAGGATGGGCTCGATTGAATTTGGTGTTTTACTTCGGGTTTACTTGTTACACGGGAGTGAACGGGTTGGGTAGGTCGCTTACCGAAAGGCTTCGCAGGTTCGGGTCTCGTTGCTGGTTTGATAACCTGGCTGCTTTCAGATTGTACCAACCTCTGGGAAATCTCAAAGTTGTCTGCCAGCGCCGCAGTCTCTAACAACGTTGTTTGCGGATGGCCAACAAGATACTGGCGAACTCCCTCTGGAAAATTTGCATACAAATCTTCTAGTAACATTAATTGTGATAGATCTTTTAAAGTCGTGACCCGAGAAGCTCGACACCAACGTTCAAACGCCACTGCTTTCCCTCGGGCAAAATCTAAATAAGTTTGTCCTGTTTGCCGTTTCATGGAACGAAAAGCTATTTGGTAACTAATAGGGAGCATGTCATATGCTTCTAAAATAGTTCTCTTTACTACGTCGTACTGGACATAAAACTCATATGGTAAGGAGGCGACACAAGACTGCGCCTTTCCATATAGAGACGTGTGCAGCAATGTGGCCCATTTGTCTTTGGGCCAGCCCATTGAACGTGCCTGATTCTCAAAAATTTCAAAGAATTCATCTAAGTCTGTTTCGTTAAACTTAGGTACCATTAGAGCTGCTTTATGCAAGTCAAACCCGGTTACCGTGCTCTTCACGTCTCTTTCTTCCGGAACTCCCTTCTGCTTTGTTTCAAAACGAAACCTTTCACGCCTAAATTCTTCCTCGTTTAGACGTCTTCTAGCTTCGATTTGAGAGTTTTGTAATAGTAATATGCGTTCTATTCTCTCTAGTTGTTCGGACGTGAAATTCCCAAGAGGTAATGACACCGAAGGGAATTCGGGCATCTTCTCCGGAAGTATTTTGGGACGAGCACCAGTCCTAAAATTATCCCCATCATTTGACTGAGGGTTCGTTCCAACCACTGATACATACTCCGGGGAAATGAACGGGGGAGAGCTTTGAGACTGGACTGAGTAGTAAGGCCTTGTAAACCCTGGTTCAACTTCATTATTTAAGGCAGTTCCCGTCCGTGGGATTTCTACTTCCTCAAACTGAGAAATAAAACTATCTTCCGAATCTAGTTCTGGCATTGCTTGGGTTTTCGGAAATAATCTATCCTTAATTAGGGACCTAAGAGTCTCTGCGCTATGGTATCTATTATAAGGTATATCTAACTGTCTAGCTATTTGCCAACACGTCTGTAATTTTAAAGTGTCAAGAGTAGCCTCTGTTAATTCATCTAATAATGACTTAATTTCTGGATCCATTTTCTTAATTCTCGCAAGGGAGCTTAATTTTAATGCAAAACAAATATGTACTTCAGGGTAAGTAGCTCCCGGACAGACAACCCATTTGTTACGACTTAATCTTCACCGTAACAATAGGGGCACAAATAACTCCATTTTTTTTGTTAGCTTTATTTTATTACCAATCATTTAGCTTCATTGGTATTTGGTTAGTGAATTAAAATAACCACAAGTAATTATAAATGAAACACTATACAGCAAGAAACCCAATCTTAAGTTCAAATTCTCATTAACAGAGTATGATAAAATAATTTCAATTAATAATCTACTCTTTTAGAAAGGTCTAGGGTAACGAAATAGTTATCTTTTATAAGTGACATGAATTACCAGACTAATGGCAAAGGCAAGACTTTGTATAAAGTTTTAGTTTAAGCTAGGAGCTTTGGGTTGAAGACCCGTACCGAGTCAGAGCTAGGAGCTGACTGACTCACTCAACTACTTCATAGTCAGACTTCAGCTCTGCCAGAAGGCGACGCGTGGCGTCAATTCTAGAACCACCAATTGGTCACTACAGTAGTGGTTACACATTCGTAATACCTAACCTAATAATAATATAATATAATATTATAGTTATAATAATCATGGGGAAAGATATAATATACAATATAATACAATGAGAGTACTTTTGATTCATACTGTACCCGATAATAATATATAGTCGAACCTGCTTTATCTAGCTAGTAATAAAGTGGTTCGCGATATATTATTACAGAACTTATTTTAACCAGGCCTTTTATTTTTGTATATAATGGAGTGAAGTAGGGGCGCATAACAGCGCCCCTACTTTTTATTGGGGGCATTTTGCATCGCCTGCCCAGTCTTTTACTTTCGTAGGGAGTGATTTCTGTGTGCAGATTTGGGACCATTCCTTCCAAGATTTTCCAAGTGTAGATTATGATATATCTCTCCCTCCTGCGTTCCAACGAGTTCAAGTCAAGTGCTTCCAAGCGTTCCCAGTAGTTAAGGTGCTTGACAGAACTTATACGTGCAGTAAAGGATCTCTGTATACTCTCTAGATCTCCGATTTCACCTGCTTTGAATGGAGATGTTAATGTACAGCAGTATTCCAGCCTAGAGAGAACAAGTGATTTGAAAAGGATCATCATGGGCTTGGCATCTCTCGTTTTGAAAGTTCTCATTATCCATCCTATCATTTTCTTTGCACGTGCGATCGTGGCACTGTTGTGATCCTTGAAAGTGAGATCCTCAGACATTACTACTCCCAGGTCCCTTACATTATTTTTCCGCTCTATTGTATGGCCGGAGTCAGTAGTATACTCTGTTCTAGTTATTATCTCCAGTTTTCCATAACGGAGTAGTTGGAATTTGTCCTCATTGAACATCATATTGTTTACCGTTGCCCACTGGAAAACTTTGTTTATATCTTCTTGGAGGTTAACCGCGTCCTCAGCAGATGACAGCCTCATGCAGATCCTAGTATCATCCGCAAAGGATGATACGGTGCTGTGGTGTATATCTCTGTTTATGTCTGATATGAGGATAAGGAATAAGATGGGGGAGAGTACTGTGCCTTGTGGAACAGAGCTCTTCACTATGGCAGCCTCCGATTTAACTCTGTTGACCACTACTCTTTGTGTTCGATTTGTTAGGAAGTTGAAGATCCATCTCCCCACTTTCCCAGTTATTCCTTTAGCACGTATTTTATGGGCTATTACGCCATGATCGCATTTGTCAAATGCTTTTGCAAAGTCTGTGTATATTACATCTGCATTCTGATTTTCTTCCAGTGCATCCAAGGCCATGTCATAGTGATCCAGTAGTTGTGAGAGGCAGGAGCGACCTGCCCTGAACCCATGTTGCCCTGGATTGTGCAGATTTTGGGAATCCAGGTGATTTGCAATCCTGCTTCTTAGCACTCTTTCAAAGATTTTTATGATGTGGGACGTCAGAGCTACTGGTCTATATATATTTGGGGCCTAGTTCCTAGGCCTTTTGTGTATCCACATGCTCTCGCGCTACCGTCCACAGGATGGATATGGGGTGCACAATAAACTAGCCACTTCGGTGGCAAAATCTAATCTCTAATCTACTGGTCTATAGTTCTTAGCTAATGCTTTGCTGCCACCTTTATGGAGTGGGGCTATATCCATTGTTTTAAGTGACTGTGGAATTTCACCCATGTCCAAGCTCCTCCTCCATAGTGTACTTAGGGCACGCGAGAGGGGTTTCTTGCAGTTCTTAATGAAAACAGAGTTCCACGAGTCTGGGCCCGGGGCTGAGTGCATAGGCATGTTGTCAATGGCTTTTTCGAAATTTATCGGAGTTAGGGTAATGTCGGAAATATGGCATACATTTATGGAGCTTTGAGGCTCATTCATGAAGAAATCATTTGGGTCGTCGATCCTCAGACCGATCAGGTGAGGTATGATAAAGCTCATGGAACAGGGAGAGAGAGGACCTAGTAGCACTGGAGACCTGGAGAGAGTTTCGGGGGTCAATGCCCCCGCGGCCCGGTCTGTGACCAGGCCTCCTGGTGGATCAGCGCCTGATCAACCAGGCTGTTGCTTCTGGCTGCACGCAAACCAACGTACGAGCCACAGCCCAGCTGATCAGGAACTGACTTTAGGTGCTTGTCCAGTGCCAGCTTGAAGACTGCCAGGGGTCTGTTGGTAATCCCCCTTATGTGTGCTGGGAGGCAGTTGAACAGTCCCGGGCCCCTGACACTTATTGTATGGTCTCTTAACGTGCTAGTGACACCCCTGCTTTTCATTGGGGGGATGGTGCATCGTCTGCCAAGTCTTTTGCTTTCGTAGTGAGTGATTTTCGTGTGCAAGTTCGGTACTAGTCCCTCTAGGATTTTCCAGGTGTATATAATCATGTATCTCTCCCTCCTGCGTTCCAGGGAATACAGGTTTAGAAACCTCAAGCGCTCCCAGTAATTGAGGTGTTTTATCTCCGTTATGCGCGCCGTGAAAGTTCTCTGTACATTTTCTAGGTCGGCAATTTCACCTGCCTTGAAAGGTGCTGTTAGAGTGCAGCAATATTCCAGCCTAGATAGAACAAGTGACCTGAAGAGTGTCATCATGGGCTTGGCCTCCCTAGTTTTGAAGGTTCTCATTATCCATCCTGTCATTTTTCTAGCAGATGCGATTGATACAATGTTATGGTCCTTGAAGGTGAGATCCTCCGACATAATCACTCCCAGGTCTTTGACGTTGGTGTTTCGCTCTATTTTGTGGCCAGAATTTGTTTTGTACTCTGATGAAGATTTAATTTCCTCATGTTTACCATATCTGAGTAATTGAAATTTCTCATCGTTGAACTTCATATTGTTTTCTGCAGCCCACTGAAAGATTTGGTTGATGTCCGCCTGGAGCCTTGCAGTGTCTGCAATGGAAGACACTGTCATGCAGATTCGGGTGTCATCTGCAAAGGAAGACACGGTGCTGTGGCTGACATCCTTGTCTATGTCGGATATGAGGATGAGGAACAAGATGGGAGCTAGTACTGTGCCTTGTGGAACAGAGCTTTTCACCGTAGCTGCCTCGGACTTTACTCTGTTGACGACTACTCTCTGTGTTCTGTTAGTGAGGAAATTATAGATCCATCGACCGACTTTTCCTGTTATTCCTTTAGCGCGCATTTTGTGCGCTATTACGCCATGGTCACACTTGTCGAAGGCTTTTGCAAAGTCTGTATATATTACATCTGCATTCTTTTTGTCTTCTAGTGCATTTAGGACCTTGTCGTAGTGATCCAGTAGTTGAGACAGACAGGAGCGACCTGTTCTAAACCCATGTTGCCCTGGGTTGTGTAACTGATGGGTTTCTAGATGGGTGGTGATCTTGCTTCTTAGGACCCTTTCAAAGATTTTTATGATATGGGATGTTAGTGCTATTGGTCTGTAGTTCTTTGCTGTTGCTTTACTGCCCCCTTTGTGGAGTGGGGCTATGTCTGTTGTTTTTAGTAACTGAGGGACGACCCCCGTGTCCATGCTCCCTCTCCATAGGATGGAAAAGGCTCGTGATAGGGGCTTCTTGCAGTTCTTGATGAACACAGAGTTCCATGAGTCTGGCCCTGGGGCAGAGTGCATGGGCATGTCATTTATCGCCTGTTCGAAGTCATTTGGCGTCAGGATAACATCGGATAGGCTTGTGTTAATCAAATTTTGTGGCTCTCTCATAAAAAATTCATTTTGATCTTCGACTCTCAGTCTGGTTAGCGGCTTGCTAAAAACTGAGTCATATTGGGACTTGAGTAGCTCACTCATTTCCTTGCTGTCATCTGTGTAGGACCCATCTTGTTTAAGTAGGGGCCCAATACTGGGCGTTGTTCTCGATTTTGATTTGGCATAGGAGAAGAAATACTTTGGGTTTCTTTCGATTTCATTTATAGCTTTTAGTTCTTCCCGCGATTCCTGACTCCTAAAGGATTCTTTTAGCTTAAGTTCGATGCTTGCTATTTCTCTGACCAGTGTCTCCCTGCGCATTTCAGATATATTGACCTCTTTTAGCCGCTCTGTTATTCTTTTCCGTCGCCTGTAAAGGGAGCGCCTGTCTCTTTCTATTTTACATCTACTCCTCCTTTTTCTTAGAGGAATAAGCCTTGTGCATACATCGAGTGCCACCGAGTTAATCTGTTCTAGGCATAAGTTTGGGTCTGTGTTGCTTAGTATATCTTCCCAGCTTATATCGGTTAGGACTTGGTTTACTTGGTCCCACTTTATGTTTTTGTTATTGAAGTTGAATTTGGTGAATGCTCCCTCGTGACTAGTCTCATTTTGTCGGTCTGGGGCTCCTCGCATACATGTCTGAACCTCAATTATGTTGTGATCTGAGTATATTGTTTTTGATATGGTGACATTTCTTATCAGATCATCATTGTTAGTGAATATGAGGTATAGTGTATTCTCCAGTCTAGTAGGCTCTATTATTTGCTGGTTTAAATTGAATTTTGTGCAGAGATTTAAAAGCTCGTGTGAGTGTGAGTTTTCATCAGAGCTGCCTCCTGGTGTTATTTCTGCAACAATATTATTTGCTATATTCCTCCATTTTAGGTGCCTTAAGTTGAAATCCCCCAGGAGCAAGATGTTGGGTGCAGGAGCTGGAAGATTTTCCAGACAGTGGTCAATTTTTAACAGCTGTTCCTGGAATTGCTGGGATGTTGCATCCGGAGGCTTGTAGACTACCACAATGACTAGGTTTTGGTTCTCGACCTTTACTGCTAAAACTTCCACTACGTCATTTGAGGCATTAAGCAGTTCTGTGCAAAGAAGTGACTCTGCAATGTACAGGCCAACCCCCCCCCTTTTGCCTGTTCACTCTGTCACATCTGTATAGGTTGTAACCTGGGATCCATATTTCATTGTCCAAGTGATCCTTTATGTGGGTCTCAGTGAAAGCCGCGAACATTGCCTTTGCCTCTGCAAGCAGTCCACGGATGAAAGGTATTTTGTTGTTTGTTGCTGGCTTTAGACCCTGTATATTTGCAAAGAAGAATGTTATCGGACTGGTGGTATTGTTGGTACTGGGGGGAGATTTTTTTTCCGGCATTAGTATCTGTATCTGTTGGTTTGGAGTGGAGGCCATCGACTGTGGTTCCACTCCAGGAATGACTGGATTTGGTGTACGATTTCTGCCATTTCCTGCCAGTTTTTTTTCCTTCCTGGCACTAGCACTCGGTGAAGAGGCGGGGCCAGGAGCTGAGTCTCGACCCCTGCAACCAGAATTAGGTGATTACAGTTAGGTGAGTACACACACACACACACACTATATATATATATATATATATATATATATATATATATATATATATATATATATATATATATATATATATGTAGAGTGAGAGAGAGAGAGAGAGAGAGAGAGAGAGAGAGAGAGAGAGAGCAGTGCTTAGCGGAAGTCAGTGGCTGGAGTAAAGAACCTATGATAGTGTTACTTTTTCTCTCTTCGTATCCTGCTTACACATATTATTTCGTTTTTTAACATATCTTTAGTCTGTTTTTGTTTAGCTGTTGAAATATCTGATATACATATATAGTATGACTGGCCAGTCGTTCCCTTAAACGAATCTACCTGGACTTCCTACTCATTTCTACAACATTTGCAAGCTCCTGATGATGTGTTAATTGCAACACGAAAGGCCTAGAACTATCATTCAACTCCCCCGTGGTTGTTTGGCATCTTGTATCGCGTGTTCGCGATTACTGCATAACCTATTATACATTCTTACTAAGTAAACATGAAATAAATCACTTCTAACAGCTGAGAAAATGAGAGGCCAAGAGTTGGAGTCCAACTTTTGTTGCATTGGAGTCAACTCTTTCAATACAACTAGGTAATTAGAATGAAGTTCACTGCATCTATTACAGTACTCACTTCTTCATATAGTGAATAGTGCTTAACTCTCCTTTTTCTTCTTGAAAGTTTATTACAAGTTTAAATTTCTTCCTAGACTTTATAAGATGACTTTTTCAGCTTTTTTTTCAACACGTGAATTAACTCATTGAACAATTGAGTTTATAATAAAACATGTTTATAATAACGCCCTTTGAGTGTAACGACACAAGGGTCATTATTGATTATTAAATGAGACGGATACCTCTTAAAGTAATGCGTTCGAATATAAATTCGCGACGCTTGAATCAGTCTAATTCATTAAACATACTTTGACTATTATATTTTTCTCGTCTCAGGTATATTTAATGATGTGTAATGGATGTATAATTGTGATATTTTGGCTCAAAAAAAACAAGAATAGAAACATCTTTTTCTCGTGAATGTTTATGTGGGGGAAATTTGTGCTATGTTCGAATATATTCATTCGACTTCTGTTACTGGAAGTGATATCACTTTGGGAGTTTTAGAGAAAATAAATAGCTTAACTTGTATCAAGAGTTTTTCGATATATATAGAATTATTGTAAGTATCACGGACAATACTCACAGATTACTTTAGTTTGATAATGTATATATTTTTAACTTTGCTTTTAGTTCGGACACATTCATGAGTAATTGCAGGCAGTGAGGTGTTGGTTATTTTCATAGATTTTCTTGTTTATCATAACAGTAGTGTCGCCGGGCGCTGACTACACTCACTTAAAAGTTCTGCAGAGTCAGCGGGGAACAAGTGGCTTAATTTACAACGATTAGATTAACGAAAAAAGGTGCCTGAAAGCGGTGTATTGAGGAAAGAGAGATCTGCCCATCTGTCTTGACACTGGGTCGGGCTGCCAAATTTCTCAAAAATCACCGTAAGTCTTTAGTAAGTAAGTTTATTCAGGTACAGGTACACATAAATACAGTTACATAAATTATCATACATAACAGCATATGTGTAGATTACCCAGGATAACCCAAAAAATTCGAAGTGACTTATTTCCACTGGGAACCTTGATTATTATCTGATATTCCATGGAGATGAATTTGTACATGGTGCATACAACCTCCATTAACATTAAATTAAAACTTGTGAGTCTGTTTACCGATACTATGTGGGTGACTTGACAAGAACCCTAATGAAAATAAGTCCTTTTGTCTTGACCTTTTTTTTTGGTTATCCTAAGTAATTTACACATGTTACTATGTATCATAATTTGTGTAACTGTATTTATGTGTACCTGTACCTAAATAAACTTAATTCCTCAGATCATTCATGTTGCATATTGTTTGTGCTTTAAGGACTGTGCATTGATTTAAAAGGTAACCATTTATGTTTTTAGGGATTCTGTTGGTATATTGGGTAGTCTTTTAAGGTGAAGGCACATTCCTGCAATGGGTTAGCTGATGTTAGGTAATTGTACCCCAATGAAAATGTCTTAACCCAGTTCTAGGTCAGTACAGATAGATGCATCTGTCACATGCTCAGCAGACAGAGGATCGAGCCTCCACCACCACCAGGTCTTGCACTGAATGACCCACAAGGGTTTAGTGCTTAACATGGATTAAACTACAGATTATCTTATTCTAGATTAAATTTGCATAACTTGCTATTTATATCTTTATAACCTGTGTGTGCCCTCAGGAACATTGTAATCATTTTTTATGCTATGTATGCAAAGTTTAAATATAAATTTAAGACTTTAAGCCCTTTTAAGGAATTATAGAGATATTCTAAGTTAAGTCATCATAAAATCTCATTTTAGATATCTATGATGAGTTTGTATATACAGTAATTAATTTTAGAATGCAAATTACAGGGTTATCCTAGGTAATTTACACTATGTATGATAAATGTACTTTTGTGTACCAATACCTAAGTAAACTTGCTTACACAGGTTTCACCCTTGAAACAAATTCTTCTTTGATATGCCTCTTGTTTGCTTGAATCTAAATAAACTTGTTGCACATAGAAAAGGCCAAATATGTGGAATAATTTGAGAGATAAATTAAAAAATTGTTACTTAATGATTTTGAGCAAGATCTTGAGTGTGTGTAGGCTTAATGTATTTTTCTGAAACAATTTCTAATGACACAACATTAGAGGTGTAATGTTGGCATTAAAGTGACCCAACAACAGATAGTGTACATAATGTGAAAAGTCTATATACAAAATTTAAATTCTTTTTTCAACAAACCGGCTGTATCCCACCGAGGCAGGATGGCTCAAAATGAAAAACAGAAGTTTCTCTTTTTAAATTTAGTAATATATACAGGAAGAGGGATTACTATCCCCTTGCTCCCAGCATTTTAGTCACCTTTTACGACATGCATGGTGTACAGAGGAAGAATTCTGTTCCGCTTCCTCATGGAAAATAATTTAAACATTAATGTGCATTTAAAATCCGTGTCAGCGGATGGGTTTATGAAGGATGTTGACCACAAAATTGATGAAGGAAAAAAGGCGAGTGGTGCGTTGAGGTATCTGTGGAGACAAAAAACGTTATCTATAGAGGCAAAGAAGGGAACGTACGAAAGTATAGTGGTACCAACACTTATATGGGTGTGAAGCATAGGTTGTAAATGTTGCAGCGAGGAAGCCGTTGGAAGCAGTGGAGATGTCCTGTCTAAGGTCAATGTGTTGTGTATATATTATGCAGAGAATTCGGAGTGTGGAAAAGGTGTGGAGTTAATAAAAGTACAGTGGACCCCCGGTTTACGATATTTTTACATTCCAGAAGTATGTTCAGGTGCCAGTACTGACCGAATTTGTTCCCATAAGGAATATTGTGAAGTAGATTAGTCCATTTCAAACCCCCAAACATACACGTACAAATGCACTTGCATAAATACACTTAAATAACTGGTCGCATTGGGAGGTGATCGTTAAGCGGGGGTCCACTGTATTAGTCAGAGGGCTGAAGAGGGGTTGTTGAGGTGGTTTGGTCATTTAGAGAGAATGGATTGAAGTAGAATGACATGGAGAGCATATAAATCTGTAGGGGAAGGAAGGTGAGGTAGGAGTCATCCTCAGAAAGGTTGGAGGGAGGGGGTAAAGGAGGCTTTGTGGGTGAGGGGCTTGGACTTCCAGCAAGTGTGCTTGAGCATGTTAGATAGGAGTGAATGGAGACGAATGCTTTTGGGACCTGACAAGCTGTTGGAGTGTGAGCAGGGTAATATTTAGTGAAGGGATTCAGGAAAACCAGTTATTTTTATATAGCCGAACTTGAGTACTGGAAATGGGAAGTACAATGCCTGCACTTTAACCCTTTGAGGGTCGACAGGCCCTCTCCAAAACTCGTTCTCAGGGTCGGCCAAATTTAAAAAAAAAAAAAATTATTTTATCTTATGAAAAGATAGAGAATTTTTTCCCGATCATAAAGACACCAAAAGTTTGAAATTTGATAGAAAACTTACGGAATTATGCTCTCGCAAAGTTAGCGGTCTCAGCGATGTTTACGCATCGGCGATTTTGCCCACTTTGAGCCCCATTTTCGGCCAATTTCACTGTACTAGTCGACAAAAAACATGAATATTTCGCTAGAACTCCATTTTTTCTATCGAATGGATGCAAGAAACCACTCATTTATGAAATTCAACTATCCAGTACAGTGGTCAGAATTTAGCAATTTTGCCAATTTCACACAAATTTCAAAAGATGCCAATTTCGGAATAGGGTCCAGAATAAACAAGAAAGACATTCCTGGCACTAAAATGACATTTCCTCTAGTCATTAGTCATGTCTCAAGTCCCCTCTTATATTCTTTTGCTTTCCACTTTGAATTTTTATTTTCACAAAAAATATAAGATTTACTGTTATGCAGACTACTGCATTAGTGTAAAAAATGGTATAAATATTATTGGTGCACTTGTGAAAGAATATTAGACTCGCCAGTTGACGTGTATTGCACGCTTGGCACGATTTGTTTACTTTTGAAGTTTGGTAAAAATCGAACATTTCTGCTACTTTGAGCTCAATTTCAAGGCACCTTTCTTTGTAAAACCAGTCAAAATCATCTCAATTTCTGTAATATGTCTTCCATTCTATAAAATGAGACCAAGAAAATTAGAATACAACAATAAATACCATACAAAAATACACTGCAAAGTCGCTGATTTATTAAAAAAAAATGGTCAAAGTTTTTTTTTTCTCATTATGCACTGTGTGCTGCAGGATTTTTTTTAGACTGTGCACACTGACCACATAGACCCATTCTTTCATATGAAGGCCTACCAGCTTTCTCCCACTAGATTTGAGGCCGCTAGAATTTATGAGTACTAGTACGTCAAAAACGCCTACGCGTAAAACATACTAGTACGACGAAAACCCTCAAAGGGTTAAAGGAGGGGTTTGGGATATTGGCAGTTTGGAGAGATATGTTTAAGAGATTTTTGTCTTTGTATATGCTTCTAAACTGTTGTATCTGGGCACCTCTGCAAAAAGTGATTATGTGTGAGTGAGGTGAAAATGTTGAATGATGATGAAAGTATTTTCTTTTTTTGAGATTTTCTTTCTTTGTGGGTCGCCCTGCCTCAGTGGAAGACGGCCGACTTGTTGAAAAAAAAAAATTAAAATGTATCTTTAACATCAGTAATGAAAGGTAAATTAAGATTGCTGTATCAGTATAAATAGTCTCCTACTTGCCAAATATTGAAAAAAAAAATAGTTTACCAAAGAATAATGTATAATCTAGCTTGTTTCTAGATTCAAAGTGAGGGAGGGTATACTACTGGTTGGGCATTTCAATGCAATTAGGTTAGTTTGCTAGATATGTAATAAATTCTTTCGTGATAAATAGGGGGGAAGGAATAGAGATAACTGTTAATAAATAAAACAAGGTTTCTCTTTCTCTCTTTCTTGATGAACTTTGTGTTCAAACAATTGTAGAAGTAGAAGTGATGCAAGGAGGGAAGAGTATATGGAGAAAAAGAGAGAGGTTAAGAGAGTGGTGAAGCAATGTAAAAAGAGAGCAAATGAGAGACTGGGTGAGATGTTATCAACAAATTTTGTTGAAAATAAGAAAAAGTTTTGGAGTGAGATTAACAAGTTAAGAAAGCCTAGAGAACAAATGGATTTGTCAGTTAAAAATAGGAGAGGAGAGTTATTAAATGGAGAGTTAGAGGTATTGGGAAGATGGAGGGAATATTTTGAGGAATTGTTAAATGTTGATGAAGATAGGGAAGCTGTGATTTCGTGTACATATAGGACAAGGAGGAATAACATCTTGTAGGAGTGAGGAAGAGCCAGTTGTGAGTGTGGGGGAAGTTCGTGAGGCAGTAGGTAAAATGAAAGGGGGTAAGGCAGCCGGGATTCATGGGATAAAGATAGAAATGTTAAAAGCAGGTGGGGATATAGTTTTGGAGTGGTTGGTGCAATTATTTAATAAATGTATGGAAGAGGGTAAGGTACCTAGGGATTGGCAGAGAGCATGCATAGTTCCTTTGTATAAAGGCAAAGGGGATAAAAGAGAGTGCAAAAATTATAGGGGGATAAGTCTGCTGAGTATACCTGGTAAAGTGTATGGTAGAGTTATTATTGAAAGAATTAAGAGTAAGACGGAGAATAGGATAGCAGATGAACAAGGAGGCTTTAGGAAAGGTAGGGGGTGTGTGGACCAGGTGTTTACAGTGAAACATATAAGTGAACAGTATTTAGATAAGGCTAAAGAGGTCTTTGTGGCATTTATGGATTTGGAAAAGGCGTATGACAGGGTGGATAGGGGGGCAATGTGGCAGATGTTGCAAGTGTATGGTGTAGGAGGTAGGTTACTGAAAGCAGTGAAGAGTTTTTACGAGGATAGTGAGGCTCAAGTTAGAGTATGTAGGAAAGAGGGAAATTTTTTCCCAGTAAAAGTAGGCCTTAGACAAGGATGTGTGATGTCACCGTGGTTGTTTAATATATTTATAGATGGGGTTGTAAGAGAAGTAAATGCGAGGGTCTTGGCAAGAGGCATGGAGTTAAAAGATAAAGAATCACACACAAAGTGGGAGTTGTCACAGCTGCTCTTTGCTGATGACACTGTGCTCTTGGGAGATTCTGAAGAGAAGTTGCAGAGATTGGTGGATGAATTTGGTAGGGTGTGCAAAAGAAGAAAATTAAAGGTGAATACAGGAAAGAGTAAGGTTATGAGGATAACAAAAAGATTAGGTGATGAAAGATTGAATATCAGATTGGAGGGAGAGAGTATGGAGGAGGTGAATGTATTCAGATATTTGGGAGTGGACGTGTCAGCGGATGGGTCTATGAAAGATGAGGTGAATCATAGAGTTGATGAGGGGAAAAGAGTGAGTGGTGCACTTAGGAGTCTGTGGAGACAAAGAACTTTGTCCTTGGAGGCAAAGAGGGGAATGTATGAGAGTATAGTTTTACCAACGCTCTTATATGGGTGTGAAGCATGGGTGATGAATGTTGCAGCGAGGAGAAGGCTGGAGGCAGTGATGTCATGTCTGAGAGCAATGTGTGGTGTGAATATAATGCAGAGAATTCGTAGTTTGGAAGTTAGGAGGAGGTGCGGGATTACCAAAACTGTTGTCCAGAGGGCTGAGGAAGGGTTGATGAGGTGGTTCGGACATGTAGAGAATGGAGCGAAACAGAATGACTTCAAAAGTGTATCAGTCTGTAGTGGAAGGAAGGCGGGGTAGGGGTCGGCCTAGGAAAAGTTGGAGAGAGGGGGTACAGGAGGTTTTGTGTGCAAGGGGCTTGGACTTCCAGCAGGCATGCGTGAGCGTGTTTGATAGGAGTGAATGGAGACAAATGGTTTTTAATACTTGACGTGCTGTTGGAGTGTGAGCAAAGTAACATTTATGAAGGGGTTCAGGGAAACCGGCAGGCCGGACTTGAGTCCTGGAGATGAGAAGTACAGTGCCTGCACTCTGAAGGAGGGGTGTTTATGTTGCAGTTTAAAAACTGTAGTGTAAAGCACCCTTCTGGCAAGACAGTGATGGAGTGAATGATGGTGAAAGTTTTTCTTTTTCGGGCCACCCTGCCTTGGTGGGAATCGGCCAGTGTGATAATAAAAAAATAATATAAAAAATAATGTATTTTATAATGTATATTGTCTTGACTTCTTTCCTAAGTATGTAGAGATAAAGGGCTCTGTGAAGGAAGTATGAAGTTTCTTAATTTCTTTGGATTTCTTTGAATTTCTTTGGATTTCAGGAATTTATATATATTTTTTATGATTTCCCCTAGATTATGAAAGATTAGACCTTGGGTAAGGTATTCGGAGGTTCGCCTATCCTCCTTGGCTAATCTCCATACCTGTACATTGTGTGGTTGTGTGCATCATCATAGACCCAATGCCCATCTATTCTTCAACCATGGCTGGTGATGTGTGGGGCCAATGGTTTGCTTGCTGCATCACTCAACAGCCACCACAGGTGAGCCTTTGCATTCCTGCTAACTTTTTTTTTTTTTTCTTTTACTATAGCATTTAAGTTTAAGGTATTAAATCTTTCATCTGTAATTTGCTACAAATATCTAAAATAAATCTTGTATTATATTTGAGGAAGGGTTTTCTAGGAGAGGATGAAAGTTTATTATAGTAATCTATAGCTGAAGATGGTATATTACCTAACAACTGAGTTTGTATTACTTTCCACACTTGGAAGCATCATTGGAATCTAATGCAACTTGCCTTTTATATCGTCCACTTTTGGTTCTGTAATTTAGCATTCCTAAAATCCTGTTTCTGACTGGGTTTCTTTATTGATAGCCCTGTTAACCCAGCTAGTAAGTGATTTTTTAGGACTTTACGAAGATGCTGTTTTTTTTTTTTTTTATTTTTTGACACCTTGTTTCCTCTGGTAATTACAATTTTGGCAAGATCACCCTGAATATCAACTAATTTTGGATACTTCAGTGTTACTCTTGAATGAGCACCTGAAACTTTCATAGGTGCAGTTTTTTAATTATAAGCCCTGGAGGGTTATTACTGCAGGATGATAAAAGAAAGCCAAGCAATGTGGCTTCCTTAAATGGTTCTGTTTTCCCCTTCTCTAGAATGTGACCCAAAATAATTTGCCAACTCAGTAGTACTGTATCTATATATTGCTGGACAATGATATAAAGTGTAAGGAACTTGCTTCTGCATCTTGCTTTGTCCCAGATTCAGCCCAGCCACACAGGATCTTTACAGTTGTGAACTGAACAATAAACCACTTAGCTAAGAGACAATTCTTGTTGGTTTGGTTATTGTCAAGGGAAAGTTATCCTTTTATGCTTGCAGAGGAAACTGGAAAAAAGATGGCTGCTTTCACTCAACACACAGGTGAGAAAGCAGATAATACTGAGCATGAAAAAAGTAGAAAGGCACATTTACAGGGATGAAAAGGAAAATTAATTACATTTTGAATGGGTAATTCAGAGCTATATAAAATGCAGCAGGTTTGAAAGTGGTATTTCAGTGCTGAATTTCCAAATATGGGAGGGCTATGCATATCATCTTTTTAGTGTTTCATGTTTTTATTGGCTTCAAATTGATCCAATGTTCATTATGTTCCACCCACTGGTGATGGTCATCAGCCCATGGAACAATGGCTCAGTTGAAAGCCAATGGAAATGTGGAACACTTAAAATAGGTGCTGTATATGAGGGTCCCTCCGGTAAATGAAACAATGAAGAAAAAGGATACTGTACCTCTAATTTTGGTGTCCCTAATTGCTGTATGAACCTTATGATTTAGCTCAGTTTCTTTATACAGTAATAATTTACTTTTCCTTCAGTAGTTCCATAAGCAAGCCTATGATAAGCAGTTTGTTGCCTGTGTGGATTCTCAAGTTTCCTCATGAAAATGGGGTTTCCTAATTCTTCATATTATAGTCAAATGTATTATAAAACGTTGGGATCCCCTTGGTGTTCGTGGGATTCAGTATTACACTCCTGCATTTCATTCAGGCTGTTTGTACATTCTGCCATGTCATCTGCTTTCATAATGTACTGTATTTCTAATATGCAGAGTTGGAACCAGTCATACCAGCTTTTTCCAGGTATGTATTATAATACAGTATATACAGTGTATATATATTGTGCCTGCATATACTTCATATCTTGTGGCTTTTAAGCACTTCTTGCAGTTCTGATGTTTGGCTGGGTGAATGTTAGCAGTGAAGTATATATTGCACGTTTTATAGGTCAGCAATTTCACCAACTTTAGGTGGGGTTAATGTACAGCAGTATTCTAAAATTATGCACACTTTAAAAATATTGGCTTAGCATCTTGTTTGAAAAGATCCTGTATTAGCTTCTTTTTTTTCTGGTAATCATGATGGTTATCATTTTGTATTTAAGAGTAAGATCTTCCATCATAATGCTTCTTGCACTTTGTGATTTTATTTGTAATTTTGTACTTTTTTTTTTTTTTTTTTTTGAAAATTTTCTTGAATAAAGAATAAGATATTTTCCTTTGTGTAGCTCACTGGATTTGGTTTATGTTGCCTTTCAGGTGTACTGCATTCTTAGCAGTGCAATTCTTGCAGATCCTAGTATGAGCCACAGAGGATGATAGGGAGCTGCAATTTTTCTTATGCTGAAGTGAAAATAGAGGCATGATGAGTATTATTCCTTGAGGAACAGCTTTCACAGTGGAGGAATCTGATTTCATATGATTGACTATTACTCTTTATAATTGGTATGCTAGAAAGTTAAAAATCCATTTTCTCAATTCAGTAATTACTCTCATATTTTGTACAATTATACATTAGTCATTTTTTTAATAAAAAGCTTTCATAGGTCTATGTATAGTAAAATGACATTTTTTCTAATCTTATTACATTAAATGTTATGCCAGTAATCCAGTAGTTGTAAAACTAGAGCATCCTTTGCTAGGAAAAATAATAAACATTTCTGCCATTTCATAAAAGTATGAATTTGTTCATGCAAATTGTTTTAGTAATTTATTCCCTCCAGACAGATGGCTTCTGCTAAAGTGCTGTTCATTTTCAGATCATGTACTGTTCATTACCACATTTTCTCCAGCATTATATATGGCTACTTCAGCTTCTATTTCCTCCTACCTCTCAAACTTGCTTATAATATACATATCTTTATTTCTACATGTACATGTATAAGGTATACAGGCCTAGCTGACATCAATGACTTGCTACTTAATGTATATAGAAAGCAGCTTGTTATGCAGAGCATTTTGGGCAAATTAGGTAAATTTTGTCCCAGGATGCAACCCACACCATTTGACTAACACCCAGGTACCCATTTTATACTGATGAGTGAATATTGACAACTGGTGTAAAGAAACTTACCCATTGTTTCAACCCTCACTGGAAATCGAACCCGGACCCTCACTGTGTGAAGCGAGAGCTTTTACCACCAGGCCACGGGCCACTTGTATACAGCTTACTTTACCTCTCAATATTTTCCATAGGACACTTGTAGAACACCCTTCAAGGGGGGTGTCTTTATGTTGGTGAGGGTTCTTGGTGTAAGGAATTGAAGCTACCATTAATTTCCTTAGATCAAACATGATTACCTCCCATTTCCCAGGTGCTGTAAGATCCCCTATGGGTTTAACCTTTTCACTGTCCAGACGCTCAATCTGAAACTTGTCTACAGTGTCCAAGAATTTAAAAAAAAAAAAAAAATTATGAAATGCTAGAGAATCTTTTTCTGAAGGTAATAAAACAAAAAGTACGAAATTTGATGGAAAATTGACAAAATTACGCTGTTGCAAATTTTGCTGTTGGTGATATTTACACATTGGTGATTTTTCCCAGTTTGAGTCCCGTTTGAGGCCAATTACAGTGTTCCATTTGACCAAATTCTGAGATATTTTTGCTAGTATATCTTCGTTTTATTGTTTGAGCACAAGAAATCACCCAATCAATTATTTTGACTACCCAATAAAGTGATCAGAAATTGGTAATTTGGCCACTTCCACACAAGTAGATAAGTTCATTTGCTCATCAAGTTTTCTTAAGCAAAAATGGTAAGATATTAAATAGGGAGATTGAGTTATTGGAGAGAGTATCTTAATGAGTTTAACCTGGTCTATAATGGGCAGAATGTTTGGGGCAGGGAATAATAGTTTAACAAGGAAGAGCCACCATCCATTTGTTATTTTACATTTTTTTCTTGTTATGAGGGGGTAGAGCAAAATCTGTTACTTTACTGTTGATTTTTTCCTGTGTCCAGTGCCTTGAGCCTTATTAGGGTTACTGTGTCTGTGGGCAAATGTAGGCAGGTGAGAAGTTTCCAGGTAATCCTCTATAAACAGTTTTCCAAGGTTCTTTTATTTTCATTTTATTATCAGCATCAGTTGTGTGTAAGTCTTGCTTTACCTTTTCCATGGTGTTATCTACCTCTTGCTCTTAGCCTTGTATTTCACTCTTGTCCGTGTAAGCTTGGCATCCACCATACAAGTGACTACGTAGACTATATCCAATGAGTACTTGCTGATCTTCTCTGACTCACTGTACTTGTCCATACCTCTCATCTATGACCACTGTTATCCTAATGTTCCATGCTCGTATTACTTATTCCTCTCGGTTATTAAGTCATTCATTTCTTTTGTACCTCATGCCATTAAAGCAAACGGAAGTTATGAACCATTTGAAATACGTATGTGATAAAATTGAATAAAATATTAGCAAACATGTTGTATAATAAACTAGCTAGTATAACAAATAAGCAGGTATATAATTAAAATGTAAGAGTTACTGAATTTGTTTGTCAGGCACTAGAATACTGAACCCCTTGATAGTATGTATAGAACGAGTGATGTTTGCTCTTGTTAACGAGTCGTTTCCTATAGTTGCATTACTTTTTTCTTAGAGCTAAATCATATACCCTAAATTATTGTCTTTTTACAGCGTCGGCGTCGGCGTATAGACCGCTCCATGATTGGAGAACCAACCAACTTTGTTCATACGGGACACATCGGCTCGAGTGATGTTCAGATGGGCAATAACCAGTTAGCCCAGTTACAGTCCCAGATGAAAAGTAAAGGAGGTTATGAAGAGGCACTACCACACAATCACATGATGACAGTTGTACCGGTGAAAAGAACATAAGTATGTCCCAGGTCATTTTTTTTTATAACTGACTTTATCAAATTAAATTTTGTACCATTGTGAAATTACCTAACTTGTAGAACCTGTATATACAGTAAGGATTAAATATGTACTGTCTTTATTAAGTAAAGTTAAATCTCTGGTACAGGCACTTAAAAAATGTTCCATATTAGAGTATATTTTACTTGAATGCACACACTTCTCGTATACCTATATAAATTTGGTGATTGAAATCTTGTTCAATTTCTTGAAGAGACATCGTGCACTAAATTTGGCGTTCTCCACGTATGCCCCTAAATCTCTTGCATCATATGTCATTAAAAATATTTATCATAATAAAATGATGCATATTTTTCTCTGGATGAGCATTAATTTTAAGTAATTTGTGAAACTGTAGACCTATGCATGTTGTCCAAGAACTAGTCGAAGGTTTATTTCTTCAGATTAATTTTAATGTCTTCTACCTGTTACTACATGTAAAGGGTTCCCATTCAAATAGTGAGTGGGGTAGAGTAACAAAGATTAACAAATATATGACAACATATATTGTGTTTTTTGAATGTATCTTGAGACAAATCACTATAGGTATTCATAGAATTTTACTCTGAAACTGAAGTTTTTGTAGTGTATTTCTGCTATATGTCATAATGTCTATTTGTTTTAATTTATTTCATTCTGTATACAGTAATCCATATCAGTTTGGTGCATTTTTAAAAATACAATAATGCAGTAATAGATTAAACATTTCTTGATATTTCTTTTAAAACAGTATGTCAATTTTCTTTAATTATATTATGTCATGTTTAATATATTTACTTTTTTTGGAAGGTTATTTTGTCGTGTTTGTAGTATTGAACATAAAACATAACTATGTTATTACTAGATTAAATGCAGGGCAGAAGATATAATAATATCCTAACAATTTAAAAAATATTATATGCTGTATTTTTCTTCATTTCAGAGAATGTATAATGTAGCAGAAAGCTGAAAAAATGTTCTTCGGTTCAACTAGGGCTCGGGGTCAACTACATTAAATCTTACAATACTGGAAGATTTAGATCTTGCCATATAGGTGTTTAACCTGTGCTGTCTCTAATGTCCATGGTGCTTCTGATATTCAGGTTATATGTCTTGGGTGCCAGCCCCATTTTGGCTCGTCTTGACTCGTGTAACTTGTGTACTGTACTTCATTAAGGTTTATTAGGACCCAGTTATTGTTAGCTACCACTACTACTACCACCAGCATTTACTGTAAATCGTGTGTGAAAGTTCAGATTTTAGTCCATATTTACGAATATTGATTTAAATATTCCGAGTATTGTGCTCCAATTTATACTAAAGATTTTTAAACGATACTTAAAGGAGTAATTAAAGCACAAAAACCCTGTATATGAAGTCTCCTGTAAAGGAGTTGTGTGCACATGAAATAATTAAAAAAAAAAAATTTGCATCTTACTTCGCTGTGACTTCTTCAGGTGAACTGCATATTCCTGAAGAATAGATTTTAGTGTTTGATTCTCATAAATCTCGCAAATGGTTTGTAGTTCCCATGGTAAATGTCAATAAATTACTGCATTCTTCAGTAACCTCAGCAGCCCTCTCGCATTTTTTTCATTGGAGGGTATGGTATATTTACTGAAGTGTAAGTTTTGGCATACCTTACCGTAAACCACATTCTTCCATGGGCAAATAAGTTTGGGTTTGGTAATGCTTTGGGAGCTTGTTTTTTTTTTTGGCTGGGAGTTAGTGTCATTTTAGTTTTTAAGGCTGGGTTAATGTCTCATATTTTGTACAAATATTGAATATATGTAATAATGTAAGTAATCACAGTAATCATCCTGTTTGTGTTGGAATAAGAGATTTTTGTAATTTAATTTTGACTTAGTATTAATTAGGTAAGTGAAGCTGTTAAGCTACCAATTGTAGGTGGAAGACTGATCTGTTAATTTAATGTTCTCAAATTTTTGCAGTGTTTGCTTCCTATGTTGGTCCTACTCTGTAACAAGTCTGTCCTGTAAGTGATCCAAATTTGCCTTGTATAGTTATTTCACAATACGTATCTGGAAACAGGTGAACATGTAGTACTTCATTAGCTGTTGATTAATTGGCGTCGGTTATCTGCTTCCTATATTTCCATAATACAAAAGTTCATTCACGATTGTTGAAAGAAATTAAGTCAGCTGCTTTTTGTCATAATATTAAAATTAATGAATCTGATAATTTGGGAAGCATGGAATGAATATTTAATTATCCCAGAATCACATTTCAAATTATATTTTTATGAATTTTATATGAATTATTATACAAAAACAAGATTCTTGTGAACTAGATACACAAATGAAGTTAGCTTTAAACAAACTAGATACATACACAAACTAGGTACTAGGTGCAAATCACTCAGGTAGACAGTGAAAATAGTTTCATCATTGAGGTGCCATTATTAACTTGTGTAGACAATCTCTTATTCATATTTGAGGGAAAATGT
The DNA here is from genome assembly GCF_038502225.1 of Cherax quadricarinatus. Lineage (NCBI taxonomy): Eukaryota > Metazoa > Arthropoda > Malacostraca > Decapoda > Parastacidae > Cherax > Cherax quadricarinatus. The sequence continues at coordinate 16,219,791 of NC_091370.1, forward strand.
GTACAGAACAAAAATACATGCCAAGCATTCCAGACTGCCATCATTAATGAAAAATATATTTTGATAATCATGTTGCCACCTTTAATTTTACAAGAATCCAATACCTTGTCTTGCCAACGCAAACCTTATCCGAGAGAGAGACTTTGACGAGACTCTTGTCATGTTGTGACCTTATACAGTGTCCCAGCTAGTGAGAAGTTATGGCAGTGTTGTTATATTTCTCTTCATGTACTTGTAAGAATTTGTGCTATTTTTGCTGGCTTCAATAGAGAAGTTTTTAGTGTTTCTGGTTAGAGGTAACTGGTAGGGAAAAATAAGTGTATAAAATGCCATTGCATTTAAAACAAGTGACAACAGAAAATGGTGCAGAATATATATGTAACATTGTTTAGTACTGTTTCTTTTTACCTTATCTAGAGGATAGTTAACAGGTTCATGCTTTAAAAGGTTGTTTGCTTATAAAAAAAAAAATACTCCTAGCTGGGGGACTGTTTAGCCTTATCCCGTGCCTTCCGTAACCCAGTCAGCACTATAACCTTACTAGGGACCAGGGATCCCCATTGACATTCACATGTCCATCCATTTTTTAACCCTTCATATTTTTTTGCCTCTATTGTATGTCAAAAGACCAACCTTATTAATAACATGATTGAGGCACAGCTGATATAGCTCTCATAAATAAAAACAATAGCTATAATACGGTATCATGACATGTTTACTCCCTTAAAAGGTAATGATGTTTAGCTCAGTAAATAACTTGCGTTCAATTTTTGCATTTATATATTGGCTTTCAGTAAGGAAAAAGTTATTTATGATAGTGAAATAAGAATTTTTATAATTTAACAAAGTTGTACTCTTAGAGTTACTGTATGCATTTTTAATAATGACCAGTGTTTTAGGTAATGGACAAACCTTTCTGGTGTTAAATTAGAGAAATATATATATATATATATACATTTATTTAAACATTCGTGTTGTATGTTAAGCCATGTTGATGTTTTAAGTGTTCAGAAATCCTACGAGTAGTAAAATTTATTGCCAAGGTATTTTTTACAACTTGGTTGTAATGTAGCCAGTTATATATCCAGACTTATCTCAAATAATAATTTGTCAGGTATGGTTTTAGCATCAAGGAAATTGTTCTTTGAATGCATAGGAATAGTGCTCTGCCACTGTCTTCCTGTAAATAATTTATTTATTTTAAAGGAATTCATATATTCAGTGATTACAATTTTTTAAGCATGCTATTTCTCAATGTCATTGGTGATACGCATTTTCTGTTTGTTTTTCTCGATAAATGCTTTTGACATTGAGGTAATATAGTACTGATTTGTGTATACATTTTTGCCAGAGAAATTTAGAACAATTGAATTTCTCTTACTCTTAAGATACTCAGAAGTCATTTTTTTTTTAATTGATGTGCAAAGATTCAAAGAGATTGTTTTAATCAGCTTTAATCTGCATGCTAATTTTTTATGTTCCAGATTAATTCTTTATTTTCTGTTCTTTGCACATTGGTGACTTTGCATGATATTTTGACATTGACATCAATATGTACAAATTGCCAAGAAATACAGCTTACTGTCCCAGAGAAAATGTAATGGTAGAAGATTTAGAGTAAAGTTCTACATATTAAAGGTTAATAACTTAAAAATGTTTTTTTGTGTGTATATTGACAAGGAGGAATAATTCTGTAAGAGTGAGATGTGCTCACAAACTCGAAGGCACAGATGTACTTCAGCTCTGTTCAATCTCTGGTTCTTCCATTTGGTAATTGCATCACTGTTAAAGATAATTTCACCTTTCATATTGTGAGAAATGCAATAGTACCAAATAAAATGCTGAACTTAGTGTGGTATTATTTATTGCCCGAGGAGAAAGCCATACCCTGTTGAGCCCTTCTGTCAGTTGGAAGGGATTACATTCTTTTTTCATACATGAACCAATCTCTTATCTATCACATGGAAAATACATATTTAAACCCGAGCACAATTTGCAATTCAACCAGTGGCATGGCATAGTGGATTTAAGCTTGCTCAATAAGAAAAACCAGTAAATCTCCAGGGCTCATGTACTGCACAGCAGATGTTTTGCATTAGAAACAATAGATGTGAAAATATGTTGTCTTCATAAGCAGCTGCCCTTTAAGGGAAGTTCTCCTTGAGGGAGGTTTCCTGATGCTGATGGACTCTTGATCAAAGGAACTAAACTGGTGTCCCAATGTCTCGACTAGTCTGAATGCCTTCCACAACATCAAGTGCTGTATGACCACAGGCATAGTACTCCTCATGAATGTAAGAATAATTCAAGGGGGGGTCGTCATTGTGCTGGTCGAAGGCTTTTGATCTAAGGGCTGGTAGATACTTCATTTCTTCGGATCAAACATTATCTCCTGCCCATCCCATTCCTCAGTCACTCTGACACTTATAGATTTAACACCTTACCATGAAAGTATAAAACTGATTACTGTATATTGATCAAAGGCAAGGAAGTGGACCTGTCCTACAAATTGATCACACCTGATTGCCTCTCATCCCCCATGAGCTGTATGACCCTTATGGGTTTAGTGATTCCCTTTGTAATAATATATAATTTATAAAGTAATGGCTAATATTAATAATTAAGATTCGGTCTTATTGTATAAAATTGTATTACTGCATATGGTTAACGCTTAATAGTTAAGTTAGACAATATTTGCATAAATTTAAATTTCTTCACATAATTGTTTTCATGAAATTAATACTTAAAAGACCACTTTCTGTTTGCAGAAATGTATTCTATGACAATGTTTTAAATAAGATGGAAAACCAGCTCTGGTAAATCAGTAGATTCTTGACAGTGCTAGACTATATTGCAGCTGTATGCCAGTGGTTGCTTGCTTCATGGATGGGTCATCTAGCAAGACCTGTATTAAGAGACTTTCCTAATGACCAAAACACCACTACTACTGAATATTCATAGATGAAAAATCAGATGTAAAGTATTATAGAGAGAACTGTGTCTACAAATGTAAACCAAAAACTCATCCAAGCAAACTAGTACTTTTGCTCATTACATTCTACCTTGCCACGGTGGGAAACAGTCGATGTGTTAAAAAAAATACTACTACCAGTAGTTCATTACAATAACTAGCATAATTATCAGATACCTTCTTTGTCTGTTTAGTAATTTATACAGAAGGGGTTACTAGTCTCTTACTCTCAGCATTTTAGTCACCTTTTACAACATGCATTGGTTTAGCACTTCCCCTTGATAATAATAATAATACAACATGCATTGCTTATGGAAAAATTCTCTCCCACTTGACCCTGGAGATGAAATGCTAAAAATAACAAACTATTAAGGGATTAGAAGAAAGCTCGGATGAATTTATAGAATTGCAATTTTAAACATCCAGGACCAAGTACAGTATGCATGGCTGGCTAGCTTCTAGTGTTCTAGCACAGACTGAAACTGCTTGTAGTAATAACTTGGGCTAGTACTCAACATCTGTCAGCTTGTTGCTCTTGCTCTTCAACACCTTTATCTTGTACCTGTACCAGCAACATGCAGCAGTCATCACCACTGCCACAACGACTGATATCACCAGGGTGATCAGGAACAGGGACGCGAGGGTTTGTTCTGCAACATAAGGAGAAAAATAAGTCACAAAGTTTCAAGCTGCCATAAGCTATGCAGTGTCTGAGGGCAGTGAACATGATCATTGATCATGTCTGCATAGGTGGTGGATGGGATAATGTCACACAGCTTACATCTAATCATGCCCATGTGTGTGATGTGACATCTTAACTGATAACTGGAGGGCAAGGAAGAGACTTATTACACATGTGATATGACATCATAAAGATCATAATTCATCTACAGATCTTGTCACTGATACCAAGATCTATCAGGGAAACATTTGGAATATTGTAATTCTATTTGAAGTACCTGTACAATTAAGGAAGGTGCCTTGAAGCCGGTAAAGAGATCTTGATTCAGGGAACTGGACCGAATATTCACTTCCTTGGATCATACGTGACTGCCACCTGTTCCTCAGGCTTTGTATGACCCTTATAGTTTGCTGCTTTTCCATAACTAATTATTATTATAATCAAAAAGAAGCGCTAAGCCACAAGGGCTATACAGCGCTGCATTTTCATAACTAAAATAATAATAATGTACAGTGTGTGTGTACTCGCCAAATGTGGTTACAGGGGTAGAGTCACAGCTCCCAGCCCCCTCTTCATTGGTCACTACTAGGTCCACTCTCTCCCTGCTCCATGAGCTTTATCATATCTCTTCTTAAAACTTTGTGTGGATCCTACCTCAACTACATCATTCTCCAAACTGTCCCGCTTCTTGACAACTCTATGACTGAATAAGTACTTCCTAATATCCCTGTGACCCATCTGAGTTTTCAGTTTCCAGCTGTGACAACTTGTTGCTATGTCCCATCTCTGAAACATTCTATCCCTATCCACCATGTCAATTCCTCTCAGTATTTATAAGTCGTTATCAAGTCCTCCCTATCCCTCCTGTCTTCTAGTATTGTCGGACTGACTTCCCCCTCTCCTCGTAGGACATACCCCTCAGCTCCAGGACTAGTTTTGTTGCAAACCTTTGCACTTTCTTTAATTTGTTGACATGTTTGACCAGGTGGGTTCCATACTGGTGCTGCATACTTCAGTATGGGCCCGACTTACACAGTGTAGAGTGTCATGAATGACTCCTTAGTTAGGTGTTGAAATGCTATTATCAGGTTTGCCAGGCACCCATATGCTGCAGCAGTTATTTGGTTGATGAGCGCTTCAGATGTACTTGATATGATGCTCACCCAAAGACCCTTTTTCTTGAGCGAGTTTTGTAGCCTTTGACCTTTTAGGCTGTATTCCGTCTGCAGTCTTCTATGTCCTTCCCCAAGCTTCATAACTGTATGTGTGTGTGTGTGTACTCACCTAGTTGAGGTTGCAGGGGTCGAGTCCAAGCTTCTGGCCCCACCTCTTCACTGGTCGCTACTAGGTCACTCTCCCTGAACCATGAGCTTTATCGTACCTCTGCTTAAAGCTATGTATGGATCCTGCCTCCACTACATCGCTTCCCAAACTATTCCACTTCCTGAATACTCTGTGGCTGAAGAAATACTTCCTAACATCCCTTTGATTCATCTGTGTCTTCAGCTTCCAACTGTGTCCCCGTGTTGCTGTGTCCAGTCTCTGGAACATCCTGTCTTTGCCCACCTTGTCAATTCCTCTCAGTATTTTGTAAGTCGTTATCATGTCCCCCTATCTCTCCTGTCCTCCAGTGTCGTCAGGTTGATTTCCCTTAACCTCTCCTCATAGAACATACCTCTTAACTCTGGGACTAGTCTTGTTGCAAACCTTTGCACTTTCTCTAGTTTCTTTACATGCTTGGCTAGGTGTGGGTTCCAAACTGGTGCCCCATACTCCAATATGGGCCTAACGTACACAGTGTACAGGGTCCTGAACGGCTGCTGGTGATGAGATCATTACTTTCTAGATGTTCCACCATTCTTCTCCTGACAATCTTTTCCATGATTTTGCATGCTATACATGTCAGTGACACTGGTCTGTAGTTTAGTGCTTCATGTCTGTCTCCTTTTTTAAAGATTGGGACCACATTTGCTGTCTTCCATGCCCCAGGCAATCTCCCTGTTTCGATAGATGTATTGAATATTGTTGTTAGGGGTACACATAGCGCCTCTGCTCCCTCTCTCAGGACCCATGGAGAGATGTTATCTGGCCCCATTGCCTTTGAGGTATCTAGCTCACTCAGAAGCCTCTTCACTTCTTCCTCGGTGGTGTGTACTGTGTCCAGCACATGGTGGTGTACCCCACCTCTCCGTCTTTCTGGAGCCCCTTCTGTCTCCTCTGTGAACACTTCTTTGAATCTCTTGTTGAGTTCCTCACATACTTCACTGTCATTTCTTGTTGTCTCTCCTCCTTCCTTCCTTAGCCTGATTACCTGGTCCTTGACGGTTGTTTTCTTCCTGATGTGGCTGTATAACAGCTTTGGGTCAGATTTGTCTTTTGCTGCTATGTCGTTTTCATATTGACGTTGGGCCTCCCTTCTTATCTGTGCATATTCGTTTCTGGCTCTACGACTGCTCTCCTTATTCTCCTGGGTCCTTTGCCTTCTATATTTCTTCCATTCCCTAGCACACTTGGTTTTTGCCTCCTTGCATCTTTGGGTGAATCATGGGCTCATCCTGGCTTTTTCATTATTCCTGTTACCCTTGGGTACAAACCTCTCCTCAGCCTCCTTGCACATTGTTGCTACATATTCCATCATCTCATTAACTGGCTTCCCTGCCAGTTCTCTGTCCCACTGAACCTCATTCAGGAAGTTCCTCATTCCTGTGTAGTCCCCTTTCCTGTAGTTTGGTTTCATTTGTCCTGGCCTTCCTGCTTCCCCCTCCACTTGTAGCTCTACTGTGTATTCAAAGCTCAAAACCACATGATCGCTGGCCCCAAGGGGTCTTTCATATGTGATGTCCTCAATATCTGCACTACTCAAGGTGAATACTAAGTCCAGTCTTGCTGGTTCATCCTCTCCTCTCTCTCTTGTAGTGTCCCTTACGTGTTAGTACATGAAGTTTTCCAGTACCACCTCCATCATCTTAGCCCTCCATGTATCTTGGCCCCCATGTGGCTCCAAGTTCTCCCATTCGATCTCTTTGTGGTTAAAGTCGCCCATGATCAGGAGCTTTGCCCTGCATGCATGAGCTCTTCTGGCCACTGCAGCCAGTGTGTCAACCATCGTTCTATTGCTCTCATCATACTCTTGCCTTGGCCTCCTGCTGTTCTGTGGTGGGTTATACATCACTGCAATTATCACCTTGGGACCACCAGAGTGAAGCGTTCCCGCAATGCAATCACTTTCTTTTCCGCTGTCTCCTCTCTCCAGCTCATCAAAATTCCATACGTGTTTAATCAGCAGTGCCACTCCTCCACCCCCCCCCCTGTTCCTTCTGTCTTTCCTCAGGATCCGGTATCTCGCTGGAAAGCTGGCATCTGTTATCATACCTGTAAGCTTGGTTTCTGTGATCGCTGTGATGTCTGGTGATGCCTCTCTGACTCTTTCGTGCCACTCCTCCCACTTGTTTGTTATTCCATCAGCGTTTGTGTACCATACCTTCAGTTTCCTTTCCAACACTGTGGTTTGGGGGGCCTGTGGGGGTGGGAGGCCTGGTAGCATACTGTGGGATTCTATGGTTGGGGGTTGGATGGAAGCTGTGGGTATGGATTGTATTGTGTGTTGGGATGGTGTGATAGGTTGTGGGGTTCTGAGGATAGTTGTGTGTGTACTTGCCCTTGCTGCTCTGTTCTGCTCTGACTGACCTCTGCTGGTTCCATCCTTGTCTCCTTTCCTAGCTCCTTTCGCTTTTTTGTCCTCTCCCTCAGCTGCTGTGTGTGTGTGTGTGTGTGTGTGTGTGTGTGTGTGTACTCACCTAATTCACCTAATTGTGGTTGCAGGTGTGTGTGTGTGTGTGTGTGTGTGTGTGTGTGTGTGTGTGTGTGTGTGTGTGTGTGTGTGTGTGTGTGTGTGTGTGTGTGTGTATGTGTGTGTGTGTGTGTACTCACCTATTTGTGGTTGCAGGGGTCGAGTCACAGCTCCTGGCCCCGCCTCTTCGCTGATTGCTACTAGGTCCACTCTCTCCCTGCCCCATGAGCTCTATCATACCTCGCCTTAAAACTATGTATGGTTCCTGCCTCCACTACATCACTTTCTAGGCTATTCCATGGCCTGACTACTCTATGACTGAAGAAATACTTCCTAACATCCCTTTGATTCATCTGAGTCTTCAACTTCCAATTGTAACCTCTTGTGTCTGTGTCCCATCTCTGGAACATCCCGTCTTTGTCCACCTCGTCTATTCCGCGCAGTATTTTATATGTCGTTATCATGTCTCCCCTGACCCTCCTGTCCTCCAGTGTCGTCAGGCCGATTTCCCTCAACCTTTCTTCATAGGACAATCCCCGTAGCTCTGGGACTAGTCTTGTTGCAAACCTTTGCACTTTCTCTAATTTCTTGACGTGCTTGACTAGGTGTGGATTCCAAACTGGAGCTGCATACTCCAGTATGGGCCTGACGTAGATGGTATACAGAGTCTTAAACGAATCCTTACTGAGGTATCGGAACGCTATCCGTAGGTTTGCCAGGCGCCCGTATGCTGCAGCAGTTATCTGATTGATGTGCGCCTCAGGAGATATGCTCGGTGTTATACTCACCCCCAGATCTTTTTCCTTGAGTGAGGTTTGCAGTCTTTGGCCATCTAAACTATATTGTGTCTGCGGTCTTCTTTGCCCTTCCCCAATCCTCATGACTTTGCATTTGGCAGGGTTAAATTCAAGGAGCCAGTTGCTGGACCAGGATTGTAGCCTGTCCAGGTCTCTTTGTAGTCCTGCCTGATCCTCGTCCGATTTGATTCTTCTCATTAACTTCACATCATCTGCAAACAAGGACACTTTTGAGTCTATCCCTTCCGTTATGTCGTTCACATATACCAAGAACAGCACAGGTCCTAGGACTGACCCCTGTGGAACCCCACTTGTCACAGGCGCCCACTCTGACACCTCGTCGCGTACCATGACTCGTTGTTGCCTCCCTGTCAGATATTCTCTGATCCATTGCAGTGCCTTTCCTGTTATGTGTGCCTGGTCCTCTAGCTTTTGATGTAACCTCTTGTGAGGGACTGTGTCGAAGGCCTTCTTGCAGTCCAAAAATATGCAGTCGATCCACCCCTCTCTCTCTTGTCTTACTTCTGTCACCTTGTCATAAAACTCTAGTAGGTTTGTGACACAGGATTTTCCTTCCCTGAAACCGTGCTGGTTGTCAATTATACACTTGTTTCTTTCCAGGTGCCCCACCACTCTCCTCCTGATGATCTTCTCCATGACCTTGCATACTATACACGTTAGTGATACAGGTCTGTAGTTTAGTGCCTCATGTCTGTCTCCCTTTTTAAAAATTGGGACTACATTTGCCATTTTCCATACCTCAGGGAGTTGCCCAGTTTCAAATGATGTGTTGAAGATCTTTGTTAATGGCTCACACAATATCTCTGCTCCCTCTTTAAGGACCCATGGAGAGATGTTGTCTGGTCCCACCGCCTTTGAGGTGTCAAGTTCGCATAGCAGCTTCTTCACCTCCTCCTTGGTTATATGTACCTCATCCAGCACTTGCTGGTGTGCCCCCCTGTTCTGATTTCTTGGAGTCCTACTGGTTTCCACTGTAAATACCTCTTTAAATCTTGTGTTGAGCTCCTGACAAACCTCTCGGTCGTTTCTTGTGAATTCCCCATCACCCTTCCTCAGTCTGATTACCTGGTCCTTGACTGTTGTTTTCCTCCTGATGTGGCTGTACAACAGCTTCGGGTCAGTCTTTACTTTTGATGCTATGTTATTTTCATATTGTCTCTGAGCCTCCCTTCTTATCTGTGCATATTCGTTTCTGGCTCTTCGGCTGATTTCTTTATTTTCCTGAGTTCTCTGTCTTCTGTACCTTTTCCATTCTCTAGTACACCTAGTTTTTGCCTCCCTACACCTTTGGGTGAACCAAGGACTCGTTATGTTCTTCCCATTATTTCTGTTTCCCTTGGGAACAAACCTCTCCTCTGCCTCCTTGCATTTTGTGTGTGTACTCACCTAGTTGTACTCACCTAGTTGAGGTTGCGGGGGTCGAGTCCGAGCTCCTGGCCCCGCCTCTTCACTGATCGCTACTAGGTCACTCTCCCTGAGCCGTGAGCTTTATCATACCTCTGCTTAAAGCTATGTATGGATCCTGCCTCCACTACATCGCTTCCCAAACTATTCCACTTACTGACTACTCTGTGTGTGTGTGTGTGTGTGTGTGTGTGTGTGTGTGTGTGTGTGTGTGTGTGTGTGTGTGTGTGTGTGTGTGTGTGTGTGTGTGTGTGTGTGTGAATATGTCTTGCATGGACCCCAGATTTTTCTGGTATGGACCACTGAATGTGCAGAATAAAAACTAAACACATCTGAAGAGAACATCACATATTTCCTAAAACAATAATAATAATAATAGAATATTTTTATTTCTACAAGTACATGTACAAGGTATACAGACCATAGCTGACATTAATGACATACTACTATATAGAAAGCCGCTCATTATGCAGAGCATTTCGGGCAAATTAGGTCAGTTTTGTTCCAGGATGCGACCCACACCAGTCCACTAACACCCAGGTACCCATTTTACTGATGGGTGACAATAGATAACCGGTGTAAGGAAACACGCCCAGTGTTTCTACCCTCGCCAGGAATCGAACCCGGACACTCATGAATTACCATGAATATTTGTAACTGAAAATATAATTATTCCCCCCTCCCACAGGAAAGACTATTTCAAGTGCCTTGCACTTCTGCACCCTCCCCCTCCCCACTGCCCCTCACCCATTAACAACCTTCGCACACTCCTAAGCTTAGCACTTTCTTCCCTTTAGCGCTGTATAACCCTTACGAGTTTAGGGCTTAAACTTATTATAGTATAATTATTATTATTATTTGCTGGACTACAAAGTCAATTTGACCTACCTGATGATTCAAATGAAGCGGTGGAGACGTCTGGAGGCGTACAGTCACTTAACTCAGCTCGTCCCTGCAAAATACAGCATTATGCAAGCAATACAGTAGCTGATGCTACATAAGATAATGCAACGCTTTTCAATAATTACTTTGTATAGGCGCTACACTCGTGACTCAGTTGATGGACTACCCAACTAAATTACGACTCAGGGTAGGTTCCTTGATGGTTGTGAGGTCCTCTTAATGTAGAACTGAAGTTGTTCTACCCATACTTAGATCAAACTAGATTATTTCCCACTTCCCAGACACTGTATGACCTCTACAGATTTAGCGCTTCCCTATAAATGCAACAGTTAGTAGTAGCAGCAGCAGCAACAACAGTAATTATAATGATAATAATTTTGGTTAGTGAGTGCCTGTTCTTTCAAGAGTTGTAGCGCTGTATGACCCTGGTAGGTTTAGCGTTTCCCTTTGATTATAATACTAATAATGTTCTTACACAGAAATAACTGCAGAGAAACATATATTTATGTTCAAGAGTGACAGTATGATCAGCTCTGAGAAGATGTATGCTTTCAACTAAGACATAAAAGCATGAACAGATTCCTGACTCTTTAACAGACACTCCCAACCTGTTACATAGTCTGGGAGCTACAAAAGAAAAAGTCTCTTTTGTGAAAGATTTCCTCCCGTAGCAGGAGGCTTAATCAGTTCGTAGAGGTCAGCAGCATCCTTGTAGAACCATTCTCAACCTGAGCTCATGTAAGAGGCACAAAGCCTATCAGAACATTTTTTGTCTTTATTAAACTTAATAGGTTTAAATGCTAATAAAAGGAGCTTACATTCAAGTCTTGAGAGGGAACCAATGCTGCTCATGCAAGTATGGACTAGTGGGAACTCCAATTGGGACAGAAAATACCAGTCTAGCTACACGATTTAACACAAACCAAGGTCCTTTTTTTTTTTAGCAAATACATAGTTCATTGCCACTGTGACTTGTTTAGTTATCATAACTTTGCTGCCCAGTCCCTGCACCCATTACGTGCCTCTCCCATCTTCAGACTACCACCCACAGGAAGGGTATGGGATATATAATAAACCTATTTAACTAATTTAGGCAGGCAGACAAATAAACAATTGCAAAAATTAATTCCAGAGGAAACAAGATCGTGGAAAGGGACCAAAATATGCATAAGTGAGCCACATGGATCCCTGTCTGACCTTGATCATGAGTTCGACTACTTGAAACCTGTAGACGTTGAGTAACACACGGACGTCGGACTTGTTATAGGTGATGGTCTTGTTGCCGTCCATCTTGGTCTTGAGGGAGTGCTGCAAAGTGAGTCAGGGACATATATTATTCTACCACACCATCAGCAAGCAAAGTCTAAATAAATAAATAATATATATATGAGCAAATTATTCGACTGGGCCACCTGACCCTATGGATGTGGTAAGGGCACACTACCAGTGTAGACTAATGTATAATGGAGATAATGGAGGGCTCTTGATTGCAGCTAACCTCTTCTCCCTTCTTGAATCAAACCTGATTACTTCCCGTTTCTTTGGCGCTGTGACCCCTACATGTTTAGTGATTTAGAACGAATATATGGAAGGTGAGGTATGTCGCAACCTACCTCGTCGTTGTCACTGTCGTTACTGAAGATGAGAGTATGCCAGGTATCGGTACACAAGAGGTCTGACGTGATGGTACAGTTCCCAGCTGTCCTCCGTATCTTCTTGGCTGTTGAAATAACCGTCAGCCGAAGCACTGCCGTCACTCCTTCCTCCTTGTTTTGTCCTCCAAGACACCTCAAACACACTTCTCCTGGCATCTTACTGAAGGATTTCACCATTTCCAGTCTGGTCTTGTTGACTTCTTCACCTATGGGAAAGACTCTAGATATAAGTTTAACCTTGAAGCTGGCAAAAGGCTCTTAATTAGAACCCTCTAATCATGGGTAATTACCTCCCGTTTCCCCGGCACCTTATGATCCGTATGGGTTTTGTGCTTCTCCCATGAATATCAGTTTAATTACATGGTGACTGCTGCTATCTTCACTTACTCTTGGAGAGGGACTGGGTGACCAACAGCATCAACAGGAAGGAGAGGAAGTGTGTGGTTATTTCCGGGGTATTTGTCCATCTTTCCGTCATAGTTTCCTCGTTTGCTGCAGTTCTGAGTGACTGCTTCACCAACAGTAGTTACAAGTGATACAACGCCGTCTCAAAACGGGAAACCTGCAACAAAAACAAACATATGTAACAAAAACAAACAAATGTAATATATACAGACTTTGCAAAAGCCTTCTACAAGTGTGACCATGGCGCAATAGCGCACAAAATGCGTGCTAAAGGAATAACAGGAAAAGTTGGTAGATGGATCTATAATTTCCTCACAAACAGAACACAAAGAGTAGTAGTCAACAGAGGTGTTACAGACCGGGCCGCGGGGGCGTTGACCCCCGGAAGTCTCTCCAGGTAATACCTGGAGTTTACCTGGAGAGGGTTTCTGGGGTCAATACCCCCGCGGCCCGGTCTGCGACCAGGCCTTATGGTGGATCAGGGCCTGATCAACCAGGCTGTTACTACTGGCCGCACGCAATCCAACGTACGAACCACAGCCCAGCTGGTCAGGTACCGACCAGTGCCTTCTTGAAGACAGCCAGGGGTCTATCGGTAATCACCCTTATGTATGCTGGGAGGCAGCTGAACAATCTTGGGCCCCTGACATTTATTGTGCTGTCTATTAACGTGCTAGTGGCACCCCTGCTTTTCATTGGGGGGATTTTGCATCGTCTGCCGAGTCTTTTGCTTTCGTTGTGAGTGATTTTCGTGTGCAAGTTTGGTACTAATCCCTCTAGGATTTTCCAGGTGTATATAATTATGTATCTCTCCCGCCTGCGTTCCAGGGAGTACAGGTTCAGGAACTTCAAGCGTTCCCAGTAATTGAGGTGTTTTATCTCAGTTATGCATGCTGTGCATTTTCTAGGTCAGCAATTTCACCTGCCTTGAAAGGTGCTGTTGGTGTGCAGCAATATTCCAGCCTAGATATAACAAGCGACCTGAAGAGTGTCATCATGGGCTTGGCATCCCTAGTTTTGAAGGTTCTCATTACCCATCCTGTCATTTTTCTAGCAGATGCGATTGATACAATGTTATGGTCCTTGAAGGTGTGATCTTCCGACATGATCACTCCCAGCTCTGTTGTGTGGTTGGAATTTGTTTTATACTCCGATGAAATTTTAATTTCCTCACGTTTACCATATCGGAGTAACTGAAATTTCTCATCGTCGAACTTCATATTGTTTTCTGCAGTTCATTTAAAGATTTGGTTGATGTCCGCCTGGAGCCTTGCAGTGCCTTCAGTGGAGGACACTGTCATGCAGATTCGGGTGTCATCTGCAAAGGAAGACACAGCACTGTGGCTTATATCTCTGTGTCCGATATGAGACTGAGGAACAAGATGGGAGCGAGTACTATGCTTTGCGGAACAGAACTTTTCACCGTAGACGCCTCAGACTCTGTTGACTTCTACTCTTTGTGTTCTGTTTGTGAGGAAATTATAGATCCATCTACCAACTTTTCCTATTATTCCTTTAGCACACATTTTGTGCGCTATTACACCATGGTCACACTTGTAGAAGGCTTTTGCAAAATCTGTGTACATTACATCTGCATTCTGTTTGTCTTCTAGTGCATCTAGGACCTTGTCGTAGTGATCCAGTAGTTGGGACAGACAGGAGCGACCTGCTCTAAACCCATGTTGCCCTGGGTTGTGAAACTGATGGGTGGTGATCTTGCTTCTTAGGACCCTTTCAAAGATTTTTATATGGGAGGTTAGCGCTATCGGTCTGTAGTTCTTTGCTATTGTTTTACTGCCGCCTTTGTGGAGTGGGGCTATGTCTGTTTTTTTTAAATAACTGTGGGACGATCCCAGTGTCCATGCTTCCTCTCCATAGGATGTTAAAAGCACGTGATAGGGGATTCTTGCAGTTCTTGATGAACATGGAGTTCCATGAGTCTGGCCCTGGGGCAGAGTGCATGAGCATGTTATTTATCTCCTGTTCGAAGTCATTTGGCGTCAGGATAATGTCAGATAGGCTTGTGCTTACCAAATTCTGTGGCTCTCTCATAAAAAATTCATTCAGATCTTCGACTCAGTCTGGTTAGCGGCTCGCTAAAAACCCAGTCATATTGGGACTTGAGTAGCTCACTCATTTCCTTGCTGCCATCTGTGTAGGACCCATCTTGTTTAAGTAGGGGCCCAATACTGGATGTTGTTCACGACTTTGATTTGGCATAAAAAAAGAAATACTTTGGGTTTCTTTCGATTTCATTTACGGCTTTTAGTTCTTCCCGCGATTCTTGACTCCTGTAAGATTCCTTTAGCTTTAGTTCGATGTTTGCTATTTCTCTGACCAGTGTCTCCCTACGTATTGCAGATATATTGACCTCTTTTAGCCGCTCTGTTATTCTTTGCCTTCGCCTGTAAAGGGAGCGCCTTTCTCTTTCTAGTTTGCATCTCTTTTTTCTTAAAGGAATATGCCTTGAGCATACATCGAGTACCACAGAATTAATCTGTTCTAGACATAAGTTGGGGTCTATGGTGCTTAGACTATCTTCCCAGCTTATATCACTTAGGACTTGGTTTATTGGTCCCACTTTATGTTCTTGTTATTGAAGTTGAATCACATTTTGTCGGTCCAGGTATAGTGCTATTAATGTAGCGCTGTTATTATAGATGGAAAATGCCTACAATTTGCATAATTTGTAGGTGTCTGAGCCAATGGAGTTAATTTTGGGCCTGACTGGATTATCTGGTATATGCGTTTGATTAATTCATATATATATGAGTTATTATTTTTTAAGTAGCTCATTTTTGCCTTTCGACAGTCATTATATTCTATTAACTGAGACTAGGGAATTCTTTCTGGGTTTGCATATTTATATTACTCAGTGGATCACCCATCTTACCCAAGTAGTTAGTTTTATCCGTAATTACTTCTGCATTTGATCTTTCCCTATATAATTCGATTGCTGGCACACTCAGCTCGCACAATGAAATCCAGGGTTCGATCTCTGGTACGGGTGTGAACATTAGGACGTGTTTCCTTAAGACACCTGCTGTCCCCGTTCATCTTTCAATAAAATGGGTTCCTGGGTGTTAGTGGACTGGTGTGGGTCGCATCCTGTGACAAAACTGACCTAATTTATTATTATTATTATTATTATTATTATTCAGTGATTCGGGTGAAGGATTCTTGGCCCCTGAGCTTCAACTTACACTGCTCGTCTTCGGATCATACATAACTGGTTTCTATTTCCGAGGCGCTGTATAACCTTACGGGTTTAGCGATTCACCAAGACAATAATAAAAAAATATATTTTTAGAACTTCACTGTAAACAAACCACGGAACGGGTGGGGTTTGAACCCAGGATAAGCGAGTCATAAAACTCCAGGGCAGTGCGTAAACCACTCCTCTTATTAGGATTTCATGACTGATCTGCATTGTGTTTAGAACTCTGGAACCCCTATTTAGTAAAAAAAAAAAAAACTGGCTGTTTTAGTTAGGAAAATGACAAAATTTCATATATGAATTATTGTTAATACATTTCACATGTATTCAGAGTATATTTGTCAATGGAAGTTTTAACTTACGTGGTGTAATAATATCTGTAAGATGAAAGGCTCCTGAATATCTTGTTCACTGTTTCACATCTTTATAACATTTTCGTATCACCTGCCTTTCTATCCTTAATTTGGCTGGATATGATATATGGAGGATAACACCAGGGCTGGTGTGGATGTCTCGGCTGCTCAACACAGAATAATGATGAAGCTAGCGGGAGAAAAATGTGAGTTATCTACACTCTTCATATCCTCACACGAGACTGAGGCGGACACTATCAGCTCCAAGTAATGTTATTAACGCAATTCCTTTGTTCTTCAGGGAAATGATAACGTCTAAAGGATTACAAAGGTTCCATAAGAGTAATAAGCAGGGCACTTGATGCAGGGAGAGCTGATACAGTTTGATTTGTATGAAAAGGAAGTTGGGAACTATTAGTCTCTTGTGATAAGAGTTTCATTATTTGGGTCATAATCTTTGACAGCAAGCCGTATAGGTTTACCTAGGATTAGAGGGAGATTTATTAACGTTATTAAGTTCCCTCAAGGGAGATTCCTTGATGCCGGTGAGGGGCTCTTGATGCAAAGAATTAAACCTGTTCCTCCCGTAATGCTATGCATACAAGTGGCTTTGGCATGCTGCTCTTACCTGTATTTTTTTGTACCTCTGTATGTATGCTCAAATTATTAAATAAATCAATAAATGAATAAATAAACCTGGCTGCCTCTTGCTCTACAAGGTCTCTGTACAACACCCTAAATATAATTATAATAAGCGACGTTACAGTTTCACTTAAAATCATTGACAATTATAACGAATTTGAGTGATCCAACCAATTGGACAACCTTCTTTCCCTGGACCAAATCTGACTCCTACTAGTTTAGCGATTTTTAGTGAATGACATAATAATAATAATCTTCATATATAAACTGGCATGTGTTTGGACAGGCATAGGTGCATTAATCAATAGTTATGGACCACAAATGTTATGGGTAAAAAAATAAAATAAAATAAGCGTTTATTTTTTTTTGTCGCGCAGTACATTAGTGAACTATGATGTTGAATGTTTGAAAGAAATAAGAGTGACAGTGCATTAAATAGTATAGTACACAGACAATACACGTCGATATATATTTCCTAAATCAAGGCGGCCGTCCCCTAGCAAGGTAGGGTGACCCATTAGTTTAATATGTTTATTATGCACCCCATACCCATCCTGTGGGTGGTAGTCAAAAGATTACAGAGGTACATAATGGGTCCAGGGACTGGGCCGCAAAGTTTTGATAGCTGAGCAAGTTACTGAGGTAATGAACTCCAGGTAGATCTGGTCACAATCATGACAAGTCATAAAGGTATTTACAGATTACAGAGGCACATAATGGGTCCAGGGACTGGGCCCCAAAGTTTTGATAGCTGAACAAGGTACAAAGGTAATGAACTCACAAGCTACAAAGGTAATGAATCATGTAAGTAAGTAAATTTACTTAAGTTTATACAGGGTGAACCATAGATGAAGATCCAGTCTTTTATTCTCTTTCATAATTTATTATACAAAACAGGTAATATAAACCCTCTTATGTATATATTATTAAACTGACGTACATTATTATAATAAAAAAGAAGCGCTAAACCACAAGGGCTATACAGCGCTGCAAACGGACGTACAATAAAAGATTAAATAAATGAAATTACATGAAATTCATTACAGAAAATTATATATCAGTTCTTTAATATGCAAAACAGATCTTATACGATTTTTTCTTCTGTGTAGTCACACGGGTACACTACAGGTATTGTTCCGTTTAACACACTTTTCATAACAGTAATTAAATCTTTTTTTTACACCTATCTGAAGTCATTTGAAACATTAGCCTCCATATCTTAGGCACACTTCCACCTCATTTCCAAAAGGATGCGGCAACACTCGACTAACACCCAAGTTAATGCATCTCAACTCTCCCAGGATTGACACCAGGTCCTTCGGTTGTTGGCTGAAGGCGCTACCGACGAGCTATGAGCCATTGTTACAAAAATAACACGCACATAGAAGGGAGGAGCTTACGACGACGTTTCGGTCCGACTTGGACCATTTACAAAGTACATATGGTCCAAGTCGGACCGAAACGTCGTCGTAAGCTCCTCTCTTCTATGTGCGGGTTATTTGTGTATCGTTCCAGTCACGGTATTGTGCCTTTTTTTTGTTATTCATTAACTTGTTACATCTATTTACCTGATCTTCCGTTTAGGATCGTCTATTATTTGCACACTTCAACATGATGGATCATAACAAAATAGCAGTGTTGCAGTTGGGTAAAAGTTTTGATAAAATACTGACAGTTGAGAAATAAAACACATGTGCAGTGCTAGGATATTGAGGTAACTTTCGCCACGAATGGCGTCTTCAACACTAAATTATTATTAGAATAAAAAAAGAAGCGCTAAACCAGAAGGGCCATACAACGCTGCTTCAACACTAAAGAAACGTGTCCTCGTTAAAATATCCTAACACTGAATTATGTCTGCATGTGACTTATTTCAATCTTGTGGCTATGAAAATCTCTGCCCTGTCAAAACTCTCATTATTACCCTCGAAAACGCTAGTAGAGACGGTGGGTGACTTTAGGTAAGAGACGTCAATGTTTTATATATCGAAAAGTGCCAATTTGTGTGTTCTCATCAAGATGACATTGAGTGTTGTCAGTCGAAGCTGATGTGAGGGGAATTAGTTCAGCATCAGAATAGGAGAAGTGGGGAACCGAGTAAGTCCCCTCGATGATCGGATAACTGATCTCGGGCCGTTCGCGTCTGGTTCCTCTTGGAGTACTCTTGTTGCTGTTGCTGCCATTGCTATGTTGACTACGAACTGTGAGGAAGTTTCCAGCGCGATCTGTCAAGTTGTGTAGGCTATCTCGTTCATCTGTGTTGTTGTTGCTGTGTTTGCTCTCATCCCCGGCGTAACAGCTGCATTTGCGGTCATCCATGTTTCTGTTGTATTTGCGTTCAGCCGTGTTGTTGCCGCTGTATTTACGTTCAGCCGTGTTGTTGCTACTGTATTTACGTTCAGCCGTGTTGTTGTTGCTGGCATTAAAAGGAGTGTAGATACGGCTGCTCCAGCTGTTAAATCCACTTGAACCCTGCCTATCAGGAGCGTCGTCGTTCCGATTTAAGAACGACAACGTACCCCTTATTGTGTCAGCATAGACGGGGGTACGTCTGAAAGTGGACCTCTCTCGTCGCAAACGGTTGCGTCTGTTACGGCAGTAGATACAAAGCAGCACAGAAATAACCCCAATAAGCAGGCCCACCAGCAGGGACACCAGCAGCAGCACTACAACCGGCACTCCACCAACCTCACCAAGTACTAGCAGAAAAGATAATGCTCTTGAAACATCCATTTCTGCGGAAAGAAAAAATATCTGCAGTCCAAAGGATTGTTGACAATTTTTTTTTTTAAGTTTTCCTGTTAATCTATTGCTTTCTCTAACTGATAAAGTGGGTCACAACAGCCTAGGGCACAATAAATTAACCTCGCAGCGGCTCTTCCAATTTTTCAGGAATATTGATACATTCAATGGATTTTTTTTAACAGTAACTGATTATTAATCAAAATGTTCTAAAATTAAACAATATTTTTCCAGTGTCAGTTTATCTTCCCATCTCAGGGTATATACAGCAAGTGTGTTTATTTCTGAATATAACCTTATTTTTGGAATTAGAGTATTTCTTAGGGAAAGTGTATAGATAAATGGCCTTGATGATCCTTGAGCTATCAAACTAACTCTCCAGCGGTTTAAGTTCTTAAACGACCTTTAAAATGCAAATTCTTGAAAAAGTAAATAACATTAATTACTGCACTATATTAAGCTGCTATACAATGAAGAGTTATTAAAGCGTCATGTATAGATGATGGCGCTGTGCACTGAACCCTCATTTCAAATAAGAAAAATGTATATTTGTCATGCATAATTACGTTTGCGTGCGTAAGAACGTTTACTTGTATGTATACTGAATGAATGTATATACTCAGAGATGGCTGTTTATCCAGAATGTCATCTTACTAGCCATTCTGGAAAAATAAACTGACTTGGCCTAATAACTCATACCCAAATATAGCTACATTGTAATGCCTCGTGAAAGAATTCATTGTGCAAATCCATTATTATTGTTCCTAATTAAATAACTTTGTAAATAATTCATTACTACTAAGCTGGGCTCATTGCATGTCTTAGTAATCTTTGGCTACAACCCGGCTAACATTTAATGGGTATGGGGTGACTACCTCCCACTGGATGGGGTGCCCACTTCCCATAGGATGGATATGGGGTGACTACCTCCCACAGGATGGGTATGTGATGACTACCTTCCACGGGATGGGAATGGGGTGCCCACTTTCCATACGATGGATATGGGGTGACTACCTCCGACAGGATGGGTATGTGGTGACTACCTCCCACAGGATGGGAATGAGGTGCCCACCTCCCATAGGATGGGTATGTGGTGACTACCTCCCACAGGATGGGTATGTGGTGATCACCTCCCATAGGATGGGTGTGGTGACTACCTCCCACAGGATGGGTATGTGGTGACCACCTCCCACAGGATGAGAATGAGGTGCCCACCTCCCATAGGATGGATATAGGGTGGCTACCTCCCACTGGATGGGTGCTGGGTGCATTCTGAAGCCAGGAAACTAAAACTAAATTAGTGTACGTGTATTACCAACACTGAAGAAAAACTTACCTCCGTCAGTGGTGGTGCTGTTGACTTCGACACTTGTGGTAGACCATGACGAGAGCATGACGACTTTTCTCTCATGAAAGAGGCTATGAGAGGGGAGCGAGGTGAATGTTTCATTTTCAGTTATTGGTGCGAATGGCGTAGATTCCATCATCTTGGAAAGGTGTGGTGAGGGTTTGATGGTCTCTCTAGGGCAAAGCTTAATTTCGGCGTTTCCCTGTTGCAAATAAGCAAGTAATATTATATTCACGTCTATGCTACATATATTTAGTTTTCATATTCTAAAATTAATATTTTTACTGATTATTAAAAGCTTTAAATAATTCGTGATGTTCAGAATCGATGCAAAATCTAAAATTAATGACATTAGTCAATATAATCGTATTAGGATCTCTACTGACGCTATACAATTATTTTGTAAATTACTGAGCCTGCATAATTATTCTGTAAGAACAACAAATCCCGTTCGTTCTGAGCTAACATCAGTGTGACCATATGATATGAAGTTTTACAATAAGCCTAGAAATGTTGTGCTGTGAACTATGATATATGTCAAAAAACTTCATTACATAAAGTCTGACAATAGGATTAAAAAGTTGAATATACCTGGAGGGGCTTTCGGGGCTACTGTAAACCGGTTGCTATCTGATGAGTTGTTTGTGCAGTCATGGATTCACCCATAAAAGCATTACAGTGTAATATGTGGTGCTGAGTAAAGACAACTAGAAAATCAAGTGTAAACAAAAAAACTCTTACCGTGATACACAAGGTGATGTTGCTGTAGTGAAACCTGGACTGCCAGGCCTCTAACATGGTAGGCTTGTATGTCACTTGCTCGCCGTCTAGCTCAACTCTTAGGCTGTGCTGTGGGGGAAGGGAGGCTTTTAGTACATACCCATGGATACAGGCACATTTTATTAATCTTTGTGGCAGCTGGTGGATACGGCCTCTGGTCTTCAAAATCCCCTCCCTCATCAGTTACATCAACAAGACTAGAAGTTCTAATATATTTCTCTCAAGTCAATCCTCATGCCCAATAAAGACAGATGGGTAGATCAGTGCCAACAAATTGTGGGAGGGGGCTCTTATGTTACTACTGTCTCCCTCAATACCTGCTTGCCTCCCCAACACCCACCAAATTGGGGCACAGATCCAATTCCCTAGATCAAAAACCCCTCACCAGCGTCAAAGAACCTCCCTCGAAGGGACTTCCTCCTGAATAAAATAAATATCACTGAAACAGGACACTCACTTCTTCCAGTAAGAAAAGACAATGTTACGTTTACCAATTAAGTACGACATTATTATGTTATTTGTGGAAAACAGGTAAACCCATCGGGGTTATACACTGCCTGGGGAATTGGGGGAAATATTAACTGCAAGCTGATGGATACTGTGGAAAATAATTTCCCAAAATTTATGCTGTGTAAATAAACCTGATTAATACGTTACTATTGTTCTGTTGAGTGCATTTTAAATAAGAGAATCGACAGGGAAGCTCTGCGCCTGCGCTGACGAGAGGGGAGAGTCGCCATTGTTTTTTTGAATGTGTTACAGGCACGCTAATGTAATGTGCTTAATTTTAGTCGCTCTAGGGGTTATATTGGGCTTAAAACCTCTCAAATAGGAGCCGAAATTGTTGTATGTGCAGTCCTGCATAATTTGAGTATTATGCAGATGGACAGGACAGCTCCAGGAACTTCAGATATGTCTATTTATGTTGAAATTTTGGCCAGTTTTCTCTATATATTTAGACAGGAGTTTGAGTATGATACACAGTAATCTCCAGACAAATAGGTGAGTGTTATGATTATAAATTCTCCTTCTGTTATATAAATGTGTATATGTAATCATTTATTAATTTTAATATAGTCCACAAATTTATATTAAATTTTACCAGAATTCCTGGTGATGTACATTTCATTTGCAATTAATATAGGTCTAGAGCAACTTGTGGAGGGATAAATTATGGTAGGTATCGAAGGGGGACTTTTTTGCGACCTAGGTGTCCTAAAAAATCCTACTTGTCTCTGTAACTTTAATAAATAATAATTATCTTTGTTACCATTTACTGGTATGTATCTAATGAGATTCATCCAGGTAAATGTAATTTTCCACAGATACACTCACTCCACTTCCTCTCTGGAATTTCCTCTATTGTAAATAATTCAAATATAGCAAACCTAGTCCACTAATTACAAGGGCTTGAGCTTGCTGAAATACTTAAATTCTGATATATTATTATATTCAGCACAGTATTTATATCCGCCATCAAGTGTTGCTGAATCATTAACGTTTTATATCGCGTGCGTCAAAATTTCTATACCAGAATTCGCCCCCCCCCCTCAGGCGCTGTATAATCCTCCGGGTTTAGCGCTTCCCCCTTGATTATAATAATAATAATATTCCAGAATCAGTGCTTCTGTGGAAACTTACGCAGCGCTGTATAGCCCTTGTGGTTTAGCGCTTCTTTTTGATTATAGTAATAATAATGTGGAAACTTATTTCACGAAACTTTTCATAGTATATAAGCTTTAAAAGCCCTTCACATTTATATAATACTTATACATAATATTTATCTTTCTAGGCAAACACACAAGTTGTAAATAACCGTAGGAATTATTAATACAATTTTAGGACCTAAAATAGTTAGAATTAGATTTAATGTTGGAGAATTAGTTAGCAGGCAGTTCAAAATTCGAATAAGGTCAGTTAAGAATCGCTAACGAGATCAGTTGCATCTCAATCACCAACGAGGGAAGACGCGACACGAATGTAGTCAGAAAACCGGCGTTAAATACACTTGGCTGGGGAACAAGATAACCTTCAGCGGTTTCCCGAAGTATAGGATACTTGTCCCTATCAGGCACACTCGCAGTGAGGCGAAATCTATAATTCCTAGCAACATAGTCGGCCATTATTGGGGAAAAGTAGGTAGCTAGTATGTGGGAGAGTAGAACCAGACACTAGTGAAGTCCATCTACAAATGTGGTGTCCAGAAGGTCAGGAAACATCGAGTTTCTTCCACCAAGCAAGTTAGCTCTACGTTTTGTACACTCACACGTCAGCAGCAGTAATTTGAAATTTGTTGCAAGAGCCATATGTAAGCCTGGGAGAATCAACTCCGGAAGTCTGCGTCAGTAGCAATTGCTAACTTGCAGTCCCCTCAAGGGAGGTTCCTTGACGCTGGTGAGGGGCTCTTGATCTAGGGAATTGGATCTGTGCTCCAGTTCCTTGAATTGAGCCTGAATACCTTCCATCTCCCCCCCCCACATGCGTTGTATAATCCTAAGGGTTTAGCGCTCCCACATGATTATAATAATTATAATAACTTTTGCAGCTTACAAAGGGGCAGTACGCATAGAAATTTCCAAAGCTTGTGTTATCTTATCATTGGGAGATTGTTTTATAAACCTACGATACTGTACTCGGCTGACTGAATTTCACCAAGGGCTGTATGTGGGAGTACATGGGGTGTACAAAGGCCAACAGGGGGGTGTATGTGAGTATTACACGGGTGTATACAGGAGTACAAGGTGTATAATTGGGTATATGGGAGTACATGGTAATGGCAGATTCCATAAGACTAACTACAGTTTACCTCCATTTCTGTCAATGTAGTTGAGGTTAGAATATTACAGAAGAAAGCTGCGTATCTTATTGTCACCAACAAAATGTTGCACTGCTGTGTACCAAACGATCACCAACTTAGTATTGCACTCTTGTGTACTCCTAAAGATCACCAACTTAGTATTGCACTGCTGTGTACCTAACGATCACCAACTTAGTATTGCACTGCTGTGTACCTGTGCCTAAGGATCACCAACACAGTGTTTCAATTGTGTACCTTACGATCACCAACATAGTGTTGCACTGTGAGGTTGTGTAGTTGGCCCACTGACAAAAGTTTCTTCTTGATGGTAGCAGAGCCTGCTAGGATCTCCTGGTTGCTTCTAGATGGCTTCAGCATCAGCTTCAACACCAGTTTAGTGCCCTCTTCTAAAGGCAACACGCAAAATCGTACATTTTGTCGCTCTGAAAATAACCCACTGTCGCAAATTTTGCCTGTGGAAAAAAATTAATTTTGCTAATTAATATTCTTTAGAATCTATACGTTAATTTGAACCTTAATGACATAAAAAGCAGTGTATAAATTTGAGTACTGTTCCTCTTATAAATTCCCTACATGTCAAATTGGAGAAGAGGTCACACAACAGTAAGAACAAGATGAGTAATAACAATACTTCACCTATTCATTTAATCATCGGTTAGTTTAATATCTTTATTATGCACCCCATACCCATCCTGTGGGCGGTAGTCAAAAAATTAGAGGTACATAATGGGTCTAGGGACTAGACCCCAAAGCTTTGATAGCTGAACAAGTTACAAAGGTAATGAACTCCAGGTAGATCTGGTCACAATCATGACAAGCTACAAAGGTAATGAATCATCTACACTTCTATACATGGTTACAATCATGAACAAATACAAAGTTAATGAATCATATACACTTCTATACATGGTTACAATCATGAACAAATACAAAGTAATGAGTCCTTCTCACAAAATAAAGTAACATTTAATATATTTAAAAACATTTCAACAACATATTTTCTAAGACATCACTAGGACCCTCTGGAGCACTTTACTCCAGGACAACACTAGCACCCTCAGCACTGTCCTCCAGGACAGCACTATCAATATGCTTTATATATTTATCTTTCAATTTATATAGTTTGTATTAGACAATAGATTTACCTTCAATATTATTTGAGTTTCTAGATTCTAGGGGGATGGCGAAGTTGGTGAAGGGCTGTTCATCTTAGAAATTAAATATGTCCTACCTTTTCTTCGAATTAAATCGGATTACATAAGAAAGAAGGAACACTGACCCATGCGGAGCAGGTCCATGGCCCCCCCCCCCGGATTAGCCCAATGACCCACCCAGTCTGGTCACCTCCACTCAAGGAAAGAGCACGGCACCAGACCCAGCAGCACAAGCTAGTCAGGTCCAACTCACACCCACTCATGTATTTATCTAACCTATTTTTAAAACTACACAACGTTTTAGCCTGAATAACTGTATTCGGGAGTTCCACTCATCCACAACTCTATTACCAAACCAGTGCTTTCCTATATCCTTCCTGAATCTGAATTTTTCCAGGTTGAAACCATTGCTGCGAATCCTGTCTTGGCTGGAAATTTTCAACACGCTATTTACGTCCCCTTTATTCCTGTTTTCCATTAACCTCTACTACGCCCATTCCCCAGACTCTAAGACTTACAGGTTTAGCACTTTCCCCTTAATATAATTTGAGCCATAAAACCTAAGAAAAAATATGTATTTGCCCCACGTGAAGTCTGTGATGAATCATAATATATAATTATAATCATGGGGGAGCGCTGAACCCGTAGGATTAAACAGCGCATGTGGGGGTGGGGAGATGGAAGGTATTCAGACTCAATTCAAGGAACCGGAGCACAGATCCAATTCCCCAGATCAAGACCCCCTCACCAGCGTCAAGGAACGTCCCTTGAGGGGTAAATCATGATAAAACAATTGTCTCAACAGTAATCCTGGTGGACTGTTGTTTACAAGACCTTAATTTATCCTTCTAACTAATGCTATCTTAGGTGAAGTTCCAGCCACAGCATTCTTAGACCAAAAAATTTTTTTTGTATGGAATTATATACAGTTGACCAGCCACATATGATGTGGTCACATTCACTTCTTTTTCGTAATGTACATTAGTACATACAATATTTATATATATATATATATATATATATATATATATATATATATATATATATATATATATGTATATATATATATACGTATATATATATATATATATATATATATATATATATATATATATATATATATATATATATATATATATATATATATATATATATATATATATCTATATATATCTATATATATATATATATATATATATCTATATATATATATATATCTATATATATATATATCTATATATATATATATATATCTATATATATATATATATATATATATCTATATATATATATATCTATATATATCTATATATATATCTATATATATATATATATCTATATATATATATATATCTATATATATATATATCTATATATATATATATATCTATATATATATATTATATATATATATCTATATCAGTAAAAGTAGGCCTTAGACAAGGATGTGTGATGTCACCGTGGTTGTTTAATATATTTATAGATGGGGTTGTAAGAGAAGTAAATGCGAGGGTCTTGGCAAGAGGCGTGGAGTTAAAAGATAAAGAATCACACACAAAGTGGGAGTTGTCACAGCTGCTCTTTGCTGATGACACTGTGCTCTTGGGAGATTCTGAAGAGAAGTTGCAGAGATTGGTGGATGAATTTGGTAGGGTGTGCAAAAGAAGAAAATTAAAGGTGAATACAGGAAAGAGTAAGGTTATGAGGATAACAAAAAGATTAGGTGATGAAAGATTGAATATCAGATTGGAGGGAGAGAGTATGGAGGAGGTGAACGTATTCAGATATTTGGGAGTGGACGTGTCAGCGGATGGGTCTATGAAAGATGAGGTGAATCATAGAATTGATGAGGGAAAAAGAGTGAGTGGTGCACTTAGGAGTCTGTGGAGACAAAGAACTTTGTCCTTGGAGGCAAAGAGGGGAATGTATGAGAGTATAGTTTTACCAACGCTCTTATATGGGTGTGAAGCGTGGGTGATGAGTGTTGCAGCGAGGAGAAGGCTGGAGGCAGTGGAGATGTCATGTCTGAGGGCAATGTGTGGTGTGAATATAATGCAGAGAATTCGTAGTTTGGAAGTTAGGAGGAGGTGCGGGATTACCAAAACTGTTGTCCAGAGGGCTGAGGAAGGGTTGTTGAGGTGGTTCGGACATGTAGAGAGAATGGAGCGAAACAGAATGACTTCAAGAGTGTATCAGTCTGTAGTGGAAGGAAGGCGGGGTAGGGGTCGGCCTAGGAAGGGTTGGAGGGAGGGGGTAAAGGAGGTTTTGTGTGCGAGGGGCTTGGACTTCCAGCAGGCATGCGTGAGCGTGTTTGATAGGAGTGAATGGAGACAAATGGTTTTTAATACTTGACGTGCTGTTGGAGTGTGAGCAAAGTAACATTTATGAAGGGATTCAGGGAAACCGGCAGGCCGGACTTGAGTCCTGGAGATGGGAAGTACAGTGCCTGCACTCTGAAGGAGGGGTGTTAATGTTGCAGTTTAAAAACTGTAGTGTAAAGCACCCTTCTGGCAAGACAGTGATGGAGTGAATGATGGTGAAAGTTTTTCTTTTTCGGGCCACCCTGCCTTGGTGGGAATCGGCCGGTGTGATAATAAAAAAAAAAAAAAAATATATCTATATATCTATATATATATATATCTATATATCTATATATCTATATATATATATCTATATATCTATATATCTATATATCTATATATCTATATATCTATATATCTATATATCTATATATCTATATATCTATATATCTATATATCTATATATCTATATATATATATATATATATATATATATATATATATATATAGATATATAGATATATAGATATATAGATATATAGATATATAGATATATAGATATATAGATATATAGATATATAGATATATAGATGTATAGATGTATAGATGTATAGATGTATAGATGTATAGATGTATAGATGTATAGATATATATATATATATATATATATATATATATATATATATATATATATGTATATATATATATATATATATAGATTTATATATCTATATCTCTATATATCTATATATATATATATCTATATATTTATATATATATATATATATATATATATATATATATATATATATATATATATGTATATATATATATTTACCTTGTGTATCTAGTAGGTTAAATAGCAGCAGTAGCAGCACCTGTAGGCCTCTGTACCAGCGACTGTAATCCATTAGTGCCACTAGTACAATTCTTGATGTGTTCTCTCACTGTATTTCAACTTAAAAATCATATTTGCAAATAGTGCATCTTGCTTTTGAAACTATTTTCAAGGACATTTATCATCTCCATCACCTGGAAATAAAAAGGCTTTTTTATTATTTGATTCTTTTGTGGAACTAACACATCTGCCGGATCTTACAAGAGCCGCTCCTGTAGTTAGTTTCGTTAGAAAATTCACTTTCACAAACCCAAAGAACTATTATCATTGCGTCACTACACATCTGAAAAGGCTATGCAAGGTGTACCGTCCAAGAACATAAGAATAAAATAACATTGCATTAGTCTACTGGTTCATACTATGGAGCTCTTACTCATACCCACTCATATACCCGTCCAATCTATATTTAAAGCAACGAATATTCCATTCGTCTACAACTCTTTTGCCAAACCAGTATTTCTCTATAGACTTTCAAAATCTAAATTTGCCTAACTTGAATAGACTGCTGAGTCCTGTCTTGGTTACATGCTATCAGGACATGTATATCCCCTTTATTTATTCGTTTTCCATTTGTTTGCTTCATTCATATCCTAACTCATAAACTAGTATTTAGTCACTTAGCCATAAGACCAACTTACCTCATAATTTGTAATATTTTACAATTAAGAATGAAACTAAGTATGCCCGAAATGCCTAGCCATGCTAAGCGTTCTAGTGGTACACTCTAATCACAATTTTACTACATGTAAACCAAACAATAACCAAATTTCTGTAAACTCAGCATTGTAATCCTTATAGAGAATAAACTTTGAATTGAATTGAATTGAATTGAACTCTAAAGTGTTTCCATAGAGTACAAATTCACTGCCTTCAGCCTGTATTTCACAGGAAAGGTTTTTAATGCATGAAATCAGCTTCATCATTCTTATCTACATATTTTCCAGAGCACTTATGTCTATTCTGTAATATGGAGACCTGAACTGAGCAGAATAATCTAAATGAGAAATACCAAAGATATATGAAGATGAAGTTCTAACCTTAAGACTATTATTTATACTTCTTGATATGAAGACAACAATCCGGTTGGCTTTAGTGAGAACTATTATACACTGTTCACTTGGCTTTAAATATTTGCTAACCAGAACTTTTTTTTTTTTTTTTTTTTTTTTTTTTTGCGTATAAGTACCATAGCTATTTTCTTTTTAGAAGTAGAACCTTGTATTTGTCCACATCGAACTGCATTTATTTATTTATTTATTTATTTATTTATTTATAATTTGAGCACACTTACAGAGGTACAAAAAAAAAACACAGATAAGAGCAGCATGCCAAAGCCACTTATACTATGCATAGCATTACGGGCTGGCTTAAAATTAACTTAAGATTAACTAAGCAATGATGAAATCAGTGAAAAACATTAATGTAAACTGATTACTATAAAGCACAAGTGAGTATTACAAAGACAGGTCATATGGTTGCATGCATTGTTGTAAATTCAGTAGAATGGAGTATTCTGTTAGGTAGTGAATTTAAAAAATAATAAAGTTAGATTGGGTTTTAGGTTTAACATTTATGTGATATAATTGTGAGAAACATTTAAGATATACAATTTATAAGGTTCAGTTATTCAGTATTTATTTGGTTTTGGGTGAGTAAGTGATCTTTGAGAAGAGACTTGAATTTATAAACAGGTAGTGTTTCTTTTATATTTACAGGTAATGAATTCCAGATTTTAGGGCCTTTTATGTGCATTGAGTTTTTGCATAGCGTGAGATGGACACGAGGAATATCAAAGAGTGATCTGTGCCTTGTGTTATGGTCATGTGTTCTGTTGAGGTTGGCAAGGAGATGTTTGAGGGGAGGGTTAATATCAGAGTTGAGTGTTCTATGTATGTAATAGGTGCAGTAATAAGTATGGATGTTTTGTATGGTGAGTAGGTTGAGTGTATTGAATATTGGTGGAGTGTGCTGCCTGTAGTGAGAATTTGTTATCATTCTAACTGCCATTTCTTCAATCCTAAAATTAACATTTAGCTTTCTCGATGGCCTATTTTAATGTCATCTACAAACTTACTTATGTTGCTCATTCTGATTCCTCATTTATGCACACATTCTGTTGTCTATCTGTCAGCCATGATTCGACCTAGCAAATTAGTCCTATACCATGCACAGCTTCTTTTATCAATTTCCTGTGTGGAACTCTTATCAAAAGCCATGTTAAGTCTATATATACAATGTCGTATTCTTTATCGTGATCTAGAACCTTAAATAATAAAAATATTAATAAATTCGTAAGGCAGAGATGCCCTTTTGTATATTCGTGTTAATATTGATCAAATTATATATTTCAAGGTGACTTCCAATTGCATCAGCAATTACTGAATCCATCAATTTTCCCTCAATTGAGAGTAGGCTAACTGGTCCATAATTTGAAGCTTAAAACCTATCTCCAGCTCTGTAAATGAATATCACGTTTATAATTTTTCAAATCTTTGTGGCCCAGAAATCTGGTAGGATACCCATTTGTAGTGATCTGTTATGAGACTAGTGCATGGTTGTCTAAGCTCCTATTGGCATTTTTTTTATTTCAGTTTTTCTAAGGACTGTGTCACTTGTGATTTTGATTTTGCATAATTTCTTTGTTGGTGCCTTGATGCTGAAGTAATAATGAGTACATAACCAGGGGCTTTCCTTGTGCTATATGAAATGTCATCCAATTCTGTACAATGTATCATGTGGAAATAAAAAAAATGAGTTTGAGTAGCAGGGCTTGTAAGATGACTAATAACACTCAATACAGGATACAGTGGTGATAATAGTAAGAGTAGTTGGGTAACTTCTACAAGCAGAGCTGTATAGTCCTTGTGGCTTAGCGCTTCTTTTTGATTATAATAATAATAATTCTACAAGCAGAATACAAAAAAAAAATTATAGTAATAGTTGAGTAGCAATATAATTGTTATTTTAACAACGTAACGTAAATAATATATTACCACAGATCTTGAAAGTCGGTTATATCTTGAGTAACACTGAACTCAGCCAACAAGAATATGAATCTTCAGCAAGTGAAACTTCAGAAATATTCTGCGGGTTCTTCTCTGTCTTATATTCCACGAGGCGCTTTTGGGTGTTGTTCCTTGCAAGGAAAGTGTTGTATCACTGCTGGCTCTTCCTTAATGTGTCTTATCAGGTGAGCAATGTGTATCTGACTACTCAGTTGATAGAGGCCAGCACCATTGCTTGCTACCTCCATTATCACAGTCATTGACAGTCATGTTAAGCTCCGCCTTTTATTGAGTCATGAATGATTTCTCAGAACATTGCATGAACATTTTTTATAATGTAGCAGTTTCTGCAAGCTAATAACGTATTTGTTTCAGTAACTTTTCAGTACTTTTTGTTAGACCTCACCATGGCATGGTCATTAGAAAGAAAAAGAATTCATTCATGTTCGTAATGTAGAAAGGAAAAAAATAACACTTGGTATATTTCTGATCCGAAAACGGAAGAGATAAATTAGATACGGTCACGGAGGGGGAAATGACGAAGCATAATTATATGAAGAATAAGACATTTGTGCCACAGTTGGGTATCTTTGTTGATGATTGAAATATTTCACCTACACAGTAGGCTTCTTCAGTCAAACAGGCAGCAGGCATGGTAGCGAAGTGAATGTGTAATCGGTCCATCAACTTTGGTGAAATAGTTTTGGAGGTGGTCAGTCCTTTAGCTTGGAGAAGTGTTCAGCTCCATAGTCTGGAACAATGTGAAGTTGGAGTCAAGACTCCATTCCTATACTTCATCTGTCATGGAGCCGAACTCTTCTCCAGGCTGAGGGACTGACCATTTCAAAAATTATATCACCAAGGTTGATGGACTACATCATCTTTACTTAGCTTCCATGTCTGCTGCCTTTGTATTTGACTAAAAAGGCCTACTGTGCAGGCGAAACGTTTCAGTCAATATAGACATTCAAGTGATGTTTTACAAAATGGTATTATATACCACTTTGAAAACATGATTAGTGGGAGTGTTTGCCTGCACAAGCTCAAATATCGGATATTATATGCAAAAAAAAAAAAATGTTCTATTTAGTCAGTCATCCAATTTAAAATGTTACTAAGGTACACCAGTAAACCTAAAAAATTACAAAATCTAAACTACACTAACATTCGTTCTTGTTTTAGCACTGATAATTTATGGATGATGATTAAGACATGTGCAACAGTTGTGATCCTTATTGTTGAAATGTTTCGCCTACACAGTAGGCTTCTTCAGTCAAATACAGAGGCAGAAGGCGTAATAAAGTGAAGATGACGTAATCAGTCCATTAACCTTGGAGAAATAATATTTAAGGTGGTCATTTTCTCAACCTGGAGAAGAGTTCAGCTCCATGATCTGGAACAATATGAAGCTGAAGCATAAGAATGGAGTCTTAAAGACTCCAGCCTCATATTGTTCCAGACCATGAAGCTGCGTGGTAATTATAAGGATGTTAAGAGTAGTGGTTATAGGGATGGATGTTATTAGTGGTAGTTATAAGGATGTCAGTATTATTATAATAAAAAAGAAGAGCTGATCCTACAAGGGTCATACAGCGCAGAAGGATGTTAGTAGTGGTGATTATAAGGATGTTAGTAGTGGTAATTATTCGGATGTTAGTAGTGATAATTAGAATATTAGTAGCGGAGGTATTATTATGGGGAGAGCTAAACCAGTAGGGATTATACAGCGCCTGTGGGGAAGATGGGCCGGAAGGTATTCAGGTTTAATTCAAGGAATTGGACAGATCCAATTCCCTAGATCAAGAGCCCCTCAGCAGCATCAAGGAACCTCCATTGAGAAGAGTAGTAGAGGTAGTAATTATTATAATGGGGGAGCGCTAAACCCGTAGGATTATACAGCGCATGTGGGGGGGATGGAAGGTATTCAGGGAACTGGAGCACCGATCCAATTCCCTAGATCAAGAGCCCCTCACGAGCATCAAGGAACCTCCCTTGAGGGGAATGGAGGCAGTAATGGTGGTGAATGAAGGCAGTTGTGTTATCAGATGACTCATGGCCACAAGCACAGATAAGATCTTGCCTGATACAAAGTTTATCACACCTGCCCTCTACACTGTTACACCTTTTCCCTCCCACCCTCTCTACAACCCTTTCCATTCCTCTGCCTCCCACTTTCCCACCCACTCCAGAGTGGGTCTGTTGAGGAGGGTAAAGCATTCTGTGGAGGGCAACAGCAGTTCTATGGAGGGCACAGTAGTTCTGTGGAAGGCAGACTAATTCCATGGAGGGCAGAGTAGTTATGTGGAGGACCTAGTAGCTGTGGAGGACAGAGTAGTTCTGTGGAAGGCAGAGTAGTTCTGTGGAGGGCAGAATAATTCTGTAGAAAGAAGAGTAGTTTTGTGGAAGGAAGATTAGTTCTGTGGAAGGCAGGGTAGTCCTGTGGAGTAGGGCAGAGAATTTCTGTGGAAGGAGAAACAGTAGTTCTTTGAAGGGCAGATCAGTTCTGTGTAAGACAGAGCACTCCTCTGGAATAGTGCAGAGTAGTTCTGTCGAGTCAGGCAGAGGGGTTCTTTGGAGGAGGGTTGGGTGACTATGAGCGAGGGTAGAGCAGTTCTGAGTATGAAGGTAAGGTAGTTTTGTGGAAAAGATGGCAGGTTGCTCTGTTAAGGGCAGGGTGGTTCTGTAGAGTGCAGGTAGTTCTGTGGAGGAGGGCAAGGTGGCTCTATAAAGGAAAGTGGGCCTTGCAGGGTAGTGTCAATCAGGGGCAAAGTGTAGACTAAGGGTGGCCACACTGCTTCCAATACATTTTAAAACAGAGCCTCAAAACATGTCAGTATTTTAATACAGTACATTTAAGAGGAAATGCTAAGTCTGTAAGGATCATACAGCACCTGTCACTGTCAATATAATATCTGAAAAGCTGACTTAAGATAACAAATCCTGTGAAGGATTCATTGAAAATGTTATATTTCTTCATAACTTTATTTATGTATTAAAACCATAATTTTTATATGTCCTCATGGAATAAAATGTAGACGTATATTTGCATGGCAATGACCTATTTATTTCCGTTTAGGAGTTGAATTAGTTAGCAGATCACAAACATTGTTAAACTATACTGTACATTAACTACTGTAAAGTCACCTTCCTATAGCTGCCAATGGGGCACTAGCCAACTTATCATAAAATGTCATTGGTAATATATTTATAAACTATTTATAAACTTTTAGGATGCAGTCTTAATATTTAGTTTCCACATTTGGAAAGTGTGTTGCTGATTATTATAATTATTATAATCAAAACCAGGTGCTAAACCCACTAGGGTCATACAGCACTGTGCTTATTATAAGCTTCTGGTTATTTAGAGATGAGGAAGGTATACGTTTGTAACTCACAAAGCAATTTTTGTTTTCATTCTAATTTATCTGAAACATTTCAGGAAATACGTACTGCAAAGATTTCACAAAGAGAAATGTTACCTATTAGTGAAGAAAACTTGAAATAATGTTGAAGATCAGTTTATTGCAGCTTTAGCAACATAAAAGAATGCACAGTACTCTAAATATTTTATCTTGGCAATTATTATTATTATTATAATCATAACTAAGCACTAAACCCACAAGGGTCATACAGCTTATCTTGGCAGAGACTGATGGGTTGGGTTTCTTTTATTTCATGTTGACCTTTATCTGCTCTGGTTCAGTAAAGTTTGATAAGATGTTAAAACTTTTGTATGCTAATAAAGTAGGCAAAATAAGTAGCACTTCTCAGTAAAACCATACAACACTTTAAAACTCAAGTTAATATGAAGGAAATTCTTTTGCTGGATATTCATCTCCAAAATAATATGGGTAGTGTCCCTGGATCTGTGTACAAGGTGATACAATGTGGCACTTCTGCAATATTACTGGGCCCACAGGGAACTTAAGTGCTCAAGCTGTATTTCTGGTGGTGCTCATTCTCATGATTCTTATGAGCTACAGTCTGACTGGCTTAATGCTCTACACCTGCTCTAGGAATAGCAGATGTAGTGCAAGGAAATCATCCCTCTGCTCACAAATGAATTTCAATTCCATTTTATGTTTTTTCACTGGCCACTCAATCTTTGCTATATACAATACTGTACCATACATAATTCTATAGGTCTGTGATGCAAGTCACTTATGTAAAGCCTGTTTCACAATAGAACAAGAATATTCGAGGAAGCAATAATATTCTTATCTGGGCCTCTAAATTTAACCAGCATTTGATTTATATTCTCCATTCTGGTATATATATGCATAGTGAACATTGCTATTATTCATTAGTGATTTTTAGTGATTGTTGTCATTTGCATTTAAGTCAATGTATATATAAATAAATGTAGGATTTTTTGCCTCAGGAGACTGAATTTGTATAGGCAGGTGTAGTTCAATACACCATAAAATAATTTTCAACAATTCTGCATTCAAGTTGCACGGCCCAGTGTAGCAAATTGTAATGTCCACAATGCAGGTGCCAACACAATGGACACAAAACAGTGCAGTTAGCTGCACAGTTTAGAACAGAGACGAGAGGGTAATGAGGGGCATACAGTGATTAGTATAGAGATGTGCCAATATAGCACACTGCACAGAAGATAAAGATGTTCCAACAAAACTGTCTGATCTTCATAATAATCTCCTCCAGCATAGAAAGTGAATCATCTTCCTGAAATATTACAATGTAATTTAAATATACACTTAAAAGTTGTTGTTATATTCAAAGTGTTCAACACAAATTTTTTTTTTTTTTTTTTTTTTTTTTTTTTTAACACCAGTCATATCCCAGCAAAGAAGAGTTACCCCAAAAAGAAGAAACACTTTCATAGTCATGTATTCAATCATTGTCTTGCGAGAAGTATGCTTACATCACAGTACAGATGGCCCTTTGAACTGCAATATTTCAGCCCCTCCTTCAGAGTGTAACGCTGTACTTCACAACTCAGGACTTAAATCCACCTAACCGGTTTCCTAAAATCCATTCATAAATGTTACCCTACTCTCATTCCAAAAGCACTTCAAATCATAAAAGCCACTTGCCTCCTCTCACTATCTGTACTGTTTGGACATCCAAACCCCTAGCACTAAAAACCCCCTTTACTCCCTCCCTCCTACCTTTCCTGAGATTACCCATACCCTTCCTTCCCTCCACCCCAGACTTATACACCCTCTTAGTCATCATATTTTCCTCTGTCCACTTTTAGTGTCCAAACCACCTCATTAACCCCAAAGTAACATTCATGAATGGATTCTAGGAAACCAGTTAGCCATACTTGAGTTCTGGAGGTGGGAAGGTTAGTGCCTGCACTTAGGAGGGTTGGGGATGTTGCAGTCAAAGGATAACCTGAATTGTGATGTTGGCTCACTTCTGGTAACACCACAATTGAATAAATAATGGGTCACCCTGCCTTGGTGGGGGACAGCCAGTGAGGTTAAATTATTATTATTATAATCAAGGGGGAAGCGCTAAACCCGGAGGATTATACAGCGCCTGGGGGGGGGATGTGGAAGGCATTCAGGCTTAATTCGGGGAACTGGAGCACAGATCCAATTCCCTAAATCAAGAGCCCCTCACCAACATCAAGGAACCTTCCTTGAGGGGAGTGAGGTTAAAAAAGTAATATCTGCTTAAAATGAATTTTACATTCCTACTTGATTAATAAAATTGAATGAATGGTTTGATTGTGTTATTTTCACAAAATACATACTTAAAGAAACACATTCAAATACAGTACAGGAGGGCCCCGCATACACACCACCCTCTTTTCAGTGTTCCATGTTTTTGGTGGTTTTCAATTGAGCCACTGTTCATTGTTTGGTGCTTTTTCTGCTTTTCCGCCATTTTCACACAACAGTTGTGTAAGGGAAAGGCAAGTGTTGTTTATATTGTATTTTTTTTTTTTTAGATGTCAGCTATTTCCCACCAAAGCAGGGTGGCCCAAAAAGATATATACATATACTGTTTACTTAACTGTTGTATCTGTTTTTTTATGGCTAGCTGTATTGAGCACTTAATACATGATAGTGTAAACACGTTATCAGGTGTTTTAGACGCATTTGATATTGAAAAAACACTTTTCCACCTGCTGATGATTTTCGCTCATCGTTGGGGGTCAACATAACAGCTGTAGAAACAGGGCCCTCCTGTACTAGAGCATATTTATGGCATTTTTAAGATGCATTACTATTGTATT
The DNA here is from genome assembly GCF_038502225.1 of Cherax quadricarinatus. Lineage (NCBI taxonomy): Eukaryota > Metazoa > Arthropoda > Malacostraca > Decapoda > Parastacidae > Cherax > Cherax quadricarinatus. The sequence continues at coordinate 16,257,890 of NC_091370.1, forward strand.
AGTTACTAGATAAGAAAAGGTAAAATAATAAGCAGTGTTTACAATGATCATCTTATTGTCTCAGTGGAAGAAATCATTTCACTCCAAACATCAATGGACTACAACTCTCCATAAACATTCATCACTTGGGAAACGTACTGTTAATGAAGTCGTCACATGGGCCACCATTTTACTGTAACACAAAACAACTGTCTCATACACTTATAACCTTTCAATCTCTAGTAAAAGTTATCAGAATTATTTTTTAACTCTACTATCAGATATAGTACACAACATTTCTAAAGCCTATAATAAATGGAAGAGGGTTGACAAGCCATCTCATGTTCACAGTTCACAACTAAGCCACAATTTGCAGACAAAACTTCAGATAAAGTCCTTGTATGCCCCAATAATGATCCAGGATGGATTGAAATATAATCTCAAGTTTCCTCTAAACTGCAGGTTAGGTGCAAATTGTTGTAACATGGTACATTATTGTAACCTTTATTCAAAGTTTTCAACATTTGGTCAGTTGCTCTCACCTTTATACATGACATGAAGAAATTGTCTTGAAAATAACTAATGTATAGTTCTGGCACATAGTTAAATAAGCTTAGATTTACTTGTCATCCTTTGAAAACATTAACTAAACATGAAGTTTTAAATTTAATTGTATTTTATTCTTTAATTTATGGTAAACTATTGCCATTGGATTTTGTGATCAGTACTGCTTTTGGCATTAAGTGAAATTTTATAAAAAGTCACTAATCACTGAGAAAATGTTGAAACTAGACACTTGTAAAACTGACATGACTATATATATTGGCTGGTCAGTCTTTATAAAGATCAATGGAAAAGCTTTACCTAATTCCTTGGAATGTACTCTGGAGCAAAGAAATACCTGATAAAATATACCTAAAAGATGTTGGAGGGCCAGGCCCCAAAACTACATACTACCATAAGATACTGGAGTGAAAGACTGATAGAACTGTAAAATAAATCCAGCATAATTATTATTATTATAATCAAAAAGAAGCGCTAAGCCACAAGGGCTATACAGAAATCCAGCATAAGCAGGGGCACCATGGGCACAATAAGAGAACATACTATCAACATCCATGGTCCACAACTAGGCAGCCTATTAACAGATATCAGAAATACTGCTGGAACAAATGTAGAAGTCTTAGGAGAGGAAACTGAGTTACATACCTCTGTCAAGTGTCAGATCAATCAAGCTATGATGCTTATGTGGGCCACTAACAGCAACAGCCAGATTGAACAGTCACTTGACAAGGATGCTTGGCCAGAGGCTGGGCTAGTAAGATAGAAAAACCCTTGAAATGGGTCACAAGTATATCACCAGGTACACCACTCATGAGGAATATGACACTGTATATTTAGATTATACATGTCTTTTTTTTCTTTAGTCAATTCATCTAAAGCAGTATCTGAAAAAATCTACCATTTCATATAATTACATAAAGATTTATTTTTAAAGGGTTTAATAGAGTGAGAAATATACCACAGGACGATTTTTCTTCCTCAATTTGCAAAGGCTATGAAAGAACACTTATCATTATTCACTGTAAAACCTATGGTCATTTAAACAGTAATACTCTCCTCAATAATGAACAATGAGCAACAAATGAGCCAACAACATAGCTATGTAAATGTGATCATTAATATTATATTTAGTGTAGTCCATGAGAAAGTGGAGAAGAATCATTCCTCCGTAGGCCATGCGTGTCGTAAGAGGCAACTAAAATGACGAGAGTAAAGGGATAGTAACTCCTCCTCGGTGGGAGACGGCCAGTGTGTTAAAAAAAAAAAAAAGTGTGTGCATGTGTGTGTTCAAATCAAGACTTGAATAATAATGCATTAGTGCTATCAACAATAAATATTGTTACAGAAAACAGTACAGGAAGTGAATTGAAAGAAGAGGCTTTTGGAAATGAAGTAAGTAATGCAGTTTCTAACTTCTCGTGAAATGCTAACATTTTCATCATGCAGCACTGAAATTTCAAGAATGCTGTGCCAAAGTAGCAGCATCACAATATACAGATTTTAGAACAAATCAATCAGAAATTGAAGCTGTAGAGCAGATTCCTATTATTTTCTCTACTCTTCAGAATAATTCAGCTGAAACTGTAATCCTCAGTTTCATATTCTCTATACATGTATTAGCTTACATCATAAGTTCATGCCACCAAAAAGCCAACAGCAAAGTATACTAACCAAATTTCAGATTAGATATTTCAAGCTATCTCTGCATACTATATCATTAGTGTGCATAAAGTTATTTCTATATCACAAAAATATAAATCTATGAGCATTACAATAAAGGCACTTTCTAGGAGCAGTATCATATAGTATATCTTTCATACACATTGAAAATTTTATTATCTGAAACCGGTATTTATTGTCTTTTGTAAAGGAATGGATTCTGATGATTAAAAAAAAATTACTGGGTACCATAGTCAAAATGCTCTACTGTCTATAAACGGATAACTAAAGATTTAAAAAACATAATAGCAATACAGTAAATATTTTGGATGGATGAATAATGGTGAATGTGTTTCCTTTTTTTTTTTCTTTTTTTGCCACCCTACCTTGGCTAATGGTCAATACAGTAACAATGATAAAATTGAGGGGTGTGAGTATGTTAATATTTCTAGTTAAAATGAGCTGATAGATGCATGAAGCACATCCCTTCTAGATAACATGGGGGTAATTTCATTCACTCAGTCATGTCCATACACAAGCATATACACAATCTCATTCCCCCCCCATCCCCTATAGGGTCACAAACCAAGTGCTATTAAAATTAAATACAACACTCTAACAAGAAAGCACACTACTGGAATGTCAAACCCATTCTGATTAATAAAGTTTATGTCTCTGCATGCTTGGTTTTCTGGTCACCAGCTCTCGGTGGTAGTGGTGTTACCTGGGATTCACGCAATATTTCTTTGGCACTTACTTCATCAGCTTTACCCTTGGCATCATTTTCATCTAATGTTAATGTCACTTCAACAAGCTCAGCTTCCTCTTCGTCACCAACATCATCAACTTGGTCTAAATCTTCCCCAATTTCTGTGCTCTCCTCAGGGGGTAAAGTAGCTTCACCTTTGTCATCAAGAATTTCTGGATTGGTTTCAAGAACAGTGTCAGATATATCATCACTGGCATCACTCTGTATATCAATATTAACAAAAACATCAGCATTATCATTAACATTACCATTGCTATCTACAGAATTAATTTTACCTTCAGTCTTATCCTTCACATCAATATTTTCCTTGCCTTTATCACTACTCAAACCTACATTTTCATTATCAATATTATGATCCTCATTACTGATACTAGCTTGATCTACATGATCGTTATGAACCTCTTCAGTGTTACCTTTAGAATACTTGTTGACATCAGAAATATCATTAGGATCATTACCACCTGAACTGCAAAGAGTACAAGTTCCTGCAATGTCATCTTTTTCATCACTTCCTAAATCTTCAACCACTTCCAAGGGCTCCTCTGCTGCTTCAATTATCTCTTCCCTAGTACAAGATTTAGAGGTATCTTGCTTATCTACATGAGCATGAACATCCTCAATATCAATAATTTCCCCTTCAGGGGCAAAGCAGCCAGTATTTGGAAGTGTGGGTTCTGAAAGCATACCAGTTTCTTCAGTGACTATTTCTGGTTCCATGTTTTCAACAATACCTCTGTTATATTCTACTTTCTCTCCCTGTAACTGTGGCTGATTTATACTCTCCATATTCATTTCATCACTTATCTTGCCTTCACTTTCTGTTTTATCTGTCACTTTCTCTTCTGACTTAAAACTATTCTCCTCTAATATGTCTTTGCGATCTTCATCCTCGATAGGTTTATCTACACTTTCTTCCTGCGTCAGCTCTTCTCCTGTGCTAGTGCTTTCTATCACTATTTCTGGAGTTTCAACAGGAATCCATGACCAATCTATGCTTTCTTCATCTAGATTCTTTAACAGAAACACTGCTGGCTTGACTCTCACCTGTAGAAAGAAATATACAGCAAAGAATCCATTAACACACAAGTACTGTAACAAATTAGGGGAACATAATACTGTACAAGAGGTCCCCAAACTCAGAAATGTCCCTAGTAACACCCCTGCACTTACAAATAGGGCATTTAAGAACTATTTAATATTTTGCCACCTCTAACCTGCAGTACAAACATGAAATGCAACCATCTATTGAACTACTGTTTTCTACACAAACAACTCAAAGTGAAAAACCAGAAGCACAACTCATTTGAAAGTTGGAGTCCTCCTTTATTATCACAAAGTTGTAGTAGGAAAGTTGGAAGTATGTGTAACATAAATGGATTTCAGCCATGATTTTTTTTTTTTTTCAACAAGTTGGTCGTCTCCCACCGAGGCAGGGTGACCCAAAAAAGAAAGAAAATCCCCAAAAAGAAAATACTTTCATCATCATTCAACACTTTCACTACACTCACACATTATCACTGCTTTTGCAGAGGTGCTCAGAATACAACAGTTTAGAAGCATATACGTATAAAGATACACAACATATCCCTCCAAACTGCCAATGAAATATAATACAGTATACATATTGTATTTTACAAGTTAAAAGTTCACAATGAAATCAAATAAAATCAATAGTCTGCTACTAGGCTGGGTTATCCAAAGAAGAAAACACAAATATCATGGTTCATTGATAACTCACCAAACTACAACCTCCCCAAAACAGTGTGATGCCCACACAACTTTTGGTAACCACATGACCAAGAGCATATTATAATCATAGGGGAGCGCTAAACCTGTAGGATTATAAAGTGCACGTGGGGGGGAGGATGGAAGGTATTCAGGCTCAATTCAGGGAACCAGAGCACAGATCCAATTCCCTAGATCAAGATCCCCTCACCAGCATCCAGGAACCTCCCTTGAGGGGTACCAAGAGCATAGTCATAAGGAAGATTGAAACACTAAAAGTTGCAATGGTTGGCGGATAAATATGCGAGAATCTATAAAAGGACTTTCAAAATGAACATAGATAAGTGCAAGGTGATGAGAGAAAAAAAAAGTATAGAATATGAAAGATTGAATATCAGATTTGAGGTAGGAAACATGGATGAAGTGAATTTATTCAACTACGTACAAGGGAGTGGATATTTCGGTAGATGGAATGTGAGCAAGGTAAAATTTATGAAGGGATTCAATGAAGCTAGTTAGCCAGACTTTAGTTCTGGAAGTGAGAGGTACAGTCCTTGCACTCTGAATGATGGTGGGGATGTTGCAATTCAGAGGGTCATTTGAACTGTCATGTCTTCACACTTCTGAGTAATAGTGAATGGATTTCCTTTTCTGGGTCACCCTACTTTGATGGAAGATGGCCAGTGTTAAAAAATATGAATAATAATTATAAACTGGGACAATTATCTTACAAAAAATACCTTTACTGGAGGAAATTGCTGATAATTGAAACTGAGATGTGAAAATGCTTCTACTGAAGAGACAATCTCATGAGAGGACGTGTAATGCTTCAGATTGTATGAGTATTTTGACTTGGCCTCGACCAGAAGGTGACTGAAAGACCTCATACTTTTACTTCCTGCTTTCATATTTTCTGTCTTGTTGTATCTGAAAAAATTTGAAGGTGAAACAGGCTTTTTTTCATAAAAGTATGAATATGCAAAAATTGCACCTGTTACTTTGGATTACAAAAAAAAAAAAAAAATAAATAAATCTTATCAGAGTGCAAGTACAGTATAAATATAAATTCAATAATTTTCAATTTATGCTGAGTAGACAAACGGGGATTTTTTCAATTATTTATTATGCTGCTTCCTGCCAATGTAGTTGATCCTCTGAAAACCAATCGTCGTTGCTAGAGGTTCAGAAGGTAAGGAAATAAAACCCATACCTACTGACAGCATTATTTCTCCTACATCTGATAATGGTTCCAGAGATCATTGCCCCTGGTATCTGGTCTGAAATAAGGCCTCAAGAACTGGAAAGTAATAGGAAACTAACATATTAAGAAATGCACAGGAAATATAATGTAGACATTAGTTTATAGTAGTAATTGTGACATTTATAGAGCACTCTGACTGTGTAGGTCATTCAGTGCTCATAGCCATACAATACGCACAAAATAAAACAAGAATAAAATTAAACAATAGGGTAAAAGTTTTTATGATTTACCTGTCATCTAGTATGTCAATGTAAAATGTTTAACAGGCTTCCATTTCACACATGACAGGATGGTAGTACCTCCCCGGATGGTTACTGTCTACTAACCTCTATATAAACCTTAAAGGTTTAGTATTTCTTTGATTGCAATTAATAAACTTCTACTAACCTACTACCTACTTCTTTATCTGGAAGTATGAAAACAACAGGTGTTCAGTACTGCTCTATATTTTTAACTACTATATGTTTGTGAAACATGCCTTAACTCACCTCCAGTGATCATGAAGTTGTGTAAACCTTGATACTCCAGTTTGAGCTACATAGTTATCAATATGAACATTGGCAAATGCATCTGGAGGGATTATCTGATGCAGCTTGTGTATAGCTGCTCCTCCCGGATAATTATTGGCTGATATGGTGAGCAGAAGAGTGGTGAATGCCGCATTCACTAGCAGATGGAGCACACATCCAATGGCTAATAACTGACGAGTGCCAGATTTTTCTCGACCTTCCCAGCTGTAACACAGGTACATTACTGTAGTCATAAAACATAATTTTGAACTTATAACCACTGTATGAACATAGCTGTAAATATTTATTTTTTTACTCGTTTTGGGATCAAATGAGAACTAATGACTACCATATTTCCCAACAAAGCAGTGAAACTCAAAGATAATGCAATTATTAGCAGCTTTCTAGCTGTCCCTCCAAAAGCATAACTTAACCAAAGTGGGTTACTACTGATAATAATCAGCCTAAAGAATTAGATTATAAATTAATGTTTTTATAAATCATACATTACTTGCAAGCTAAGCTACAGTGCAGATTTGCTAAACAATACAGGAAAACATCATAATCATTAAATAATTAGGTTATCTGGAAGAGAATCTCACTTAACCTACCCAGTATTTCTCCATTCTTTGTAGTGAGCTTAGCATCCCTAATCAAATCCACATTAATATAATGGTAAACCAGGCAGAATCTTCAAACTTGAATGTAATGTAGTAAATAACATATAATTTAAGAAACTTACAAAAATTGGCAAGCTCTGGCAGCTGCAATGTTGAAGACTGGGAAGACATATATAATAAACCGAAGTTCCTTGTGGGGCAGAAAGGAATACAGGATGACAAATATTAGAGCTGGTGTAATTAGTACTTGCAACCGCTTGTCAAGGGCCACACCTACAGGAGCCAAGAGAAAGCTTGAACCCAAAGCTCTTGGTAGTGCAGAGTACCAGTACCACAAAAATGGTGAAGTCTGATAAAAGTTAAGGATACATATAAGAAATACAGTACCTTCATTAATCAGAAACAAGCAATGTTATTCAGTTCCATGAAGATTTTATTTTGAGTGAAGAACTTTTTCTTTTTCAACCAGAAGGAATATCATCTTTGAATACTGAAATTAGGAGGAGGCCGGAGGCAGTGGAGATGTCATGTAGTGTAAGCATGCAAATAATATAAGATGTAGTGAATATATAGTTTTTCTATGAAGAGGGTGAAAATGAATCATATAAGTACAAGGCTGATCATTGCAATAAAACAACCTTTTTTATACTGAAAGGATACACCCCAGGTACTGCTTTGGTTTTTATAAGTATTAAACCAGAAAACTTCTCCTTCTGGCCACAGTAGTCGACCCCAGAACAGTGAATCTATGGCAATAGTTGTCATTAAGCAGCAGAGTCCAGCTGGTATCACACACTGAAGAAATCTGTGATGGACAGAAAAACAATAAAGGAGTGTTTGAGAATAAATAACACCATATGGCAATCTTTAAAGGAAACACAGAAATGAGGAAGAGACAAATTAAAGTTATCTAAATCATGTGAGGTATTGCTTTGATACTCATAGAACTGGTGGTGATAAACGTGCCATTACTGGACACTAATGTTTGTGACCCAAAAACTGAATGACTGAGTTACTAAACTTTTAGAAATACAAGAGCTTTGCTAATGTAATGTTATTGGACTGTGCAAAGGAATGGAATAATCTACAAAATAAATTGTACATTGGTGTATCTTAATGGTTTGTTCATTATATCCCCGAAATAGTGTTTCTCTCTTATGAATTATCCTGAGTTTTAATAATAAACTTTGAAATTGGAAATTATATATTTTTTTTTTTGGTGAAAATTCAGAATATTAATTCTTACATGCCAAAAACACATGAATTATTCACAATAAAATAATTATTTTTAACACTTTTTTGTTGGAACAAAACTAATAATTTATATTTATTTATTTACTCTATTTTCTACCATTCTGGTCATTTCCCACCAAGGAAGGAAACACATTTAATATTCATTCAATATATGTCTTGCCAGAAGTGCACAAAGATGACAACTAAAATGACCCTCCAAAATGCATGGTTTTTCCCTTGATCTCTTCATAAATATTTCTGTACCTTCCTCACACTCCAACAGAACATCAAATCACAAAAACTTTTACTAATTTTATAGATCAATTACTGCAGTTGTACTAAGAGTTAACAATAAATTACAAAACTATAAAAAGCAATAGCATTTATACATGTATAGACATTTCTTATATTATTCTCTTTTTTTCTTTCACATCTAATACATGTATCGTATTTCCGGCACAGGATCGTATGAGACATGTAAGACAGAGTTTCCAAGCAGTTGTAACGTAACATTAGTAAACAACTGCTAAAGAGTAACCCAAAACCTACCCTTGACCCTGACCTTGAGCATTTAAGGCGCAGGCTGATTTTCCAAGAATTTTTGTGGGGAAAAAAGTGCACCTTATATGTACACCTACCATCCGACTTACGACCAAGTTCGGTTCCGAGAAACCGGTCGTAAGTCGAACTTTACTGAACATCAACAAAACATTTTTGTAATGACAATTTTATTGTTTTATTTTGGTATTTCATGTTTTACTTTACTTTTCATGTTGTTAGTACTGTATTTTATACTGTAAGGTTTAGGATAAACACTGTGTACAACACAAATAGTTGTTTATTTCCCAGAAATTTGGCATAAAAAACACGGTCGTAAGTCGAGTGTTCGTAAGTCGAGCAGGTCGTAAGTCGGATGGTAGGTGTATTACGTTAGTTTGTAATACATGGCCAACTTGGCTATAATGTGTTGCCTAACTTGGAATCATCTACTGTATGCAATATACTTGCAGGGAGCAACGTACAACCATGTACTATAAAGTTGCCAAGTGTAACCAAAAAACTCGGATTTCTCAATACTATAATTTGATAAAAATATAAACAACCCAAGAGCTTACTCCCTGATATGAAGTAATTATTTTTGAGTACTAAATGATCTATCCAAACTACTGTATTGTGGAGATACTAATATTTAATAAAGTTTTTAAAGACAAACTATTTCTGAATACTGTAATATTCTGGTAAAGATATTTACACTACACTTAAGCAATAATCTTTCTTTCTTTCAACACACTGGCCATATCCCACCGAGGCAGGGTGGCCCAAAAGGAAAAACAAAAGTTTCTCCTTTTACATTTAGTAATATATACAGGAGAAGGGGTTACTAGCCCCTTGCTCCCGGCATTTTAGTCGCCTCTTACAACACGCATGGCTTACAGAGGAAGAATTCTGTTCCACTTCCCCATGGAGGTAAGAGAAAATAAACAAGAACAAGAACTAGAAAGAAAATACAAGAAAACCCAGAGGGGGGTGCATATATATGCTTGTACATGTATGTGTAGTGTGACCTAAGTGTTAAATAGAAGTAGCAAGACGTACCTGAAATCTTGCATGTTTATGAGACAGAAAAAAGGACACCAGCAATCCTACCATCATGTAAAACAATTACAGGCTTTCGTTTTACACTCACTTGGCAGGACGGTAGTACGTCCCTGGGCGGTTGCTGTCTACCAACCTACTACCTAGGACGTAAGCAATAAATTATGACATAATGAGGAATGACAAAAAAATAAGTCACATTACTGGTACTATTCACAACCCACAAACTGGAGATGTACCTAGACAATGTTTGAGTCAATAGTGGATATACACAATTATGGCTCAGGATGGCCCAAAACGTCCAACTCAAGGAGTGATAACATTTGTACCAATATTGAGATATACATTTTTTCCAGTTTTTCTCTCAAGTTATTATTTGCCATATGATGAATATTGTACCATAAGCATATTGAGAAGTGAGCTGTTTGAGTTGTATGTTAGTTTTATGCTGAAATGAATGTAAATCCTGAATGCAGACCATTTTGCATGCAGGAAATTGTTTCCTAAAATCAGAATTAAATTTTATATTAAAGGTAGCCTATACTTCTGATACATCTTGGAAATTTTCAACAAAATTGCCTACTAACTTTTAACCAACAATGAAGTGAATGTATCCCTCACATAATGCTTGGCCAAATATTTTTCTTGCAAAACTGACGTGTTTTTCCCTATGGATTTAATACTTTTCCATTGCTGTATTTACTGAATTATATATGTCAGATACACTCTTCAGCTAATTTTTAATCTTTTCTTATGACCAGACCTTTCTCCTTATAATGGCCTACTATCATTAAACAAAATATTTCCAGTATACCTGCCTTGAATTTCTTGTTGCTTAATCTGGTCATTCTTCTAATGCAACATAACCCCTTTCATATACTGTACTGTACAGTATGCTGTAATGCATTTCTAGTTCTTGCACTATACAAGAAATTGTTCCATTTGCACATTGCATCTGCAAACATTAAAGCAGACTGTTCCACCCCATACACCACTTTTTCCACATCTGCAATCAAATAGTGGTACCTCGGGATATGAACAGCTGAAAACTTGAACAATTATGTAAGTGTGTTTATGTAAGTGCTTTTCTAAGTGTATTTTTGGGGGTCTGAAACGGATTAATCTAATTTACATTATTCCTTATGGGAACAAATTTGTTCGGTATCGGCACTCGAACAGCCTTCTGGAACAAATTAAGTTTGTATCCCGAGATACCACTGTATTATTTTCTTCTGTCAATTTGTTAAAGCATTATAGTAATTTCCAAAAATGAAAATCTCTTTATTCATCAACATTCCTCAAATTACACTATTTATCAGCCCTTTTTCACAAATAAAGGTGGTTTCCAACTATATGTACAAGGTGTGAGGAACTAGATAAATGACTTATTATAGTTTTAGATATGTGGAGAGAATAATAGATAATACTACAAGGAAAACATACAGAAGTATGGTTCATAGGGTCAGTGTGATAGGCAAGAAACCAATACAATATCCTTGAAAGATAAAGTATAGGAGTGAATATAGGAAAATATTCCATGTGGGAATAATGGAAATAAAACAGGAAAGCAGTACATGTTCAACAAGTTTAGTATGTTAGGTAAGACACACATGCAACAGTTAGGTATCTTTATTTCGAAACGTTTCGCCTACACAGTAGGCTTCTTCAGTCGAGTACAGAAAAGTTGATAGAAGCAGAAGATACTTGAAGACGATGTAATCAGTCCATCACCCTTAAAGTTTTGAGGTGGTCAGTCCCTCAGTCTGGAGAAGAGCATTGTTCCATGGAATGAAACAATGTGGAGATGAAGTGACAGGATGGAGCCTTATATAGCGCCAAGAGGTGAGACGTAGGTCACTAGAAGAGGTAAGAACTCAGATGCTGGGAGGTCAGGTCCCTCTCAAATCCATCCGTTCTCACTAGTAGAGGTTGTCGAAGTTGATTGTAGGTCTGTACCAAGATACCCTTGTGTTGCAGTGTCTGACAGATTGAACATTAAAATGGTATAAAATACCGACAGGTTGTTAGGTAAGACACATATGCAACAGTTAGGTATCTTTATTTCGAAACGTTTCGCCTACACAGTAGGCTTCTTCATTCCATGGAACAATGCTCTTCTCCAGACTGAGGGACTGACCACCTCAAAACTTTAAGGGTGATGGACTGATTACATCGTCTTCAAGTATCTTCTGCTTCTATCAACTTTTCTGTACTCGACTGAAGAAGCCTACTGTGTAGGCGAAACGTTTCGAAATAAAGATACCTAACTGTTGCATATGTGTCTTACCTAACAACCTGTCGGTATTTTATACCATTTTAATGTTCAAGTTTAGTATGCCAAAGTAAACAAGACAAGGCTGATCAGACTGTGCTGAAAGCAAAGTTTAGGGAGTTCAAAACACTAATACAGGTTGGCCATCACTAATCCGGCATCAGTGGAACCTGTAGTGTGCCGGATTAGCGAGTTTACCAGATTACAGAGTGGTTACGTTAGAATACACTTAATTAACCTATCAATAGAGACTTTCTGCTACATCTTCCTCATTGTCATTACTGCTTACTCCTCCACTGGCTTGTTGCTATGGATTTACAACCATCTGCACAATTTCTGAGTCAGTATAAAGATGAAATCTGAAATTATGCTAGCCGAAATTACTGCTGGATTACTGATGGAACAGGATAACTGATTGCTGGATTAGTGATGGTCATCCTGTATAACACCATTTTCAAATAATCATTCTCACAATTGTAAAACCAGAGGAAGTTGATTAACTCACGGTAGGGTCTGTAATCTTCGAGTAAGGAGATCAGCCAGCAACATGGGCCCCAAAAATAGACATAATTCAGAGCGGAATATCAACACTGCAATTCCACACGTCCATATAAGTGCATGGTGTTGCTGCTCCAACCAGAAAGAGAATGCAAGCAGAGCTGAAAAACAATTCAGATGATAAGCTAATTGAAAAAACAATACATTACACAAGCATAGTGCATAATGAATCTGCACTATGTGAAACTCTGCACTGCAATTCCACAAGCAAGTTAATTAATCACAGGCTATTTTTTGTAAATAGTATCTATAAAAAAATTTTATTACTGCAGTATCACTTTGCTAAAAAAAAATCTAAAAAATTGCTGTCTTACCAACAACAAGTGCAAATGTATTTGGAAGTGGGCGACTTAAGTAGTACATGAAATGGAACTGGGAGGCTGTGATGAATGTGAACCAGAATGTGAGGGGCAGTCCAAAACTCTCTTGTAACTGCTTGCGGAGTCTTCGCCATGCCACAATAACCAGAAGTCCCAGTACACCACGCACTGCTCAAAAATATTTAGTATTTTTATGTTAAAAATTAAAAAATAAACACTTACGTAAACCCTATAGGTCATTTTTGTATTTGAAATGTATAGTCAACATGACATATACCATTTTAACCCTTTAACTGCGTCGAACCTCTTAGTATGCAAATGATGACTGTGTCAGACGTTCCAGTATGAACGATTTTTCATTCCTTCAAGTATGTCACTTGCCATTATTTTTTTTACCTCAGCACAACTGTTTGGGTCATCTACAATCTTTTCACGTCTTTGAAAAAAATCTAAGACCAGACAGGTCAATCATGGGTAACACTACCTAACTAGCATATGTAAGCAATGAAACCAGGATCTGTTGTTCCACCAGCAGCTTCCCTCAGCATAGTATGTATGTGAAACTGCCAGGAAGATGCCCCATTTATTCCAAATTTATTAATTAATTTCATCATACTAATAGTGTAATTCAGCCAAAAAGCACACTATGTAGATTTAACCTAGAATAACCGAATAAAATCAATCAATGAAACTTATTTACATGTTTTAATGAGTATTTATACCTTACAACAACTGTAATATCAAATGATTTCCTTGTAAATACATGTATATGCTTTACAGTGATCTTGAAGGCACACAGGTGTTATGGACATAGAAATTACATTATGTTTACATAACCCAGGATATTCCCTCCAACCTAAATATATGTACTATATATGTATTCATAACATAATAATAATCCAATACAGGTGCATAATAGATACAGTATTAAACTAAAACAATAAAGTCAAAGTGATATATTTCCATATACTGATAAATATTTACAGCAGACACTTGCTAATTTACTGGTTTAAATTCCTGTACCTATAATGAATCTGCCAACTGTAAACTATATTTAATAAGAAATTATGGTAAAGAATAAAAAGATTTCTGGAACTGGCAACTGGAACCCCTCAATTCTGAGACTCTTCAAATAATTGAGACAGTATGTGGAGGGAGGCATTTAGTGTACCTGGTGACATGACCTACAGGAGAGTGCAGAACAAATGATTTTACTGCCAATGACATTAAAGCATAAGGTTTCCATTATCCTGAAGAGATACTGAGATTCAAAACAGTCACAACAGTTAATGATATAATTAATTTTTCTTTCATTTGTACAATGTGCCTGTTTATAACAAGAATGCATGTTCCCAATCTATGTGGTTGAAAATTTGAATATACCTCGAGGGTATTCCGAGGGTCAATAGCCTGGTCAACCAGGCAGTTACTGCTAGCTGCACACAGATTGACATATGAACCACAGCCTGGCTTGTCAGGTACTGACTTCAGGTGAATAGGCGAGCATTCTTGTGCATACATTAAGGATCGTTTGTGTTTGATGATTCTAATGTTAAAGTTCTTTCAGTTGTCTAAACAACATAGTTGTCATTGTACTATTATTATATTTAGGGGAAGCACTAAACCCAGAGGTTATACAATGCCTGGGAAATGTGAGGCATTCAGGAAGTGGTGAACAAATCCAATGACTAATCAAGAGCCCCTCACCAGTATCAAGGAACCTTACTTGAGGGAAGCTATCACCACAACCATCCCAAATTTCATCATGTTATGGCTAATGAAATCCTGATGTTATCATGGCACTGGGGTAACTTGTTCCTGGTTCACCTGTAGGTATGTCACTTGCTATATAATTCCCTCTATTTATATGCTGGTGTATCTGCTTGAAGAGGGTCTCAGAACCCAGACCAAAAATATATAGGTACACTGTAGAAAATGAGCAATGATGAGTGTGGTTCCGTCTTCAGGTTACCCTATCTTGATAGGAAACTGACAGCGTGTTGCAAAACTAGCTACATATACACTTAAATATACTGTAGCATATATCTTCAAATGAAAAAACTAAAACAGCTTGAATTACTTACCAATGTACTGAGCAATAAATTTGTTGAGTCCAAGAAGTTGGATAACAGCCACAGCCGGGTAGGCAATTACTGACACCACTATGGGACCCACAAATGTACGTGGAACCACCCCTGGGAATTCCAAGTGGTCATACTGTGAAAAACAAAACAGACTGAAAGATCTAAATTACCAAATATAAATTATATTTTATATACTGTACCTCCTTTACAATATTGCCAAATAGCTCATTCAGAATTTTGTGTGTAATTCTTTTAAAAGTAGCTTAATCTGGGACCTGGTCAAGGAGAGGGTGACTCCCTAAATCACCTACAGGTAATCCTAGAAAAGTCTAATGTGATTCAAAGAATTATTTGTGAAAAAATATAAATGTTAATTGATAAATGGTGTATTAATAATAATACATTAATAATTAATAATATGCAATGACTTTCTTGACCAGGGGTTAGCAACCCCTGGCCCGCAGGCCACATCTAGCCCAGGTGAGGTTTTCGTCCAGTCCGCCAACTTAACACCTGGACACTAATTTTCTAATTAGTATCGAATATAGATGCAGTACTTCACTTCAAGGTTAATGATTTGTGATAAATTGTATTAAGTATTATTATAATTAGGTCAAAATTGGCTTAAAAAGATAATGGCAACCCTGAGTTTGAGAAAACAATTTTATATTACATTTAATAACATGGCCCTCCTCCAAAAGACTGCATCGTTGTCTGTCCCTCTCTCTCCAAAAGGTTGCTGACCCCTGTTCTAGACTATGGTGTGTGCAAAAGCAGATGCCTACTAGAAATGGGTGACAAGTAAATACAAGCTTACTAATCTTTACTCAACTTCCACTAGTGGTCTGTTCTGGAAAGGTGGAGTCCCTGACTGGATTCCTGTCAAGTGTGGACTGAACTTAAGACCTCTAAAGGTAATCCCTCTGCATTCCTTGCTTTATGAATAAAACTACTTAGTGTGAAAATGCATTATCCTGGAATGACAATTCAAAAATAAGCTGCATTACTACAGAATGGGTATCAAAAATCTAATTTATATGTGGATATATGTAGCATATATTAGCATTGTCTAAGCTAACACACGCTATGCAAATATGAATGTATGTGCATGCATATTCAATTATATTCACATTTAAGCATTAAATCTGGGAAATAAGAATAATTCTGGTTTGATCCAAGGAAGGAAACAGTAGCCATAGTTCATCGAATCAAGAATAATTCACTAGTATGAACCAGTAATTACCTCCTCCAGATTAATCCCATTGTAAAGCAGATCATGGCAGGCTTGTAGGTTAAAACTCTCTTCCACTTTGGTGTATGGAGCAGTTACAAGATGCAGCAGAGCCACACCCATGATCAACCAGTCCATCTTAAAATACAGAAAAAGAATAATGGGAATTAGTCACTGAATTTTTGGGGTTATCCCAGGTAATTTACACACATGTTAAACTATGCATGATAATTGTACTTTAGAGTAACAGTACCTATACCCAAGTAAACTTACTAAATCATGTTCTAAAAAATACTGTCAATGTTAAACAAATAAAATGAACTGTGCACTGTACTAAAAAATCAAACCAAAGTCACTGAAAATCTATGAATACTTTAATAAAAAAAAATTAGGTAATAAAAGACAACTGCTCCTCAGTGGAATTTAACCATTACTTTGAATTGTACAAGAAGTATATTCAGGTACAGGTACACATAAATAGTTGCATAAATTACCATACATAGCAGCATATGTGTAGATTACCTAGTCCTAGGATAACACAAAAAAAAAAGTCAAAGTGACTTATTTCCATTGGGGTCCTTGACAATACTATTAAGTTTCTTTACATTTGAGATATCACAGTATTTTGAAAGCAAATGGTCAAAAACTTAACCTAACGAAACTCGCCCAACCCAAGCTAAATAACCAAATGTAGCTTAACCTTACTCCATTATCAGTAGACATGTATCTTTGTTTACACTCAGCCATGCATATAACATGGCTGAATAATACACGCTGACTGGCTCAGATGTGTTATTTTTTTTTTTTTTTTTTATTATCACACCGGCCGATTCCCACCAAGGCAGGGTGGCCCGAAAAAGAAAAACTTTCACCATCATTCACTCCATCACTGTCTTGCCAGAAGGGTGCTTTACACTACAGTTTTTAAACTGCAACATTAACACCCCTCCTTCAGAGTGCAGGCACTGTACTTCCCATCTCCAGGACTCAAGTCCGGCCTGCCGGTTTCCCTGAATCCCTTCATAAATGTTACTTTGCTCACACTCCAACAGCACGTCAAGTATTAAAAACCATTTGTCTCCATTCACTCCTATCAAACACGCTCAAGCATGCCTGCTGGAAGTCCAAGCCCCTCGCACACAAAACCTCCTTTACCCCCTCCCTCCAACCCTTCCTAGGCCGACCCCTACCCCGCCTTCCTTCCACTACAGACTGATACACTCTTGAAGTCATTCTGTTTCGCTCCATTCTCTCTACATGTCCGAACCACCTCAACAACCCTTCCTCAGCCCTCTGGACAACAGTTTTGGTAATCCCGCACCTCCTCCTAACTTCCAAACTACGAATTCTCTGCATTATATTCACACCACACATTGCCCTCAGACATGACATCTCCACTGCCTCCAGCCTTCTCCTCGCTGCAACATTCATCACCCACGCTTCACACCCATATAAGAGCGTTGGTAAAACTATACTCTCATACATTCCCCTCTTTGCCTCCAAGGACAAAGTTCTTTGTCTCCACAGACTCCTAAGTGCACCACTCACTCTTTTTCCCTCATCAATTCTATGATTCACCTCATCTTTCATAGACCCATCCGCTGACACGTCCACTCCCAAATATCTGAATACGTTCACCTCCTCCATACTCTCTCCCTCCAATCTGATATTCAATCTTTCATCACCTAATCTTTTTGTTATCCTCATAACCTTACTCTTTCCTGTATTCACCTTTAATTTTCTTCTTTTGCACACCCTACCAAATTCATCCACCAATCTCTGCAACTTCTCTTCAGAATCTCCCAAGAGCACAGTGTCATCAGCAAAGAGCAGCTGTGACAACTCCCACTTTGTGTGTGATTCTTTATCTTTTAACTCCACGCCTCTTGCCAAGACCCTCGCATTTACTTCTCTTACAACCCCATCTATAAATATATTAAACAACCACGGTGACATCACACATCCTTGTCTAAGTCCTACTTTTACTGGGAAAAAATTTCCCTCTTTCCTACATACTCTAACTTGAGCCTCACTATCCTCGTAAAAACTCTTCACTGCTTTCAGTAACCTACCTCCTACACCATACACTTGCAACATCTGCCACATTGCCCCCCTATCCACCCTGTCATACGCCTTTTCCAAATCCATAAATGCCACAAAGACCTCTTTAGCCTTATCTAAATACTGTTCACTTATATGTTTCACTGTAAACACCTGGTCCACACACCCCCTACCTTTCCTAAAGCCTCCTTGTTCATCTGCTATCCTATTCTCCGTCTTACTCTTAATTCTTTCAATTATAACTCTACCATACACTTTACCAGGTACACTCAACAGACTTATCCCCCTATAATTTTTGCACTCTCTTTTATCCCCTTTGCCTTTATACAAAGGAACTATGCATGCTCTCTGCCAATCCCTAGGTACCTTACCCTCTTCCATACATTTATTAAACAATTGCACCAACCACTCCAAAACTATATCCCCACCTGCTTTTAACATTTCTATCTTTATCCCATCAATCCCGGCTGCCTTACCCCCTTTCATTTTACCTACTGCCTCACGAACTTCCCCCACACTCACAACTGGCTCTTCCTCACTCCTACAAGATGTTATTCCTCCTTGCCCTATACACGAAATCACAGCTTCCCTATCTTCATCAACATTTAACAATTCCTCAAAATATTCCTTCCATCTTCCCAATACCTCTAACTCTCCATTTAATAACTCTCCTCTCCTATTTTTAACTGACAAATCCATTTGTTCTCTAGGCTTTCTTAACTTGTTAATCTCACTCCAAAACTTTTTCTTATTTTCAACAAAATTTGTTGATAACATCTCACCCACTCTCTCATTTGCTCTCTTTTTACATTGCTTCACCACTCTCTTAACCTCTCTCTTTTTCTCCATATACTCTTCCCTCCTTGCATCACTTCTACTTTGTAAAAACTTCTCATATGCTAACTTTTTCTCCCTTACTACTCTCTTTACATCATCATTCCACCAATCGCTCCTCTTCCCTCCTGCACCCACTTTCCTGTAACCACAAACTTCTGCTGAACACTCTAACACTACATTTTTAAACCTACCCCATACCTCTTCGACCCCATTGCCTATGCTCTCATTAGCCCATCTATCCTCCAATAGCTGTTTATATCTTACCCTAACTGCCTCCTCTTTTAGTTTATAAACCTTCACCTCTCTCTTCCCTGATGCTTCTATTCTCCTTGTATCCCATCTACCTTTTACTCTCAGTGTAGCTACAACTAGAAAGTGATCTGATATATCTGTGGCCCCTCTATAAACATGTACATCCTGAAGTCTACTCAACAGTCTTTTATCTACCAATACATAATCCAACAAACTACTGTCATTTCGCCCTACATCATATCGTGTATACTTATTTATCCTCTTTTTCTTAAAATATGTATTACCTATAACTAAACCCCTTTCTATACAAAGTTCAATCAAAGGGCTCCCATTATCATTTACACCTGGCACCCCAAACTTACCTACCACACCCTCTCTAAAAGTTTCTCCTACTTTAGCATTCAAGTCCCCTACCACAATTACTCTCTCACTTGGTTCAAAGGCTCCTATACATTCACTTAACATCTCCCAAAATCTCTCTCTCTCCTCTGCATTCCTCTCTTCTCCAGGTGCATACACGCTTATTATGACCCACTTCTCGCATCCAACCTTTACTTTAATCCACATAATTCTTGAATTTACACATTCATATTCTCTTTTCTCCTTCCATAACTGATCATTTAACATTACTGCTACCCCTTCCTTTGCTCTAACTCTCTCAGATACTCCAGATTTAATCCCATTTATTTCCCCCCACTGAAACTCTCCTACCCCCTTCAGCTTTGTTTCGCTTAGGGCCAGGACATCCAACTTCTTTTCATTCATAACATCAGCAATCATCTGTTTCTTGTCATCCGCACTACATCCACGCACATTTAAGCAACCCAGTTTTATAAAGTTTTTCTTCTTCTCTTTTTTAGTAATTGTATACAGGAGAAGGGGTTACTAGCCCATTGCTCCCGGCATTTTAGTCGCCTCATACGACACGCATGGCTTACGGAGGAAAGATTCTTTTCCACTTCCCCATGGACAATAGAAGAAATAAAAAAGAACAAGAGCTATTTAGAAAAAGGAGAAAAACCTAGATGTATGTATATATATATATGCATGTGCGTGTCTGTGAAGTGTGACCAAAGTGTTAGTAGGAGTAGCAAGATATCCCTGTTATCTTAGCGTGTTTATGAGACAGAAAAAGAAACCAGCAATCCTACCATCATGCAAAACAATTACAGGTTTTTGTTTCACAGTCATCTGGCAGGACGGTAGTACTTCCCCTACGTTTTTACAATACGGTATCTGCAAGAATAACAGTTTACACACGAAATATTTATTCAGCGGTGTCAATAGGTTGTATGTGTTTAAATTTACTGAGTTATCTTAGATTAAATACACAACGGTTCTCTGTGACCTCTAAACCAGTGTACAAATTCGTAAGAAAGTTAATTTAGGTACAGGTACACGTAAATACGGTTACACAAATTATCATACATAGTAATGTGTGTAAGTTATTTAAACCAAAAGTATCAAAGTGGCATATTTCCATTAGTAAGTTTATTCTGGTATATTATTATTATTATTATAATGAAGGGGGAAGCGCTAAACCCATAGGATTATACAGCACCTGGGGGGATGTGGAAGGCATTCAGGCTTAATTCGGGGAACTGGAGCACAGATCCAATTCCCTAAATCAAGAGCCCCTCACCAACATCAAGGAACCTTCCCTGAGGGGTATTCTGGTATAGGTACACAAATAATTACATAAATTATCATACATAGGAGCATATGTGTAGATTACCCAGGATAACCTGAAAAAGCCAAAGAGACTTATTTCCCTTGGGGTCCTTGTTATATCTTATTATTTAAACCTTAAAAGTTAAAACAGCCAAGAGCTCGAGTACTGCAAAATCGTATATTTATTTCCTAAATTATATCTTAACTATGCACACATACATGCTGTGTATATTAAAATATTTAGGGGGGCTGAGGAGAAGTGCTAAACCCGTCGGGGTCATACAGCACCTGGGGAATTGGTAATACGTAAGTTTATTTAGGTACAGGCTTGATCCAAGGAAGTGGAGTTAGTTTCAATTTCCTGGATGAAGAGCCCTTCACCAGCCTCACGGCCCCCCCATTGTAAAGATTTAAAATATTATAATCATAACTAAGCGCTAAACCCACAAGGGACATACAACGTTGAGTATTATTATTAGCGCTGTATGTCCCATGTGGGTTTAGTGCTTAGTTTTTATAATTTTATTTCATTCATGGGTGAGCGCCGCTGGACCCATAAGTCACGCCATAATGGGAGGCTCTCAGGTTGGATCCAAGGCAGGCGAGGTCAGATCCAATTCCTTGGATCAAGATTCCCTCAACAAGATGAAGGCAGGAGCCTTGAGGACTCCACACACACACACATAAAGATGAGTGAAGACGAGGTGTGTCTCACCATGTTGGTGTGTTGGGCCGGGTAAGCTGTGTGCTCACATTATCCTGGTGACCTGACCTCTTGACACCACCCTTGCAGGTCACAGAGGTCAACACTGCCAGTGGTCACCACAGCCAGGGTAATAAGGCTGAGGGGAGGTCAATATCACAGGTTAACAAGTGGTGCCAGCAGGAGCCGCCATCCTCAGCACGCAGCTGCTGCCTCAACACTATTATTACATTCATGGCGGGGGCGCTAAACCCGTGGGGCTCATATACTCAGCAGGGAACGCTATACCCATGGGGCTCATATACTCAGCAGGGGCACATATACACTGGGAGGCAGTTTGATCCAAGGAAAGGATGATCAGCTCCAATTCTTTGAATTAAGAGCCCTTCATTTATACCTCAGGATGGTCACCCATCCATAGCTATTAGTACTATTATGGTATTCATGGGGAGCTAAACCCGTAGGGCACATACTGGCAGGCAGGTTTGATCCAAGGAAAGGATGATCAGCTCCAATTCCTTGAATTAAGGGTCCCTCGCCATCATTTCTACCTCAAGATGGAAATAAGTCACTCTGACTTTTTTGGGTTATCCTAGGTTCTCTACACATATGCTGCTATGTATGATAATTCTATGTAACTGTATTGTGTATACCTGAATAAATTTACTTACTTACTTACACCCATCCAGAGGTAGCACTGTTATGACATTCAGGGGGGAAGCTAAACCCGTAGGGGTTATACACAACCTGGGGAATGGGAGACAATTAGTTTTGATCCGAGGAAGGGGAGATTATCTCGAAGAGCTTCCCAGGATGGTCAAGTCACCCTCAGACCTCCAATTACCATTACCATTCATGGATGGGGAAGCGATAAATCCTAAGGGAACGGGAGACAATCAGGTTTGATCCAAGGAACAGAGAGGGACAGCTCTAGTTCCTTGGATCATTTAACCCACATCAAGACACCATCCTTAACGGAGTCCGTTTCCGATTATATACTCTAAAGTTCATAGGAGTTGGGCTCCAGCTTTTGGTCCAGCCTCTTGACTCACTAGGGTGAAATAACGTTGATATATATTTTGGAACAGTTGGATGGAGTCCGCAGTAATTCATTTATTGCCAGAAACCCCTCAAGGAAGGTTCCTTGATGTTGGTGAGGGGCTCTTGATTTAGGGAATTGGATCTGTGCTCCTGTTCCCCGAATTAAGCCTGAATGCCTTCCACATCCCCCCCCCAGGCGCTGTATAATCCTCCGGGTTTAGCGCTTCCCCCTTGATTATAATAATAATAATAATATTGCCAGAAAGTGACATACAAAATACATTACGTATATACTGCAGAGAGTATACAGAAATATATAAAGGTTTATGAAGAAACAGGATATATAGATAGGGTATATAGATATATTTATAAAATATATGGGTATATAGATACAAGGTATAAAGAGGGTAAATATAGATATTTATAAGGTATATAAGGGGAGTATATATATATTTTACAAGGTATAAAGTATATATATATATATATATATATATATATATATATATATATATATATATATATATATATATATATATATATATATATATATATATATATATAGAGAGAGAGAGAGAGAGAGAGAGAGAGAGGAAATATATACTATTGGTGTCAGCGCTAATAAAGAGCTCCGCTGCTCCACCACTGTCGTCTGTACCTACAAATATTTTGCTTAATAATTGAATTAAATTATTATTATTATTATAATCAAGGGGGAAGCGCTAAACCCGGAGGATTATACAGCGCCTGGGGGGGGGGATGTGGAAGGCATTCAGGCTTAATTCGGGGAACTGGAGCACAGATCCAATTCCCTAAATCAAGAGCCCCTCACCAACATCAAGGAACCTTCCTTGAGGGGAATTGAATTAAAAATATTCAACTCAGAAAGTTATTTTTTTTTTTTTTTTCAATCACCAAAACTAATGTGTGTGTGTGTACTCACCTATTTGTGGTTGCAGGGGTCGAGACATAGCTCCTGGCCCCGGAGGCCTGGTGGCTAAAGCTTCCGCTTCACACACGGAGGGCCCGGGTTCGATTCTCGGCGGGTGGAAACATATCGACGCATTTCCTTACACCTGTTGTCCTGTTCACCTAGCAGCAAATAGGTACCTGGGTGTTATTAGTCGACTGGTGTGGGTCGCATCCTGGGGGACAAGATTGAGGACCCCAATGGAAATAAGTTAGACAGTCCTCGATGACGCACTGACTTTCTTGGGTTATCCTGGGTGGCTAACCCTCCGGGGTTAAAAATCCGAAGAAAATATTATATCTTAGGTTATCTTATCTTTTCACTGATCGCTACTAAGTCCTCTCCCTGCTCCATGAGCTTTGTCATACCTCGTCTTAAAACTGTATGGTTCCTGCCTCCACTACATCACTGGCTAGGCTGTTCCACTTCCTGACAACTCTATGACTAAAGAAATATTTCTTAACATCTTTTTGACTCATCTGTGTCTTCAACTACCAATTGTGACCCCTTGTTGCTGTGTCCCATCTCTGGAACATCCTGTCTGTCCACCTTATCTATTCCTCTCAGTATTTTGTATGTCATTATCATATCTCCCCTAACCCTCCTGTGTGTGTGCTTGCGTGCGTGCGTGCTCACCTAGTTGTGGTTGCAGGGGTCAAGTCAGCTCCTGCCCTGTGTATGTCATACAGAATTGGTAAAATTGGTTAATTAGCAAGAACTCATTTAAAATTAAGTCCTTTCTAAAATTTTCTTTTATATAATAATAATAATAATAATATCCTTATTTACTACAAGTACATGTACAAGGTATACAGACCATAGCTGACATCAATGACATACTACTACGTATATAGAAAGCCCCTTGTTATGTGGAGCATTTTGGGCAAATTCGGTCAGTTGTGTCCCAGGATGCGACCCACACCAGTCGACTAATACCCAGGTACCCATTTTACTGATGGGTGAACATTGACAACTGGTGTAAAGAAGCACGTCTGATGCTTCCACCCCTTCGTCGGGAATTGAACCCAGACCCTCACCGTGTAAAAATAATAGAACAGCTGAAGGCTTATAAGGCCAAGATAACACCTCATGGTCAACATCCAACACCTCACCTATCCCTTATGATGGTGCAGGTGAAATGATTAAGGACTTGTCAATTATTATAATCAAAGAGAATCACTAAACCTACAAGGGTTACACAGCACAGCTCAGACTTGTCAAACATATCAAACATATTCTTCCCAAATTTTATTAATCATAAATAAATCTAATCTCCATGGGAAAGTGGAACAGAATTCTTCCTCCGTAAGCCATGTGTATCGTAAGAGGCAACTAAGATCCCAGGAACAAGGGGCTGATAACCCCTTCTCCTGTATGCATTACTATAGTTAAAAAGAGAAACTTTTGTTTTTCTTTTTTGGGCCACCCTGCTTCAGTGGGATGCGGCCGGTTTGTTGAAAGAAGAATAAATAAATCTAATTTGTATAATTCTAAGGAATCTTGAGGAATTTTTAATCAGACGTTTTTACTGAATCAAGATTTTTAAACATAATTTTGATTTTAAAATTTATAAGTAAAGTATATCAAGAAGGTTTCCATGGTAAGAGATAACCAACACATTCTTGGTTGAATGTGATTAGTTGTCTGTTTTTTGAACTGCAATACAATCACAGACAGGCGCTCTTATCACTGCAAGTCAAGCCACGGGGAATGGAAATCTTCAGCTCAAGTGCTTTCACATGACTGTCATCAGGAGCTATGCAATATTGC
Organism: Cherax quadricarinatus; assembly: GCF_038502225.1. Classification (NCBI taxonomy): domain Eukaryota; kingdom Metazoa; phylum Arthropoda; class Malacostraca; order Decapoda; family Parastacidae; genus Cherax; species Cherax quadricarinatus. The sequence goes on from NC_091370.1 coordinate 16,283,572, forward strand.
AACAGGAGGAGTGAGGGGAAGTTTTCTATGATTAAGGTAGCATGATGACACCAGCCAGTTCCTCTCATGATGGACAGAAAAAGAAAACAGCATTTCTAGATTGCAATAGTTTTGAAACTCATTAAAATTTTTATTTCACACTATAAATTTCCCTCCGTATTTTCTCACTAAATATTTTTTATTTCATACTATAAATTCCATCCTGTATATTCTCAAATCTATGCACTTTGTGAAGCCAACATTAATTATTGTGTACACATATCCTAATGACAAAACATGCACACCAAACTGCTGTGTTGGCTTGTTTCTCATTGCCAAGTTAGTGCTGTGTTGGCTTATTTCTCATTACCAAATTAGTGCTGTGTTGGCCTGTTTCTCATTACTAAATTAGTGCTGTGTTGGCATGTTTCTCATTACTTAATTAGTGCTGTGTTGGCATGTTTCTCATTACTTAATTAGTGCTGTGTTGGCATGTTTCTCATTACTTAATTAGTGCTGTGTTGGCTTGTTTCTCTCTATAGATACTCAAAAATTAGGGACAAAGGAATTAATGTACAATTGCTATGGATCCCATCACACATTGGATTACTCCTTCATGATAAAGTTGATATGTTAGCCAAGAAGAGTATCCAGAAGGAGAACGTAGAATATAACTTTGGTATAACTGTGTCTAGCATTAGGAATAATATTAGAAGAGAAGTAAATAATGAAGATGATTGTTATAGGAATGCAGTTAGAAGCCTGAGTAGATCTATAACCCACTATGATAACATGAACGTAGATAAGTATGTTTATGGAGCAACTTGCAATGTGAACAGACTGACTGATGTTGTAGTGGCCAGGCTTAGGCTTGGTTACAAGTACTTCTGGCAGTTTGGGAGACACACAGATGATGATCAAACTAAATGTAAATTATGTGATCAGGCATATGGTCACTCTCTTGAACACTATGTGCTTAATTGTCCACTTATTCAAGAATACAGAGACAGACAGTATAATAACCTATGTGACATGTCAAGATATCTTATTAATGAAAATAAGATACCAGATATACTAAGCAAATTTCCTAAATTTGCTTGTAACAGATAAGTGAACTATAGATATGTAGATATAAATCCATATGTATTCCTGTTAACCCTTTGGGGCCTAGTTCCTAGGCCTTTTGTGTATCCACATGCTCTCGCGCTACCGTCCACAGGATGGATATGGGGTGCACAATAAACTAGCCACTTCGGTGGCAAAATCTAAAATCTCACTACTAAATTAGTGCTGTGTTGGCATGTTTTTCATTAGTAGATTATTCTTTTCACCAAAATTTTATTTTTTACAATTTTGACCTAACTTATTACTTGTATACTGTAGATAAAAACTTAACTTGAATCCTATAATACATAACCAGAATTTTTTTCAAGACTTTGCCATAAAGACAAAGGGACACACTCGTAAATAGGGTTTTCAACAGATAAATGAAACTAATTTTATAATCATATATTTTTATCACAAGGGTTACAAAAATGTGTTCAAATACCTATCAGTTTTCACACATCCTAGCTTACTATAACAAAGTATTTCTTGCCACAAACTATTAAATATATAAAGTGTAACTGTGTTGAAGCACGCTATTTTCTCCATGTATTTTACTGTAGTTATAATTTTTATATTTCAAATAAAGAATTGACATACCAAGAAAATTTATTTTTGTTAGGGATATAATGAAGACTGTCTTGGAAAGCTTATAATTTTTAATGAACCCAGTGTATTAACCTATGTTTGATTGCAAGTGTTATTACATATACTCTTTGGTAATAAAGATACTAACTTCAGTGAAGTCCTACAATGTTTCACCCACAGGTGGGCTTTTCAAGCATTTTTTCAACAAACTGGCCACCTCCCACCAAGGTAGGGCAACTGAAAACATAAGAAAACACTTTCACCATCACTGTCTTGCCAGAGGGATGCCAGTACTAGTTCAAAAAGGCAAATATCCCCATATATGTACTAGAAAAACTACACCTGTGGGACTTCACTGCAATTAGTGTCTTTATCACCACTTGTCAGCACTGTGCCTCAAACTGGCAACATGCATTCTTTATTATGTGAGAAAAATAGTAACTAGGGATGTTATCTAACAAAAAATATTTGCTCTACTTCAGCAATGTTCTCTACATACAGTATCATTGGAATAAGTCCCTTATTTGCTTTTTTTATTCTACTTTTTAAGTCGCCGGAAAACTGTTACTACTCAAGGTTGTTGTTTCATCTTCCTCCACTTCAGGTTCCTCATTATGCAAACGATTTCGTCTCCTCTGTTCCTTGCGTTGCCTTCTTATCTCTTTCCGCTGTTCTTTTCGTTTCTGCTTCTGCTGATGACGGCGCTCTTTCCGGCGCTCCTTTCGTTGCATCCTGCGTGTTTGCTTTTTATTTTTAATAGCATTCCTGAAATGCACAAAAATGTATAGAATGAGATTAAAAAGAATAAACAACTGATAAAATTCAACAAAATTATTGTAAAACTTTGTTAAACATGGGAATTGTGTTCCCATATGCTTAACAAGGATTTAGAGAAACTGGTTAGCCAGACTTGAGTCCTGGAGGTTGGAAGTGAAGCAACTGCACACTAAACGAGGGGGTTTGGGATATATGCCATTGGAAGAGACATCTAAACAGTCATATCTGTGCACCTCTGGCAAGACAGTGATAGTGTGAATGATGGTGAAAGTGTTTCTCTTTTGGGTCACCCTGCCTCAGTGGGAATGGGCAACATATTAAAATAAAAAATATCTTAAATGTTATACCTTAGAGAAGAGCTACTATTATGCTAAAATGTATAATTTTTGTGCTACACAGGTTTGAATACACTGTCACTGTTTTCTAAGTATGCAAGTGTGACATATGAGTGTCTGTCAAATTCCATTTATGTGACCCTCCTGTGACACATGCACTTATCTGCATCAAATTCCATCATCCATCACTCCAAGTACTCAGTTTAGCAAAGTTCCCTTGCAAGGGTTTACAATAATTTATATTTCTTATGTCTTATAGGATTTTTGCATCATCCACAAACATGTTCACAGTTTTGGAAAGCTCTTGTGTCATTTATTAAAATATAAACACTATCAGGGCAAGCACAAATTTCCATGAGTTCTCTGGTGATATACAGTGGAACCTCTACTTGCGAGTGTGTCCACGTGCGAGTTTTTCCAAATACGAGCAGTCGATGGGTCGATTTTTTGCTTCCATACGCGAGCAAAATTTCCACAAGCGAGCAGACCTCAAGGCAGGTTCCTTGACACTGGTGAGGGGCTCTTGCTCTTGATCTCGGGAATTGTATCTCATTTGTTTGTTGGACTATCTTATTGAAACTTGGGCAATGTATGATGGAAAGATGCTTCTTAATGTACACCAAAAATGAAAGAAATCTAAGCATAAATAATGGAGTTCACTTCTCAGCAATTAGATGGCAGTGTTTACCACAACAAAGAGGGAGCAGTTGTGGCCACCTCCACCTGTTACATAATGACATATTTTATTCATTCTAGAGTATGTATCGTGTTTCTATGTTATTTATATTGTCTGTTATGTCATATTAGATGAACTGTGATACATAAATAAGCCGTATAGATGATATTAGCGAAATTATTCATGAAGAATTTTGCCCGGTGTCCAGACAAACTCTCGTCCACCGCCGACACCGCCCATACCGCTACATGAATGACATATTTTATTCATTCTAGAGTACGTATCATGTTTCTATATTATTCATATTGTTTGTTATGTCATACTAGATGAAGTGAGATAGCTAAATAAGCCGTAGAGTTGATATCAGCGAAATTATTGAAGTACAGAATTCCACTGGAACGGATTAATTGCATTTCAATTAATTTAAATGAGGAAAAGTGATTCTGCAAACGAGCAAATCCAGTTGCGAGCAAGGTCATGGAATGGATTAAACTCGCAAGTAGAGGTTCCACTGTACTTTCAAAGGTACATTTTTACTCTTACCACTGTGTGTTGTTTCATTTCAGGGAAAAAACTCACTATGGCTTCTTGTAAAGTTAGATCAAACTTTTTCCCATTACTGCACTGACTTTGAATGGAATAAAAATAATGATCAACCATTTGATGTTCTTCCAAATAATACTTCACTATATATTCTTAAAAAAAATGAACAGCATTTATCATGTTAGCTGTGAACTTGGAACATCACTTACCACATGTCTGCTGCAAACTTGGAACATCACTTACCACATGTCTGCTGCAAACTTGGAACATCACTTACCACATGTCTGCTGCAAACTTGGAACAACACTTACCACATGTCTGCTGCAAACTTGGAACATCACTTACAACATGTCTGCTGCAAACTTGGAACAGCACTTACCACATGTCTGCTGCAAACTTGGAACATCACTTACCACATGTCTGCTGCAAACTTGGAACAGCACTTACCACATGTCTGCTGTGAACTTGGAACAACACTTACCACATGTCTGCTGTGAATTTGGAACAGCACTTACCACATGTCTGCTGTGAACTTGGAACAGCACTTACCACATGTCTGCTGTGAACTTGGAACAATACTTGCCACATGTCTGCTGCAAACTTGGAACAGCACTTACCACATGTCAGCTGTGAACTTGGAACAACAGGATACAAAAGTTGATTTGCAACTCTCTTCTCCTATTGCAAACTGATGATTGGCAAATGTTGTTACGATTTCACTTGTAGTGTTGCATGAGGTCCTGGGTACATCTCCTGCATATAGAATAAAAACTTTTAGCTTGCTAAAATAAATACAAGACTCATGTTCAATTTTATTTCTAATTACTGCAATACAACAAGAAATGTATGAAGAAAGGTTGACAGGCAAGCATCTGCAAGAAACATCGTAATCTTTCCCACCTCGTGTTTGCCTAATTTGGTTGTCATGTTAGTTCATCTCCAGACTCAGGTTGTTTCTCACTGAGGCAGGGTAACCCCCTCCCCCCAAAAAAAAAATTCTTTTTATATTTAGCAATTTATACAAGAGAAGGGGTTACTAGCCCCTTGCTCCTGGAATTTTAGTCGCCTCTTATGACATGCATGGCTTATGGAGGAAGGATTCTTCTCCACTTCCCCATGGAGTAAATGATGTTATGCAACAGAAAAACACTGCCCAGTTTCCTATGCCGAGTTGAAAGTCTAACAGAGTTAATAAGATAATTGATTCCCATTCCTTTAAACAATTAATGTACTGTCACATTCAATTTCTTCTAGAAAAACAATGCAATTCTTCCTTCAACCTCTGCAGAATTAATTAAACATCTTGATCAATTTCTGAAGAATGGTTACAATGTCTGCTGCAAATGCCCTCCCCCCTTGCAAAACAAAAAAAAATCAACTTCAACTGTCCCTGATAAAATTATCAATAACTAATCTGACTTTAAATAAAACGGATCACATCTAATTACTGTATATCAGTGTTAGAGTGGGTTACTTAGATTTCCCTAGAGAATAACAAAACAGAAGTACGTTTTTCGCACTCACCCTCTTCTACTGAGGTATTGAGTATAATTTGATATTTTTTGTGCTTGACTCCCTGCTTGCAGCAAAACTTTATCCCTGGATGATGAATCTTCTCTATAACAAAAAATATACAGATTAAAGAACTATAATTATTACTGAGATTATGTCATCACTCACATACTGACTCAACAACATACTCACCGGGGAAGTCAGATAAAGATACTAAAAAATCATGGAAAGTGAAATTAAAGTACAATTGTTATGGACTCCACCATACACTGGATTATTGCTTCATAATAAAAATTTATTAGCTAGCCAAAAACATACCCTGCAGGAACAGTGTAGATTATAACTTTGGTGTGTCTGTTTCTAGCATTAGAAATAATATTAGAAGTAAATAATGAAACTGAATGTTATAGGAATGCAGTTAGAGGACTGAGTAGATCTATCACTCACTGTGATAATACAAATGTAGATAAGTTTATAGAGCAACCTGCACTATGAAGAGACTGACTGATGTAGTAGCCAGGCTTAGGCTTGGTTACAAGTACTTCTGTCAGTTTGGCAGACACATAAATAACAAAAAAAGGCACAATACCGTGACTGGAACAATACACAAATAACCCGCACATAGAAGAGAGGAGCTTACGACGGCATTTCGGTGTGACTTTGTAAATGGTCCAAGTCGGACCGAAACGTCGTCGTAAGCTCCTTTCTTCTATGTGCTGGTTATTTGTGTATGGCAGACACGTAGATGACAATCAAACCAAATGTAAAATATGTTGTCAGCCCTACAGTCACTATCTTGAAAACTATGTGCTTAATTGTTCGTTTATTAGAAAATATAGATAGATAGTATAACATCATATTCTAGCTGCCCAAAGTATCACACTAACATGCTAATATTACTACCATAAACACTGTTACCCCTTCTTACTTAATAACTTCAAAAATATTACTAAATGATTTGAACCCTTATTACAGTAAGTGGCTTAATAATTTACTTGTATTGTATCTCAATAAATCTCAGTTGCTCAGATACATACTAAGATTACAGTACAGAATAAGTCACAATAATGTGGCTGCAAAACTTCACAACTAACATACACTTTAGAGAGGAAACTTTAGAAAATATTTCGATCCATCCTGAACCATTATCAAGAAGCTAAAGTATGGCATAAGTGACAAATGGTAAAGCAATACATGCAGCCAATGGAGGCCTCTATTACTATGACATTTCAATTACATGAGGTTTTTATCAATTTGATAAAGCCTCATGTAGGTGAAATGTCATGAACCTTTGATGAGTTTTGAGAGTTTTTCTGCTCCCAGAGCTTGGCCATGGGCCAGGGTCATCTGGTTCTTGCCTGGTCAACCAGGCTGTTGCTGATGGTAGCCCAGTGACCCAAATATCCATCACTGCCTGGTCTTTGAAACAAATGTCAAGATTTTATGTGGATGTAATCCTGCATTAGCCTCGCAGCATTTTCACACCTTCCCCAAAACCACAAAAGCACAGAAGTAACTAAGCAAATATTTTACATGATACTCAGCCTTTCTCAGGATTCATTAAAAAACTTAATTCATATGCCCTTTAAGCCTATTGGTACAAAGATTTCACATTTCATGACTAACAAATTGTGCAAGCAAGACATTTTAGGTGTGAACACTGCTTAGTCTACTAATAGCAGCATTCCCACACTTCTGTCCCTGCCGTCATTTAAATAAATTTCCATCTCAGCTATTGTGCAACAATAAATAATAAATTAGCCATTTATAAAAGTTGGAAGAAAGAACAGAGCATTAGTTTAGGCCTTACTTTTATCTCTGCGTCTCATTTTCTTTTGTCTCCTGTTCTTTCTGCGAGATGTCTGATTTTCTCCTTCCACGTCAGCTGGCACACTGCTTTCCTCTGCCGACGGGTCTTCCACACTGCTAGGACTGTCTTCCACCTCACTGCTGTCAGGAGTAGCTCCCAGGAGAATGTCTATCAGTCTGTCTTGCTCTAGCTTCAATACACCATGATGAAAAATAATGATTATATGCACACCTCTAATTGCATTATAATTATTATATTTATGAGGAAATGCTAAACTCATATTTATGGAGAAGCACTAAACCTGTTGGGTTCACATAGTGCCTGGGGAAAAATTAAGGTAACCAGGTTTTATTTGAGGGTAGGGTAGCCCCATTTTCTTGGATTAAGAGCCTTTCACTAGCATCAAGGCATCCCCTAAATGGGAATGTGGCTATTGCTTGTGTTGATACATATAATTAGATGGTGACCAGTCCTTGCATGCAGAATCTCGCCATGATTTACAATTTATTACAGTGGTTATTATGACCAGCATTTTGCATTTGGGGACAGTGACGTGCATGATCATTCCATCCTAAATCTACGTTAGTACTGATCATAAAAAAAAAAAAAAACACGGGCGGGGATAGAACCCATGATCAGACATAAAACTCCAGACCAACACGGTAGCCACTGGGCCTGTTCGTTGGTCTGGACTTTTATGACTCCCTGATCGTGGGTTCTATCCCCACCCGTGGTATGGCTTGTTTGTAATCGTGTCATTACGATTTCGTGAGTCATGATGACGGCTTTGAGGAGACTTGAGTTAGAGCTAGTCAGGGTCATGCTGGCAGGAGATTCATCTGTAAAAACTTGCATTTGTGGTCACAGTGATGCCTATGCTAACCTTCCTACGGTGTATAAATATACCTAGTTGGATGAATGTTGTTGTAGCCCGTTGGCCCAGTGGCTAGCATGTTGGTCTCGAGTTTTATGACTCTCTGACTGTGGGTTCTATCCCCGCCCGTGGTATGGTTTGTTTACAATTGTGTCATTACGATTTCGTGAGTCATGGTACTGATCACGTTTTTCCATGAAGGATGTAATTTAGCATCTAATCTTTTCAAAGACTTTTCATGATGTGTGATGTTAGGGTTATTTTTTTTTTTATTATCACACCGGCCGATTCCCACCAAGGCAGGGTGGCCCGAAAAAGAAAAACTTTCACCATCATTCACTCCATCACTGTCTTGCCAGAAGGGTGCTTTACACTACAGTTTATAAACTGCAACATTAACACCCCTCCTTCAGAGTGCAGGCACTGTACTTCCCATCTCCAGGACTCAAGTCCGGCCTGCCGGTTTCCCTGAATCCCTTCATAAATGTTACTTTGCTCACACTCCAACAGCACGTCAAGTATTAAAAACCATTTGTCTCCATTCACTCCTATCAAACACGCTCACGCATGCCTGCTGGAAGTCCAAGCCCCTCGCACACAAAACCTCCTTTACCCCCTCCCTCCAACCCTTCCTAGGCCGACCCCTACCCCGCCTTCCTTCCACTACAGACTGATACACTCTTGAAGTCATTCTGTTTCGCTCCATTCTCTCTACATGTCCGAACCACCTCAACAACCCTTCCTCAGCCCTCTGGACAACAGTTTTGGTAATCCCGCACCTCCTCCTAACTTCCAAACTACGAATTCTCTGCATTATATTCACACCACACATTGCCCTCAGACATGACATCTCCACTGCCTCCAGCCTTCTCCTCGCTGCAACATTCATCACCCACGCTTCACACCCATATAAGAGCGTTGGTAAAACTATACTCTCATACATTCCCCTCTTTGCCTCCAAGGACAAAGTTCTTTGTCTCCACAGACTCCTAAGTGCACCACTCACTCTTTTTCCCTCATCAATTCTATGATTCACCTCATCTTTCATAGACCCATCCGCTGACACGTCCACTCCCAAATATCTGAATACATTCACCTCCTCCATACTCTCTCCCTCCAATCTGATATTCAATCTTTCATCACCTAATCTTTTTGTTATCCTCATAACCTTACTCTTTCCTGTATTCACCTTTAATTTTCTTCTTTTGCACACCCTACCAAATTCATCCACCAATCTCTGCAACTTCTCTTCAGAATCTCCCAAGAGCACAGTGTCATCAGCAAAGAGCAGCTGTGACAACTCCCACTTTGTGTGTGTTAGGGTTACTGGTCTGTAATTCTTGGCTAGTGCTCTATTGCCTTCTTTATGCAAAGGAGACAGTTGTATCTGCACTCTTCAAGGCCTGTTGGGTGCCCTGATGATTAGTAAAGTATTCTTGAACTATGAAATTAGAGCTAACCTCCTATTTCTTGGATCAAACCTGATCATCTCCAATCCCAAAGGCATTATATAACCCCTATGAGTTTAGCACTTTCCAAGTACATAAATTACTGAACTGAAGGGAATACCAATATTTTATTTTTTATTTTATTTTATTTATTTTATGTTTTTGCAAACAGTACATTGAGATTTTGTATTTACAATAGTGGGTTGCAATACAAAGAGAGCCTCTATTATGCCTAGGCATTATGGGCCAACTTAACATTATTGGCTTACAGACTACTTAACACTAAGGATTATATCATAGTTGTACAGTATATGCATAAAAGTATCAGTGTAATAATACATGTATATGTATGTATGTATACAAATATTATTATAATACCAACATAAGAATAAAACAACAGTGTAATACAGTACAGGAGAGCCCTGCTTTACAGCACTTCACTTTACATCATTTCGCTAATTCAGCAGTTTTTCAATTATACCCATTTTTCATTCATTCAGACTTCATACAATAAATATATTCACTACTCACTATAAGTTAAAGTTGAAAATACTTTACGGAAAGTATGTTTTCTCCATGGGGAAGTGGAAAAGAATTCTTCCTCTGTAAGCCATGCGCATCATAAGAGGCAACTAAAATGCCATGAGCAAGGGGCTAATAACCCCTTCTCCTGTATAAATTATCCCGTATACCACCTGCCTCGGTGGGACACGGCCGATTTGTTAAAAAATTATGTATATAAAAGTAAGTAATGTGTGCACTGTATGTGCATTTCTTAGGCCTAACTCTATTGCTCACTTAATATATGATGGTATCAACACGTTATCAGGCTTTTATATGCATCTGAAAGAAAAAAAAAAGGCTATGTATGTTTCATGTTAAGAAATTTTTCCTTTACATTAGTAGCTCAGAACTTAATCTGCTGTGTAAGTGGGGCCCTCCTATACCAATGTCAGCATAAAACATCTCAAATATGGCACCAATATAAGAATAATATCATTGTAATACCAGTGTGAACATAAAACATCTTTGTAATAATTTAAGTACGAATTATGAGTATTCTCTTATAATGATGAGTCAGCGAACCTCAAACACCATTACCTGGGGGACTGTTGAGTTTAGATCTCCATTACCACCATCCATATGTAGAGCTGTGCTGTTGCCAGCTTGTGCTGATGTTTCTGCAACAATATGGTGTGAAAGCATATTAACATTATAATTAACAGCAATATCATATTAAGTTACCTAATACTGTATGGTCCATACTTTCATATACATACCATGTGCACATCAGAGTCTTCTACAGCTAAGAAAGACTACAAATAATAATAATAAGTATGAGCAAGGTAACATTTATAAAGGTATTCAGGGAAACTGGTTAGATGGACTTGAGTCCTGGAGGTGAAAAGTACAGTGCCTGTACTCTGAATGCAAGCACTGTATTTCCCATTTATTAATCACAGCTACTGTAATGCCTTACCATTCTGGTGCTTCCAGTTTTTTTTTTGCCGATGCTTCCTGAGCTTTTTCCATGAATTCTTTGAAAGTCGGCCATTTTGTCTTAGGAAAAAATTTAATTGGAAAGTAAATAAACTTAGATTAAATGTAAAATATAACAGTAATATCAAAGTTATGCAAAATCCCTAATTTACATTAAAAATTAAATGTTTAAAAAGTGAATAGAATAATGGCACATCAAGCCTCCTTCTGTGAACACTCAAGCAAGTATTGGCCCCACTTTACTATAGTACATTCCTTTTGTATTCAATGATGAACCTCTTTCCTTAGACTCCTCAACATTCCAGCTATTTTTTTTTTGCCTCATTGTATGAGTCATTTTGTCTTTTACAGCCCCATCTGCAAATACATCCACTTCCAAGTACAGTATCTAAATGCATACAGTATCTAAATGCATACAGTATCTAAATGTGTACAGTATCTAAATGTATACACTTCCTGTATACTCTTCTCTAATTTGACATCCAATCTTTCATTACCTAAACTTTTTATAACTCTTGTTATCTTGCTCTTTTCTGTGTTTTCTTATAAAATTATTATCTTCACTAGACTATACCACGAGTTATTATAATGGGTCTTACCTGTTTCTTCTGCGGTTCAACCGTCGATTATTCCTTTGTTTCTCCTGGTTCAATTGCTGGTGAACTTTACGTCTGAGTAATTGAAGTAAAACTTTTATCTCATAGAAAGATCATATTTAGAAACATTATACATACGTATTCAGAAATATTCTGTACTGCTAAAGAATACATAATTTATCAAACAGACAGCAGCTTCCATTACCCCCTCTACTCCAGACAACTAACATTAGTATGAAGAACAAATAGGCACAATACCATGACCAGAACAATACACAAATAACCCACACAAAGGAGAAAGCTTATGATGACATTTCAGTCTGCTTGGACCATTGACAAGTAACATTAGCCTTGCAGTCCTTGCCATGAAAGCTATTAAAGAATTCACTAGGGCATTCTATCTCACCAGGAACTGAGCCACAGTGAGGGTTTGCAGCATCCCATGTGAGGGATACAGTTGGGTTTATATGAACATAAATTACCATGTAAGGGATACAGTAATCTTTATAGGAACATAAATAACCATGCGAGGGATACAAACATGTCTATAGGAACATAAATAATCGTGTGTCCAAATCATGTGTGCACATGAGTGAGTGTGAGTGAGAAAGATGCAAAATTTCCAATTCAAACCTGTAAGTAATGTTTACAAAAATAATATGTGAGAATTCTTGTGAATAACTCTCATCAAAGGTCTCTGAATGGGACAACTTATCCCATCTCACTGAAAAATTATTTTTATTCTAAAAGATAAAAAACAGTTCATGGGACGTGAAATACCTGCCAGCTTGCCGAATCCTTTGCCGGTTCTCTTGCATCCTCCTCTTCCTCTCTAGGCGTCTTGCCTCCTTCCTTGCCTTTCTATTTTTCTGCCTTCTTCCCATCTTCACACTGCCAGGTACACTCTGATAATACAAAAAAGATAACTATTAATACTAAAGATCCAATTCACTATTTCACATTTTTTTACTTTCACAATATGATGAGATTCTACCAGTAATGTAATTTAGTAGATACAATATTTTATGTGATCAGATGAAATATAAATAAAAGTCTATTTTATATAATGGGAATGAAAGAACTCTTGTTGGAACTTAAAAATTGCATACTACTTTCTAAATGCTGAACAAATAGGTTCTGTTTTAGCCTTACAGTATTCCATGTACTGCTCCCACAACTACTACTACTACTACTATTGCCATAACCATTATTACTATCTATTCAAATACTACTGTACTATTACTATGCCCTGAGTGGTCCATGGCCATCTGATTATCCTCAATGTTTTTGTGACCTAACATGTGTTCCTTTGACCAAAGTCATTCCTTATATTGTCTCCATGTACCAGTACTCCAGGCAAGTAAGATTTACACACTGCTTCTCCAACCTGTTCTTAGAGGGCGGTATGTTTTGCACTTACAACATCAGTGATCAGTGTATTCCAGTGATTTATAAACAAAAAAAATTGTGCACATTTGCACTGCACCTCATGCCTAGAGTTTTTAAATTATTTTTCATCATTGAATCACTCTGTCGTCAAAACAGCACTTCACATTTGAGCATATCAAATTTGTTTAGAAACTTGAAAGGTATGAATAAGATCTAGCAGTTTTTGTTTTCTAAGAAATAGAGTAGATAACGCACTCTGAGTTTCTCTTCATGGGGTTTGTTTCCTAAAGGGAGGAAGGAAGAAGGGGATATGGGAAGTAAGAATGAGGGATATATGTACTACCACTACTACTAAGTAGCAAAAATATTAAAATTGATACAATTTACAATAGAGAGGTAGCAAAATATTATAAGTAGGACAGTTTACAATAGTATAATTTTGAGTGTGTATTAGTGAAGGTACGAGTTCTGTTGCCCTTCTCCACACTCTCCCCAGTTTATCTTCATCTTGTATATAAATTGAGAAACAAAACTGTACAGTATATTCAAGGTGAGGTCTGACAAGTGATTTATTGTCTTTATTGTCTCTGGTATTTTGTACTTGAAATGTCTACCAAAGAAACCATAATATATTATTTGAATATTCAAATAGATAGCCAGTAAGAATACTGCCTCATTCAGGGATGGGGGAAATTCAACATGGCTTAAAGTAGTGAAAAGTCCAGTGGTGCCTGGCACTCGGCAGGAGGGTTGAGGTGTATTTTTGTGTCCATCCTCCTCCAGGGTCTCCTTATGACAATGGTGTAGGGGAAGAGAACATCATAGCCCAAGAGTGTGCCTGGCTAGTGGGACAGGTGGTTTTTAATGAATGTGCTGTTGGGGTGTGAGCAAAGGAACATTCATGAAGGGATTCAGGGAAATTTGTTAGCAAGACCTAAATCCTAGAGACAGGAAGAGCAGTGCCTGTGTGATGAAAAAAGAGGCAGAGATGAAACAGTCAGAGGGTAATCTGAATTGTCATGTCAGCACACTTCTGACAAGACAGTAACTGAATGAATGATGGTGAATGTGTTTCCTCTTTTGGGTCACCCTACCTTGGTGGAAGACAGCTGTTGTGGTAAAAAAAAAATGGTAATGAGCTATAGGTAATGTGTATATCATTGGGCCAGATTAGTACCACTGAGTCTTGGTCAGAGGGAAACATAATAGTTTGATGACCTATTATTACTATTAACTCAAATGTTAATGTTCCTCAAGTTACACCTTTGTAAACTATAATGCTTTATAAATTTACCAACATATGGTCCTCAGTTATTTTGGTAAAACTCTGCAGATTTAAACTAGAAAAAATTGAAGACCAAGCATACATACATCGTCATCCTCATTTCCATTGTCTCTCACCCAGCTGCTTAAGATGTCTTGCTCATCCACCTGCAGACCCCAACACTCATTAGGCAATATGTAATGTTATAACTAACTGATACACGAAATAAAAAAATGGCCTATTTGATGTAAATAATAACTGTCATTATGTATAAGCACTAAAGAATTTATATGCTCTAGTAAAGGAATGTACTGTATAGGCATTTGCATGTAGTGTAAATGCAAGTTTGAGTAAGAGTATTTACAACTATTATTATATTTTTCCTTATGATTTACTGTCTTTTGTTTTTAAATTTATCATATTTGACCTTAAAACTTTCCAAATTTTATGGCACACACACCACCTTGTAAACTAGTTCATCAGTTCTGGAATGAGGGCAGCAGATGAGGTGCCAGTAGGTAGATGAAATGCCCCACTTCAGCCTATTGTCTAGGCCATATACACTGAGCAGTCAAGCTAGAACAAGTCTGCTGCCATCTGTTGCAATGGGTACTCTGAGGGTGGAGTGATGAGCAGTGGATTCTGGTTCTGAGAGAGAGATAATGTTCATTTGTTTCTCATGTTGATCGATGGTACTGTGTACTATGAGTTGGCCTCTGACCCAGGCAAGAACAATACCCCTCATTACAATAAAATATACAATATTAACAGGCTGATGAATTATACACATGTGAAACACCTGGGTATCTTTATTTTCAAGATTTTTTGCCAACCAGTGGATTTTCAATTCAATACAGATATTACATACGAAAGAGAAAAAGATGAAGTGATCAGTCCCTCAGCCTTGAAGGTTTTCAATTACCCTAATCCTGATGAAGAACAATACCTACCGAGCCCAGTGATACACTGTATTGCGTAAACTTCGGTGAGGTAAGGGGTCCAGAAATGCATAACTACTTCAGTCACCAAATATGCAACATACAGTTAATAAGCTGAGTAAAGTCAATGAAAAGTATTTAGTGTCATAAGTCAAATAATAATTTTCTTTTTTATGTGGGATGCAATTGTGCAAATCTAGGTCACTCTACATACTGGTATTCTACATGGGGTTAGAGCCATCTGGTGTCAAAGTTATTCTGGAATTATCATATGCTCACACCCTTGCTTGAATGTGTACATCAACAGCATTTTCTCAATAACCCACACAAGTTCATCCCAGGAATGGTTATGTTTGGAGCACTAGGGGCTAGAACATCCACCAGGGTTGTGTGAATGCATTAGACTGGAGTGAGTGGAGACAAGTGTGAGTAAAGTAACATTTATGAAGTGATTCAGGGAAACCAGTTAACTGGACTTGAATCCTGGAGATCCACAGTACAGTGTTTGCAGTGTCTTTATTCCTGAGGGGTAAGGATATTACAGTTTGAAAGACTGTGATATTTGAATACTTCTGGCAAGACACTGACTGAATAAATAACACTGAATACATTTCCTCTTTTTTTTTGGGGGGGGGGGTGTCACCCTGCACCAATGGGAGAGGACTGGTGTGTTAAAAAAAAGATTATTGGAATTGTCCACTTTAAATAAAATAAATGAATACACATATTCTTTTCCCAAAATGGGTTGAAGCAGGGCACCCTGCTTACAGGCTCTGACCCTCTTTACTAACAGGGTCAGCCTTTTTTTTTGGGAAATTCAAGCACATACTATCTGCTCCTCCATAAGGTCTATATACAGTAATTGCTATCATTTCAATCTGTTCACTTCTGGTAAGACAGCTATTGAATGATGGTGTCTCCTCCTTTGAACCACCCTGCAATAGATGTACTGAATGGGATGGTGCTGATCTGAAGATGAGTTGTTTAATAGGTTTTTTGGCCTCTAGATGTTGCATACAATTTTTTGACAATCAGTGACAAGACAGTGATGGAGTGAATAATGATGAAAGTTTTTCTTTTTTGGGCCACCCTGCCTTGGTGGGAGTCTGCCGATGTGTTAATAAATTAAAATAAACTTATTAGTTAAAAACAAAAAAGGCTAGTTTGAAAGGTCTCCTCTTATAATTCTCTTTCAAACAATGGCACAATTTTTCATACTTTCCAAGTATCTGCTAGATTATCTTCCTTTGGTAAAGTCCCCAAAATATGCGAGTGTTTATGTGAAGTTTTCAAGAAGCTATTAAATATCAGAATACAATATTGTTAGTGTTGCCATCACCACTGTTATACAAACACACTGTGGAAGTCCTGAGTATATGTGGTACAGGTGGCAGCCTAGGATGCCACCTGGTAGCAAGGGGTGACATACCATGCTTGGTTTTTCTTTTTTCTCAGACCCCAGTGCTTCGGCTTTAAGGTAAAAACCACATTTAAGGGTAATTAGACCCTCAGAGTAAAATTTAGGGTAAGCCAAAATTTTCAAAATCTTTAATGAGTATTCTGTTATTACTGATCTATGATTTGTTTGTAGTTTTTGTTTCACAATAACCTGCTCGTAGTTGATGTTTACATTAATAAACAAAAGAGGTGTTCTATGCTTTAAAGACAGTGTGTTCAGTGTGTTTTATTTCTGCAGAGGTTATGCTCTGGGTGGAGTGGGAGGTGCTGTTGATGGTGGGAAAGGGCACCTTCGAACGATCTCACCTGAGGCACAAAACATGCCATGCATATATAACTGATATTACTGCACCTACTACTACTTCTATTCAGTGGCATAGCAGAGTTCTAACATCATGGGAATTGAACACTTATTACAATAAAAAGGCTCTGCTTACTATCTTAAACATAGCTTATTTTATGGTAGTAATTGCTGTTTTGTGCATCTTTCATCAACATTCTTAATTGTAAAATGAAATGATCACTAATAGTTAACAATTCCATCATTTAAAAACATGAAAAAGGCCTATATGTATTCTTGTAGTGGTAAAACTAAGTCACTTTCAAAAGTGTTGTGATGTTTGACATCATTTGGATGAACACTTTCTATCATTTATAGCTCTGTAGCTCTCATTGCTGTATAATCCTCCAGGTTTAGTGCTTCCCCCTTGATTATAATAATAATAATGTAGCTCTCATTATCCAAGTTCTTCTGTATAGAGCATTATAGGAAAAACAAAACTGTATGTTTTGAATATAAATTAGCACAATATATAATTGGGAATGCTACAGTAAACAAAAAGGGCAAATAAAACATTTAATATGCTCAGGGAAAACAACCACTCTCCCTGCTTCCTACAGCTACACCACTGCTACTACTATTACTAATACTACTACTGCTGCTGCTATTATTAAAATACTATTACAGCCAAATAACATTAATACTGTACATCAATCTGTTCTAGTTATAACATTGTTTATGTTCATATAATGATACTGTAGACTAAAACATTAATTACTCATAAAATATATACATCACATACAGTTGGCTGTCAATTAACATGGTCGTTACATTTTGGAAAAATGGCTCGATTAAAAAATTGTGTAAAATGAACTGAAGAACTTATGAGAAAAACATGGTTACATTCCTCACACAACCTAACAAAAAGCCTAACAAATTTTTTTTTTGTCTTGAAATTACCAATGACAATGATAATAATGAAACTGTAGGTGGATGCAACATATGGTATATGTGATGATATAATTATAACTACAAAGGTTTTATATATATGTATCTTTATATGTGAATGCTTCTAAACTGTTGTATTCTGAGCACCTCTGCAAAAACAGTGAAAATGTGTGAGTGTGGTGAAAGTGTTGAATGATGATGAAAGTATTTTCTTTTTAGGGATTTTCTTTCTTTTTTGGGTCACCCTGCCTCGGTGGGAGACGGCTGACTTGTTGAAAAAAAAAAAAATATATATATATTCTTTTCTTTCAACACGCCGGCCGCATCCCACCGAGGCAGGGTGGCCCAAAAGGAAAAACGAAAGTTTCTCCTTTTACATTTAGTAATATATACAGGAGAAGAGGTTACTAGCCCCTTGCTCCCGGCATTTTAGTCGCCTCTTACAACACGCATGGCTTACGGAGGAAGAATTCTGTTCCACTTCCCCATGGAGATAAGAGGAAATAAACAAGAATAAGAACTAGAAAGAAAATAGAAGAAAACCCAGAGGGGTGTGTATATATGTGCTTGTACATGTATGTGTAGTGTGACCTAAGTGTAAGTAGAAGTAGCAAGACGTACCTGAAATCTTGCATGTTCATGAGACAGAAAAAAGGACACCAGCAATCCTACCATCATGTAAAACAATTACAGGCTTTCGTTTTACACTCACTTGGCAGGACGGTAGTACCTCCCTGGGTGGTTGCTGTCTACCAACCTACTACCTCAATATATATATATATATATATATATATATATATATATATATATTTTTCCAACAAGTCGGCCATCTCCCACCGAGGCAGGGTGACCCAAAAAAGAAAGAAAATCCCCAAAAAGAAAATACTTTCATCATCATTCAACACTTTCACCACACTCACACATTATCACTGCTTTTGCAGAGGTGCTCAGAATACAACAGTCTAGAAGCATACACATATAAAGATACACAACATATCCCTCCAAACTGCCAATATCCCAAACCCCTCCTTTAAAGTGCAGGCATTGTACTTCCCATTTCCAGGACTCAAGTCCGACTATATGAAAATAACCGGTTTCCCTGAATCCCTTCACTAAATATTACCCTGCTCACACTCCAACAGATCATCAGGTCCCAAGTACCATTCGTCTCCATTCACTCCTATCTAACAAGCTCACGCATGCTTTCTGGAAGTCCAAGCCCCTAGCCCACAAAACCTCCTTTACCCCCTCTCTCCAACCCTTTTGAGGACGACCCCTACCCCGCCTTCCTTCCCCTATAGATTTATATGCTTTCCATGTCATTCTACTTTGATCCATTCTCTCTAAATGACCAAACCACCTCAACAACCCCTCTTCTGCCCTCTGACTAATACTTTTATTAACTCCACACCTTCTCCTAATTTTCACACTCCGAATTTTCTGCATAATATTTACACCACACATTGCCCTTAAACAGGACATCTCCACTGCCTCCAACCGTCTCCTCGCTGCTGCATTTACCACCCAAGCTTCACATCCATATAAGAGTGTTGGTACTACTATACTTTCATACATTCCCTTCTTTGCCTCCATAGATAACGTTTTTTGACTCCACATATACCTCAACGCACCACTCAACTTTTTTCCCTCATCAGTTCTATGATTAACCTCATCCTTCATAAATCCATCTGCCGACACGTCAACTCCCAAGTATCTGAAAACATTCACTTCTTCCATACTCCTCCTCCCCAATTTGATATCCAATTTTTCTTTATCTAAATCATTTGATACCCTCATCACCTTACTCTTTTCTATGTTCACTTTCAACTTTCTACCTTTACACACATTCTCAAACTTATCCACTAACCTTTGCAATTTTTCTTTAGAATCTCCCATAAGCACAGTATCATCAGCAAAAAGTAACTGTGTCAATTCCCATTTTGAATTTGATTCCCCATAATTTAATCCCACCCCTCTCCCGAACACCCTAGCATTTACTTCTTTTACAACCCCATCTATAAATATATTAAACAACCATGGTGACATTACACATCCCTGTCTAAGACCTACTTTTACCGGGAAGTATTCTCCCTCTCTTCTACATACCCTAACCTGAGCCTCACTATCCTCATAAAAGCTCTTTACAGCATTTAGTAACTTACCACCTATTCCATAAACTTGCAACATCTGCCACATTGCTCCTCTATCCACTATCATATGCCTTTTCTAAATCCATAAATGCAATAAAAACTTCCCTACCTTTATCTAAATACTGTTCACATATATGCTTCAATGTAAACACTTGATCTACACATCCCCTACCCACTCTGAAGCCTCCTTGCTCATCCACAATTCTACATTCTGTCTTACCTCTAATTCTTTCAATTATAACTCTACCGTATACTTTTCCTGGTATACTCAGTAAACTTATTCCTCTATAACAGGGATATCTTGCTACTCCTACTTACACTTTGGTCACACTTCACAGACACGCACATGCATATATATATATACATACATCTAGGTTTTTCTCCTTTTTCTAAATAGCTCTTGTTCTTTTTTATTTCTTCTATTGTCCATGGGGAAGTGGAAAAGAATCTTTCCTCCGTAAGCCATGCGTGTCGTATGAGGCGACTAAAATGCCGGGAGCAATGGGCTAGTAACCCCTTCTCCTGTATACAATTACTAAAAAAGAGAAGAAGAAAAACTTTATAAAACTGGGTTGCTTAAATGTGCGTGGATGTAGTGCGGATGACAAGAAACAGATGATTGCTGATGTTATGAATGAAAAGAAGTTGGATGTCCTGGCCCTAAGCGAAACAAAGCTGAAGGGGGTAGGAGAGTTTCAGTGGGGGGAAATAAATGGGATTAAATCTGGAGTATCTGAGAGAGTTAGAGCAAAGGAAGGGGTAGCAGTAATGTTAAATGATCAGTTATGGAAGGAGAAAAGAGAATATGAATGTGTAAATTCAAGAATTATGTGGATTAAAGTAAAGGTTGGATGCGAGAAGTGGGTCATAATAAGCGTGTATGCACCTGGAGAAGAGAGGAATGCAGAGGAGAGAGAGAGATTTTGGGAGATGTTAAGTGAATGTATAGGAGCCTTTGAACCAAGTGAGAGAGTAATTGTGGTAGGGGACTTGAATGCTAAAGTAGGAGAAACTTTTAGAGAGGGTGTGGTAGGTAAGTTTGGGGTGCCAGGTGTAAATGATAATGGGAGCCCTTTGATTGAACTTTGTATAGAAAGGGGTTTAGTTATAGGTAATACATATTTTAAGAAAAAGAGGATAAATAAGTATACACGATATGATGTAGGGCGAAATGACAGTAGTTTGTTGGATTATGTATTGGTAGATAAAAGACTGTTGAGTAGACTTCAGGATGTACATGTTTATAGAGGGGCCACAGATATATCAGATCACTTTCTAGTTGTAGCTACACTGAGAGTAAAAGGTAGATGGGATACAAGGAGAATAGAAGCATCAGGGAAGAGAGAGGTGAAGGTTTATAAACTAAAAGAGGAGGCAGTTAGGGTAAGATATAAACAGCTATTGGAGGATAGATGGGCGAATGAGAGCATAGGCAATGGGGTCGAAGAGGTATGGGGTAGGTTTAAAAATGTAGTGTTAGAGTGTTCAGCAGAAGTTTGTGGTTACAGGAAAGTGGGTGCAGGAGGGAAGAGGAGCGATTGGTGGAATGATGATGTAAAGAGAGTAGTAAGGGAGAAAAAGTTAGCATATGAGAAGTTTTTACAAAGTAGAAGTGATGCAAGGAGGGAAGAGTATATGGAGAAAAAGAGAGAAGTTAAGAGAGTGGTGAAGCAATGTAAAAAGAGAGCAAATGAGAGAGTGGGTGAGATGTTATCAACAAATTTTGTTGAAAATAAGAAAAAGTTTTGGAGTGAGATTAACAAGTTAAGAAAGCCTAGAGAACAAATGGATTTGTCAGTTAAAAATAGGAGAGGAGAGTTATTAAATGGAGAGTTAGAGGTATTGGGAAGATGGAAGGAATATTTTGAGGAATTGTTAAATGTTGATGAAGATAGGGAAGCTGTGATTTCGTGTATAGGGCAAGGAGGAATAACATCTTGTAGGAGTGAGGAAGAGCCAGTTGTGAGTGTGGGGGAAGTTCGTGAGGCAGTAGGTAAAATGAAAGGGGGTAAGGCAGCCGGGATTGATGGAATAAAGATAGAAATGTTAAAAGCAGGTGGGGATATAGTTTTGGAGTGGTTGGTGCAATTATTTAATAAATGTATGGAAGAGGGTAAGGTACCTAGGGATTGGCAGAGAGCATGCATAGTTCCTTTGTATAAAGGCAAAGGGGATAAAAGAGAGTGCAAAAATTATAGGGGGATAAGTCTGTTGAGTGTACCTGGTAAAGTGTATGGTAGAGTTATAATTGAAAGAATTAAGAGTAAGACGGAGAATAGGATAGCAGATGAACAAGGAGGCTTTAGGAAAGGTAGGGGGTGTGTGGACCAGGTGTTTACAGTGAAACATATAAGTGAACAGTATTTAGATAAGGCTAAAGAGGTCTTTGTGGCATTTATGGATTTGGAAAAGGCGTATGACAGGGTGGATAGGGGGGCAATGTGGCAGATGTTGCAAGTGTATGGTGTAGGAGGTAGGTTACTGAAAGCAGTGAAGAGTTTTTACGAGGATAGTGAGGCTCAAGTTAGAGTATGTAGGAAAGAGGGAAATTTTTTCCCAGTAAAAGTAGGCCTTAGACAAGGATGTGTGATGTCACCGTGGTTGTTTAATATATTTATAGATGGGGTTGTAAGAGAAGTAAATGCGAGGGTCTTGGCAAGAGGCGTGGAGTTAAAAGATAAAGAACCACACACAAAGTGGGAGTTGTCACAGCTGCTCTTTGCTGATGACACTGTGCTCTTGGGAGATTCTGAAGAGAAGTTGCAGAGATTGGTGGATGAATTTGGTAGGGTGTGCAAAAGAAGAAAATTAAAGGTGAATACAGGAAAGAGTAAGGTTATGAGGATAACAAAAAGATTAGGTGATGAAAGATTGAATATCAGATTGGAGGGAGAGAGTATGGAGGAGGTGAACGTATTCAGATATTTGGGAGTGGACGTGTCAGCGGATGGGTCTATGAAAGATGAGGTGAATCATAGAATTGATGAGGGAAAAAGAGTGAGTGGTGCACTTAGGAGTCTGTGGAGACAAAGAACTTTGTCCTTGGAGGCAAAGAGGGGAATGTATGAGAGTATAGTTTTACCAACGCTCTTATATGGGTGTGAAGCGTGGGTGATGAATGTTGCAGCGAGGAGAAGGCTGGAGGCAGTGGAGATGTCGTGTCTGAGGGCAATGTGTGGTGTGAATATAATGCAGAGAATTCGTAGTTTGGAAGTTAGGAGGAGGTGCGGGATTACCAAAACTGTTGTCCAGAGGGCTGAGGAAGGGTTGTTGAGGTGGTTCGGACATGTAGAGAGAATGGAGCGAAACAGAATGACTTCAAGAGTGTATCAGTCTGTAGTGGAAGGAAGGCGGGGTAGGGGTCGGCCTAGGAAGGGTTGGAGGGAGGGGGTAAAGGAGGTTTTGTGTGCGAGGGGCTTGGACTTCCAGCAGGCATGCGTGAGCGTGTTTGATAGGAGTGAATGGAGACAAATGGTTTTTAATACTTGACGTGCTGTTGGAGTGTGAGCAAAGTAACATTTATGAAGGGATTCAGGGAAACCGGCAGGCCGGACTTGAGTCCTGGAGATGGGAAGTACAGTGCCTGCACTCTGAAGGAGGGGTGTTAATGTTGCAGTTTAAAAACTGTAGTGTAAAGCACCCTTCTGGCAAGACAGTGATGGAGTGAATGATGGTGAAAGTTTTTCTTTTTCGGGCCACCCTGCCTTGGTGGGAATCGGCCGGTGTGATAATAATAAAAATAATTTTTACAATCTCTTTTGTCCCCTTTCCCTTTATATAAAGGGACTATACATGCTCTCCGTCAATCCCTAGGTACCTTCCCCTCTTTCATACATTTATTAAACAAAAGTACCAACCACTCCAACACTATATCTCCCCCTGCTTTTAACATTTCTGTCATGATCCCATCAGTTCCAGCTGCTTTACCCCCTTTCATTCTACGTAATGCCTCACGTACCTCCACCACACTTACATTCTGCTCTTCTTCACTCCTAAAAGATGGTATACCTCCCTGGCCAATGCATGAAATTACCGCCTCCCTTTCTTCCTCAACATTTAAAAGTTCCTCAAAATATTCTCGCCATCTACCTAATACCTCCCTCTCCCCATCTACTAACTCCCCTACTCTGTTTTTAACGGACAAATCCATACTTTCCCTAGGCTTTCTTAACTTGTTTAACTCACTCCAAAATTTTTTCTTATTTTCATTAAAATTTCTTGACAGTGCCTCTCCCACTCTTTCATCTGCTCTCCTTTTGCACTCTCTCACCACTCTCTTCACCTTTCTTTTACTCTCCATATACTCTGCTCTTCTTATAACACTTCTGTTTTGTAAAAACCTCTCGTAAGCTACCTTTTTCTCTTTTATCACACCCTTTACTTCATCATTCCACCAATCACTCCTCTTTCCTCCTGCCCCCACCCTCCTATAACCACAAACTTCTGCCCCACATTCTAATACTGCATTTTTAAAACTATTCCAACCCTCTTCAACCCCCCCACTACTCATCTTTGCACTAGCCCACCTTTCTGCCAATAGTCGCTTATATCTCGCCCGAACTTCCTCCTCCCTTAGTTTATACACTTTCACCTCCCTCTTACTTGTTGTTGCCACCTTCCTCTTTTCCCATCTACCTCTTACTCTAACTGTAGCTACAACTAAATAATGATCTGATATATCAGTTGCCCCTCTATAAACATGTACATCCTGGAGCCTACCCATCAACCTTTTATCCACCAATACATAATCTAACAAACTACTTTCATTACGTGCTACATCATACCTTGTATATTTATTTATCCTCTTTTTCATAAAATATGTATTACTTATTACCAAATTTCTTTCTACACATAGCTCAATTAAAGGCTCCCCATTTACATTTACCCCTGGCACCCCAAATTTACCTACTACTCCCTCCATAACATTTTTACCCACTTTAGCATTGAAATCCCCAACCACCATTACTCTCACACTTGATTCAAAACTCCCCACGCATTCACTCAACATTTCCCAGAATCTCTCTCTCTCCTCTACACTTCTCTCTTCTCCAGGTGCATACACGCTTACTATAACCCACTTTTCACATCCAATCTTTATTTTACTCCACATAATCCTTGAATTTATGCATTTGTAGTCCCTCTTTTCCTGCCATAGCTTATCCTTCAACATTATTGCTACTCCTTCTTTAGCTCTAACTCTATTTGAAACCCCTGACCTAATCCCATTGATTCCTCTCCATTGAAACTCTCCCACCCCCTTTAGCTTTGTTTCACTTAAAGCCAGGACATCCAGTTTCTTCTCATTCATAACATCCACAATCATCTCTTTCTTATCATTTGCACAACATACACGCACATTCAGACTTCCCACTTTGACAATTTTCTTCTTCTTATTCTTTTTAGTAATCTTTACAGGAAAAGGGGTTACTAGCCCATTGTTCCCGGCAGTTTAGTTGACTTTTACAACACGCATGGCTTACGGAGGAAAGATTCTTATTCCACTTCCTCATGGATATAAAAGGAAAAGTAATAAGACCAAGAACTATTAAGATAAAATCAAAGAAAACTCAGATGAGTGTGTATAAATAAACGTGTACATGTATGTGTAGTGTGACCTAAGTGTAAGTAGAAGTAGCAAGACGTACCTGCAATCTTGCATATTTATGAGACAGACAAAAGACACCAGCAATCCTACCATCATGTAAAACAATTACAGGCTTTCGTTTTACACTCACTTGGCAGGACGGTAGTACCTCCCTGGGTGGTTGCTGTCTACCAACCTACTACCTATTATACATATATACATATATACATATATATATATATACATATATATATATATATATATATATATATATATATATATATATTTTTTTTTTTTTTTTTTTTTTTTAAACAAGTCGGCCGTCTCCCACCGAGGCAGGGTGACCCAAAAAAGAAAGAAAATCCCCAAAAAGAAAATACTTTCATCATCATTCAACACTTTCACCACACTTGCACATTATCACTGTTTTTGCAGAGGTGCTCAGAATACAACAGTCTAGAAGCATACACATATAAAGATACACAACATATCCCTCCAAACTGCCAATATCCCAAACCCCTCCTTTAAAGTGCAGGCATTGTACTTCCCATTTCCAGGACTCAAGTCCGACTATATAAAAATAACCGGTTTCCCTGAATCCCTTCACTAAATATTACCCTGCTCACACTCCAACAGATCGACAGGTCCCAAGTACCATTCGTCTCCATTCACTCCTATCTAACACGCTCACGCACGCTTGCTGGAAGTCCAAGCCCCTTACCCACAAAACCTCCTTTACCCCCTCTCTCCAACCCTTTCGAGGACGACCCCTACCCCGCCTTCCTTCCCCTATAGATTTATATGCTTTCCATGTCATTCTACTTTGATCCATTCTCTCTAAATGACCAAACCACCTCAACAACCCCTCTTCTGCCCTCTGACTAATACTTTTATTAACTCCACACCTTCTCCTAATTTTCACACTCCGAATTTTCTGCATAATATTTACACCACACATTGCCCTTAAACAGGACATCTCCACTGCCTCCAACCGTCTCCTCGCTGCTGCATTTACCACCCAAGCTTCACACCCATATAAGAGTGTTGGTACTACTATACTTTCATACATTCCCTTCTTTGCCTCCATAGATAACGTTTTTTGACTCCACATATACCTCAACGCACCACTCACCTTTTTTCCCTCATCAATTCTATGATTAACCTCATCCTTCATAAATCCATCCGCCGACACGTCAACTCCCAAGTATCTGAAAACATTCACTTCTTCCATACTCCTCCTCCCCAATTTGATATCCAATTTTTCTTTATCTAAATCATTTGACACCCTCATCACCTTACTCTTTTCTATGTTCACTTTCAACTTTCTACCTTTACACACATTCCCAAACGCATCCACTAACCTTTGCAATTTTTCTTTAGAATCTCCCATAAGCACAGCATCATCAGCAAAAAGTAACTGTCAATTCCCATTTTGAATTTGATTCCCCATAATTTAATCCCACCCCTCTCCCAAACACCCTAGCATTTACTTCCTTTACAACCCCATCTATAAATATATTAAACAACCATGGTGACATTACACATCCCTGTCTAAGACCTACTTTTACCGGGAAGTAGTCTCCCTCTCTTCTACACACCCTAACCTGAGCCTCACTATCCTCATAAAAACTCTTTACAGCATTTAATAACTTACCACCTATTCCATATACTTGCAACATCTGCCACATTGCTCCTCTATCCACTCTATCATATGCCTTTTCTAAATCCATAAATGCAATAAAAACTTCCCTATCTTTATCTAAATACTGTTCACATATATGCTTCAATGTAAACACCTGATCTACACATCCCCTACCCACTCTAAAACCTCCTTGCTCATCCGCAATCCTACATTCTGTCTTACCTCTAATTCTTTCAATTATAACCCTACCGTACACTTTTCCTGGTATACTCAGTAAGCTTATTCCTCTATAATTTTTACAGTCTCTTTTGTCCCCTTTCCCTTTATATAAAGGGACTATACATGCTCTCTGCCAATCCCTAGGTACCTTCCCCTCTTTCATACATTTATTAAACAAAAGTACCAACCACTCCAACACTATATCCCCCCCTGCTTTTAACATTTCTGTCATGATCCCATCAGTTCCAGCTGCTTTACCCCCTTTCATTTTACGTAATGCCTCACGTACCTCCCCCACACTTACATTCTGCTCTTCTTCACTCCTAAAAGATGGTATACCTCCCTGACCAGTGCATGAAATTACTGCCTCTGTTTCTTCCTTAACATTTAAAAGTTCCTCAAAATATTCTCGCCATCTACCCAATACCTCCATCTCCCCATCTACTAACTCCCCTACTCTGTTTTTAACTGACAAATCCATATTTTCCCTAGGCTTTCTTAACTTGTTTAACTCGCTCCAAAATTTTTTCTTATTTTCATTAAAATTTCTTGACAGTGCCTCTCCCATATATATATACATATATATATATATATATATATATATATATACATATATATATATATATATATATATACATATATACATATATACATATATATATATATACATATATATACATATATATACATATATATACATATATATACATATATACATATATACATATATATATATATACATATATACATACATGTTAAATATATACATATATACATATTACATATATACATACATATATACATGTATATATATATATACATATATATATATATATCTATATATCTATATATATCTATATTTTTTTTTTTTTATTATCGCACTGGCCGATTCCCACCAGGCAGGGTGGCCCGAAAAAGAAAAACTTTCACCATCATTCACTCCATCACTGTCTTGCCAGAAGGGTGCTTTACACTACAGTTTTTAAACTGCAACATTAACACCCCTCCTTCAGA
Organism: Cherax quadricarinatus; assembly: GCF_038502225.1. Lineage (NCBI taxonomy): Eukaryota > Metazoa > Arthropoda > Malacostraca > Decapoda > Parastacidae > Cherax > Cherax quadricarinatus. Next base: position 16,312,200 of record NC_091370.1, read on the forward strand.
GTGCAGGCACTGTACTTCCCATCTCCAGGACTCAAGTCCGGCCTGCCGGTTTCCCTGAATCCCTTCATAAATGTTACTTTGCTCACACTCCAACAGCACGTCAAGTATTAAAAACCATTTGTCTCCATTCACTCCTATCAAACACGCTCACGCATGCCTGCTGGAAGTCCAAGCCCCTCGCACACAAAACCTCCTTTACCCCCTCCCTCCAACCCTTCCTAGGCCGACCCCTACCCCGCCTTCCTTCCACTACAGACTGATACACTCTTGAAGTCATTCTGTTTCGCTCCATTCTCTCTACATGTCCGAACCACCTCAACAACCCTTCCTCAGCCCTCTGGACAACAGTTTTGGTAATCCCGCACCTCCTCCTAACTTCCAAACTACGAATTCTCTGCATTATATTCACACCACACATTGCCCTCAGACATGACATCTCCACTGCCTCCAGCCTTCTCCTCGCTGCAACATTCATCACCCACGCTTCACACCCATATAAGAGCGTTGGTAAAACTATACTCTCATACATTCCCCTCTTTGCCTCCAAGGACAAAGTTCTTTGTCTCCACAGACTCCTAAGTGCACCACTCACTCTTTTTCCCTCATCAATTCTATGATTCACCTCATCTTTCATAGACCCATCCGCTGACACGTCCACTCCCAAATATCTGAATACGTTCACCTCCTCCATACTCTCTCCCTCCAATCTGATATTCAATCTTTCATCACCTAATCTTTTTGTTATCCTCATAACCTTACTCTTTCCTGTATTCACCTTTAATTTTCTTCTTTTGCACACCCTACCAAATTCATCCACCAATCTCTGCAACTTCTCTTCAGAATCTCCCAAGAGCACAGTGTCATCAGCAAAGAGCAGCTGTGACAACTCCCACTTTGTGTGTGATTCTTTATCTTTTAACTCCACGCCTCTTGCCAAGACCCTCGCATTTACTTCTCTTACAACCCCATCTATAAATATATTAAACAACCACGGTGACATCACACATCCTTGTCTAAGGCCTACTTTTACTGGGAAAAAATTTCCCTCTTTCCTACATACTCTAACTTGAGCCTCACTATCCTCGTAAAAACTCTTCACTGCTTTCAGTAACCTACCTCCTACACCATACACTTGCAACATCTGCCACATTGCCCCCCTATCCACCCTGTCATACGCCTTTTCCAAATCCATAAATGCCACAAAGACCTCTTTAGCCTTATCTAAATACTGTTCACTTATATGTTTCACTGTAAACACCTGGTCCACACACCCCCTACCTTTCCTAAAGCCTCCTTGTTCATCTGCTATCCTATTCTCCGTCTTACTCTTAATTCTTTCAATTATAACTCTACCATACACTTTACCAGGTACACTCAACAGACTTATCCCCCTATAATTTTTGCACTCTCTTTTATCCCCTTTGCCTTTATACAAAGGAACTATGCATGCTCTCTGCCAATCCCTAGGTACCTTACCCTCTTCCATACATTTATTAAATAATTGCACCAACCACTCCAAAACTATATCCCCACCTGCTTTTAACATTTCTATCTTTATCCCATCAATCCCGGCTGCCTTACCCCCTTTCATTTTACCTACTGCCTCACGAACTTCCCCCACACTCACAACTGGCTCTTCCTCACTCCTACAAGATGTTATTCCTCCTTGCCCTATACACGAAATCACAGCTTCCCTATCTTCATCAACATTTAACAATTCCTCAAAATATTCCTTCCATCTTCCCAATACCTCTACCTCTCCATTTAATAACTCTCCTCTCCTATTTTTAACTGACAAATCCATTTGTTCTCTAGGCTTTCTTAACTTGTTAATCTCACTCCAAAACTTTTTCTTATTTTCAACAAAATTTGTTGATAACATCTCACCCACTCTCTCATTTGCTCTCTTTTTACATTGCTTCACCACTCTCTTAACTTCTCTCTTTTTCTCCATATACTCTTCCCTCCTTGCATCACTTCTACTTTGTAAAAACTTCTCATATGCTAACTTTTTCTCCCTTACTACTCTCTTTACATCATCATTCCACCAATCGCTCCTCTTCCCTCCTGCACCCACTTTCCTGTAACCACAAACTTCTGCTGAACACTCTAACACTACATTTTTAAACCTACCCCATACCTCTTCGACCCCATTGCCTATGCTCTCATTAGCCCATCTATCCTCCAATAGCTGTTTATATCTTACCCTAACTGCCTCCTCTTTTAGTTTATAAACCTTCACCTCTCTCTTCCCTGATGCTTCTATTCTCCTTGTATCCCATCTACCTTTTACTCTCAGTGTAGCTACAACTAGAAAGTGATCTGATATATCTGTGGCCCCTCTATAAACATGTACATCCTGAAGTCTACTCAACAGTCTTTTATCTACCAATACATAATCCAACAAACTACTGTCATTTCGCCCTACATCATATCGTGTATACTTATTTATCCTCTTTTTCTTAAAATATGTATTACCTATAACTAAACCCCTTTCTATACAAAGTTCAATCAAAGGGCTCCCATTATCATTTACACCTGGCACCCCAAACTTACCTACCACACCCTCTCTAAAAGTTTCTCCTACTTTAGCATTCAAGTCCCCTACCACAATTACTCTCTCACTTGGTTCAAAGGCTCCTATACATTCACTTAACATCTCCCAAAATCTCTCTCTCTCCTCTGCATTCCTCTCTTCTCCAGGTGCATACACGCTTATTATGACCCACTTCTCGCATCCAACCTTTACTTTAATCCACATAATTCTTGAATTTACACATTCATATTCTCTTTTCTCCTTCCATAACTGATCATTTAACATTACTGCTACCCCTTCCTTTGCTCTAACTCTCTCAGATACTCCAGATTTAATCCCATTTATTTCCCCCCACTGAAACTCTCCTACCCCCTTCAGCTTTGTTTCGCTTAGGGCCAGGACATCCAACTTCTTTTCATTCATAACATCAGCAATCATCTGTTTCTTGTCATCCGCACTACATCCACGCACATTTAAGCAACCCAGTTTTATAAAGTTTTTCTTCTTCTCTTTTTTAGTAATTGTATACAGGAGAAGGGGTTACTAGCCCATTGCTCCCGGCATTTTAGTCGCCTCATACGACACGCATGGCTTACGGAGGAAAGATTCTTTTCCACTTCCCCATGGACAATAGAAGAAATAAAAAAGAACAAGAGCTATTTAGAAAAAGGAGAAAAACCTAGATGTATGTATATATATATATGCATGTGCGTGTCTGTGAAGTGTGACCAAAGTGTAAGTAGGAGTAGCAAGATATCCCTGTTATCTTAGCGTGTTTATGAGACAGAAAAAGAAACCAGCAATCCTACCATCATGCAAAACAGTTACAGGTTTTTGTTTCACAGTCATCTGGCAGGACGGTAGTACTTCCCTGGGTGGTTGCTGTCTACCAACCTACTACCTATACATATATACATATACATATATATATATACATATACCTATACATATATATATATATATATATATATATATATATATATATATATATATATATATATATATATATATATATATATATATATATATATATACACATGTATATATATATTTCTCAACAAGTCGGCTGTCTCCCACCGAGACAGGGTAACCCAAAGAGAAAGAAAATCCCCAAAAAGAAAATACTTTCATCATCATTCAACACTTTCCCCTCACTCACACATAATCACTGTTTTTGCAGAGGTGCCCAGAATACAAGTTTAGAAGTATATACGTATAAAAATACACAACATATCTCTCCAAACTGCCATCTCCCACCGAGGCAGGGTGACCCAAAAAGAAAGAAAATCCCCAAAAAGAAAAATACTTTCATCATCATTCAACACTTTCACCTCACACATAATCTCTGTTTTTGCAGAGGTGCTCAGAATACAACAGCTTAGAAGTATATACGTATAAAGATACACAACATATCCCTCCAAACTGCCAATATCCCAAACCCCTCCTTTAAAGTGCAGGCATTGTACTTCCCATTTCCAGGACTCAAGTCTGGCTATATAAAATAAATGGTTTCCCTGAATCCCTTCACTAAATATTACCCTGCTCACACTCCAACAATAATATTTCTTACCTTAAATTCTGGATGCTGGTGTATGTTGATGATTTTGAAAGGAGTGAAGAGGGATGGTGCATCCCTAATGGGCTAAAGTGGAAGGTGGTGGGTCACTGACTGAAGTGAATGACTGAGGGTCTTGCACTCATACTGATAGTTGTACTGGAACACTGAGGAATTATGTAATATGTCTCCGGTCTGTTTTATCCTGCAGTACTTTATACAGCTGATGGTAAGACATCATCAGCTGCTCTAGACCCCCATTTCAGAACAAGTGCTTCTTCATTTGTCAGGGTCCTCTTCATAGAAAAAGTCTGTAACTTTACAAGAAATATGGAATTGCTTATGCACCTGTCTGTTGCAGTATTATCTGTTTTTCTGAAGGTTCTTCTTCATCCTCATTTCTTATCTTCCTCCTTTGTATCTGGACAATGAGCTCATTTATATCTTGCTGCATATCTTCAGAGTTCTCACCCAGAATATCCCTGCCAGCTGAACAAATTCCTGGACCAGACTCTCAATGGGAGAAAGCCTATAAAAATATGCATTCCCCACACTAGGCCATAATTTTCCCAGCCTGCATTAAATGTTGACATAGTTGATGTCATTTGCAATGTTAAATTTATGCCAGAGGTCTGGAAGAACAAAGTCTGAGTCATCATTTATTGCTCCGACAAGTTTCTACATCACTTTCTGTGTGTAGTTTCACTTTATTAAATGTGTTAACACTCCTCAATCCAGTGGTTGTATTGAGGATGTAGTGTCAGGTGGTAAAAACACAACTTTTACACGCTGGTGCACATCCTCCAAGAGTTTTGGGTAAGTAAGGGAACTATCAAGAAGAAAGAGAACCTTGCATGCAAGGTAAAACACGACTTCCAGCCAATAAATGAAAAATGAAAAGGAAAATGTTTAATAATTCCTGTCATCCATGTTGACTGGTTTGACCTCCAAATAACCAGTAAGGTGGTTTTATCTGTACCATTTAAAGTACTGAGAGCCTAGGAGGTAAATAGCCATGAACTTACACTTAAGTCACTTGACGTATTACCGCAAAGTAATAATTTACTCCATGTTATACGATAAATGCAGCATGTTCAGAGACAATATGCTGCAATTCTTCAACAGTGTTAAAGTGAAAACGTGTTAATAGATCATGTGTTAATCAATGATCTACTGTATTACATTCAGATATAATAGTGATTATGAAATGTTATAACATTCCAACATTTGCTGAGCTTCATCTGGAAATAAAATAAACTGATTAATAGGTCAGGTTAGTTTAAGTTAATTTATGTACAATAATTTAATTATTAATAACTACCTTCCTTCAAGGAAAATCCCTGAGGCTCATGAAGAGTTTTTGATCAAAGGAGTAACCCATCTCTCCTTTCTCTGACCAAATCTGATCACATCCCATCTCCCAGGTGCTGTATGGCCCATATAAGTTTAGTGCTTCCCCATGAATATGATCTAGATGTGACACATTCTGAGAGTTTTCCTACTCCTGCAGCTCACCAAGGGCTAGGTCTTCCTTATGATTGCCTGGTTATTGGTGGCCAGTTGGCCACATATCCATAACTTGGTTGATCTGACGCACTGCAGAGGTTGTAGGCATGTTTTCTATTCCCCCCCCCCCCCCACCACCACCACCACTCAAGGGAGGTCCCTTGATGCTGGTGAAGTGCTCTTGATCTAGGGAATTGGATCTGTGCTCCAGTTCCCTGAATTGAGCCTGAATACCTTCCATCCTCCCCCCCCCACATACGCTGTATAATCCTATGGATTTAGAGCTCCCCCATGATTATGATTCTATTTTCCCTCTTGAATTCTAGAGGACTTGAGCTTGTCAGATATGTATGTTGGGTGGGCAGAGGTAATAAAGAAAGTTTTTTTTATCTTCCACTCTCCTAATTTTTTTTTCATTATAAACAATGAATCTACCGTTAATAGTGGGCCAATTTTTAACTTGGATTTTCCATGTGTGTAGAAATATTTAGCTTTTTTTTTTGCCATTTCTTGAACAGCTTTTTGTTCCTTATGCTCTTCTTCCATCTGGTAGGAAAGTTTCAGTTTCTGTTCTATGTCGTTAATCTCTCATTGTAAGTTATCTTTCCTTTATTGTGATATAGTCTCATTTTTAAGCAGTTCTATAATACTTTTTTTTTATTTTGCACATTCATCTTAGTTCTCTTTCAACAGATTTCTTTTTATGGCTTTCTCAGCAGAACATATTTTATACAGACCCTGTAAGCTTCTGTATTTAGCTCTGTCATGTGCCGGTGTGGGTTTAGGCTGTTCAGGACTGTTTCCTAGGGAGTGTTTGAAAGTTCATTTATCTAGTCCCAATCAATTCTCTGGTTACTGAAGTCACACTTGCTAAACAGTCCTTCCTGGAATGTCTACATGTGTTCCTATGCTTCTATATACTTCAGTGAGTTTGTAGTCTGTGTACATATAATGAACTTGAGATTGTTATACCCTTGATTAGTTATTCAATGTTCATCCAGATCATGTCTAGAATATTTCCATTCCTGTCTGGCTCTCTTATCTGTTGATTTAAGAGATCTAATTAACAACTGGTTAACAACAACCTGGTTAAGAACTACCTGATTATTTTCTTCAGTCGAGTCTTCGCTCTCCCCTACGTCATGTTCTTCATCTTCCTCTTCTTCATCATTCTCCTATATGAAGAAAACATTAAATTATCACTTTGCACTTACTTTAAGTTTATTAGATGATGGTTTCTATACAACAATCAATTAAGATTCCACAGAAGGATATACCAATGCTCTCAACTGCAAATGTAGTACCAATATTCTAGAAAATGACAGGACTTTGCAAAGCTGAAATGAGACAGGACCAGGAGCTATGCTTGACCTCAGTAAACTCAACTAAGTGAGCACAATCACTATACTAATGACTTATACTCATTACTTTAAATCTAACAACTTTAATAATTACATAGTACAGTATTGGGCCCCTACTTAAACAAGATGGGTCCTACACAGATGACAGCAAGGAAATGAGTGAGCTACTCAAGTCCCAATATGACTCAGTTTTTAGCAAGCCGCTAACCAGACTGAGAGTCGAAGATCAAAATGAATTTTTTATGAGAGAGCCACAGAATTTGGTTAACACAAGCCTATCTGATGTTATCCTGATGCCAAATGACTTCGAACAGGCGATAAATGACATGCCCATGCACTCTGTCCCAGGGCCAGACTCATGGAACTCCATGTTCATCAAGAACTGCAAGAAGCCCCTATCACGACCTTTCACCATCCTATGGAGAGGGAGCATGGACACGGGGGTCGTCCCACAGTTACTAAAAACAACAGACATAGCCCCACTCCACAAAGGGGGCAGTAAAGCAATAGCAAAGAACTACAGACCGATAGCACTAACATCCCATATCATAAAAATCTTTGAAAGGGTCCTAAGAAGCAAGGTCACCACCTATCTAGAAACCCATCAATTACACAACCCAAGGCAACATGGGTTTAGAACAGGTCGCTCCTGTCTGTCTCAACTATTGGATCACTACGACAAGGTCTTAGATGCACTAGAAGACAAAAAGAATGCAGATGTAATATATACAGACTTTGCAAAAGCCTTCGACAAGTGTGACCATGGTGTAATAGCGCACAAAATGTGTGCTAAAGGAATAACAGGAAAAGTTGGTCGATGGATCTATAATTTCCTCACAAACAGAACACAAAGAGTAGTAGTCAACAGAGTAAAGTCTGAGGCAGCTGTGGTGAAAAGCTCTGTTCCACAAGGCACAGTACTCGCTCCCATCTTGTTCCTCATCCTCATATCTGACATAGACAAGGATGTCAGCCACAGCACCATGTCTTCCTTTGCAGATGACACCCGAATCTGCATGACAGTGTCTTCCATTGCAGACACTGCAAGGCTCCAGGCAGACATCAACCAAATCTTTCAGTGGGCTGCAGAAAACAATATGAAGTTCAACGATGAGAAATTTCAATTACTCAGATATGGTAAACACGAGGAAATTAAATCTTCATCAGAGTACAAAACAAATTCTGGCCACAAAATAGAGCAAAACACCATCGTCAAAGACCTGGAAGTGATCATGTCGGAGGATCTCACCTTCAAGGACCATAACATTGTATCAATCGCATCTGCTAGAAAAATGACAGGATGGATAATGAGAACCTTCAAAACTAGGGATGCCAAGCCCATGATGACACTCTTCAGGTCACTTGTTCTATCTAGGCTGGAATATTGCTGCACACTAACAGCACCTTTCAAGGCAGGTGAAATTGCTGACCTAGAAAATGTACAGAGAACCTTCACGGCGTGCATAACGGAGATAAAACACCTCAATTACCGGGAGTGCTTGAGGTTCCTGAACCTGTATTCCCTGGAATGCAGGCGGGAGAGATACATGATCATATACACCTGGAAAGTCCTAGAGGGACTAGTACCGAACTTGCACACGAAAATCACTCACTACGAAAGCAAAAGACTTGGCAGACGATGCAACATCCCCCCAATGAAAAGCAGGGGTGTCACTAGCACGTTAAGAGACCATACAGTGAGTGTCAGGGGCCCGAGACTGTTCAACTGCCTCCCAGCATACATAAGGGGGATTACCAACAGACCCTTGGCAGTCTTCAAGCTGGCACTGGACAAGCACCTAAAGTCGGTTCCTGACCAGCCAGGCTGTGGCTCGTACGTTGGTTTGCGTGCAGCCAGCAGTAACAGCCTGGTTGATCAGGCTCTGATCCACCAGGAGGCCTGGTCACAGACCAGGCCATGGGGGCGTTGACCCCCAGAACTCTCTCCAGGTAAACTCCAGGTATATTGCAAATGAGCATTACTGGTGGCCTGGTGCTAAAGCTCTCACTTCACATGGTAAGGGTCTGGGTTTGATTCCCAACCAGGGTAGAAACATTGGGCATGTTTCTTTATACCTGTTGTCTATGTTTACCTGGGTGTTAGTCGGCTGGTGTGGGTTGCATCCTGGGACACTGACCTAATTTGCCTGAAATTCTCAGTATAACAAGGGGCTTTCTGTATACTAGCAGTATGTCAGTGATGTCAGCTAGGCCTTTATACCATGTACATGTACTTGTAGTAAATAAAGATATTATTATATTATATTATTATAAGTCATCAATAAATATGCAAATACATTAATTCAGAAGTGCAGCAACTTGCATAGCTAACAAAATGTTTAGGTTCAGTCCCATTATGTGATTTTATATTCTTCAATTACCACTCAGGATGGGTATGGGGTACATAATCAAATAACATCAAACTAGCTAGGAACCAACCTACAGCATTATAAACTTCCATTGCTTACCTGATACTTAGCAGAAGGGTCAACACAGACCAGTGCTTGGAGCTCCTTGGGGTAGATCTGAGGGTTAGGGTCCCCACCATAGTAGGTGCTACCAGGGTTGGAAAAGGGACTAAAATGCCGGGAGCAATGGGCTAGTAACCCCTTCTCCTGTATACAATTACCCACAGTGCGGAAGGGCATGGGTCATAATAAGCGTGTAGCCTTTGGTGCTGTAGATGTAAATGACCTCAGTTAAGGTGATGCAAGGAGGGAAGAGTATATGGAGAAAAAGAGAAAATGACTTGGGGTAGATCTGAGGACCCACTACCAGGGTTAGGGTCCCCACAGGAAGGGCATAGTAGGTGCTGTAGATGTAAATGACCTCAGTTAAGGTGATAAAATGATACAAGCATCAAAAAAATATAATTTTAAAAGCTGATTATGTATGGGCCACACTAAACTCGTACACGGTCACCTAAGAGACCCTAGCACCACTCCGTATGAAGTGTCAGGCAGTGCTGATAGTCTATCATCTTTTGTTGACTGTCCCAGTTAGTTTAATATCTTTATTATGCACCCCATACCCATCCTGTGGATGGTAGTCAAAAGATTACAGAGGTAAATAATGGGTCCAGGGATTGTGACTGTCCCAGTCATCAGAAAGTATGCAGTCTTCATTTTCAACCACTCCTTAACTGCCCTGACATTATTACTCTATCTACACTCCTCTCTGACAGTCCCTCCTTTAATGTTATATCCAATGACTGTCTGAAAATTCTCATATTTTGATTTCAACACCCCCAATTCATCAATTCCATAATATGCAGGTCACTGAACCGATGTACATACTTTCACAGTAATTTATTTGTAAATGACCACTTCTTCATTTGCAACATGTCTCATTGTACTTATGACTGTAATGAATTACCCAAGCTGTACTAACTTAAATTTTGTGATAAATGGTTTAAAAAATGACAAGTTGAAGATTGAGACACTTATGCAACATATGGGAATCTTTATTGAGGAAACGTTTTGCCACACAGTGGCTTCATCAGTCCAACACAAAGTAGAAAGATGTAAGGACAGGAGGAGTTTGAGGTAATTAGTCCCTCAGCCTGGAGTTGATGTGTTCATTTTCCTCAATAAAGATTCCCATATGCTGCATAAGTGTCTCAATCTTCAACTTAAATTTTATTCTAAGTCCAAATACACTTATTAAGCCTCATGATTAGCTTGCCTGCAAAACATCTGCATCATCAGTGACTTTCTTGTATCCATTTACAATAAAATCACACTCTATTCTCTCATCACTTTGCTCTTTTATATGTTCACTTTTAGTTTCTTTTCTTGTACACACCTTCACAAATGTCTTCATTACTTTTGCCAACTTCTCATCATAATCTCCCAAAAGCACTGTGTCATCAGCAAAGAATAACTATGACAACTCCCACTTTCTATCAGATTCCTTATCTTTTAGCCCCACACTTTTTTTCATCATTCTACCATTCATTTCTTTCAGGTGTCATATAGTATATATAACCACAGTGACATTAAACATCCCTGTCTAAGGCACACTTTTACTGGATAATATTCCCCTTCTCTCCTTAATGCCTTTCAATCTGAACCTTACACTCTTCATAAAAAACTCTTTATAGCCTTCAATAAATTGTCTTTAAACATGTAATAATGAACACAGCACTTAAAAATCAATTACCTTTTAACCATAGGAATGCAACTTGTTTATATTTTAGACCTCATGTATATAGTTTCCTTCCAAGACCTAAACTGCTTATGAACACTGTAGTTTAATAAGACACATGAGCAAATACTAAGACATATTTACTGCAAAACATTTTGGTCCTGGGAGTGAAGTGATCAACCTGGAGTTTACCTGGAGAGAGTTCCGGGGGTCAACGCCCCCGCGGCCCGGTCTGTGACCAGGCCTCCTGGTTCCAAGACCAAAATGTTTTCTAATATATACATGTATATACCCTAGTTTTAGCTCACACATCTTATTAAACCACTTATTTGTATCAGTTACAGTACAGTTGCTCCTCACAGTATGATGCTTCGAATTATGATGTTTCGACTTTTTGATGGTGTAATAAAACTATAAAATTTCTTATTTTTTTTGTACTGTACAGTAATGTACATTATTAGTAGGATAAACTTGTAATCATTTATTTACTTTTCGTACTGGTATTTAGTTAGTTACAGCATTTATTTGTTAATTTACACATTCAGTGACAGTAGTTATTTACTTACTTATTTATCATATCATATTCATATTCGACTTACAATGGGGTCAACAGAGAGTAGCCCCATTGTACATCGAGGAGCACCTGTATAGCAATAGTTTATCTGTGGGTGAGTGAACCTAAGTACACTTACCTCATAGTGAGACAGCCACACTCTGGAGGTGTGAAAGTGAGAGCCAGCACCCCGCCACCCACCAACCGTCCCTGAACCCACCAGAAATCATCACTGATCTTTTCCCAAGAACTAAGACTAGGGGAACTAGAAGTGCTCTGTAAAATATAAAAAGGATTTAGCTGCAGCATTCATTTTCTTATAGTACAATGTGAGCTATAGGCAATGATCAGTCCACTCCAAGTGTTTGTTTCTTAAAAATGTGTTGTGGTGTTCACCGAGTGCTATTTAATAATAATAATAATAAAATGCCGGGAACAATGGGCTAGTAACCCCTTTTCCTGTAAAGATTACTAAAAAGAATAAGAAGAAGAAAATTGTCAAAGTGGGAAGTCTGAATGTGCGTGGATGTTGTGCAAATGATAAGAAAGAGATGATTGTGGATGTTATGAATGAGAAGAAACTGGATGTCTTGGCTTTAAGTGAAACAAAGCTGAAGGGGGTGGGAGAGTTTCAATGGAGAGGAATAAATGGGATTAGGTCAGGGGTTTCAAATAGAGTTAGAGCTAAAGAAGGAGTAGCAATAATGTTGAAGGATAAGCTATGGCAGGAAAAGAGGGACTACAAATGCATAAATTCAAGGATTATGTGGAGTAAAATAAAGATTGGATGTGAAAAGTGGGTTATAGTAAGCGTGTATGCACCTGGAGAAGAGAGAAGTGTAGAGGAGAGAGAGAGATTCTGGGAAATGTTGAGTGAATGCATGGGGAGTTTTGAATCAAGTGTGAGAGTAATGGTGGTTGGGGATTTCAATGCTAAAGTGGGTAAAAATGTTATGGAGGGAGTAGTAGGTAAATTTGGGGTGCCAGGGGTAAATGTAAATGGGGAGCCTTTAATTGAGCTATGTGTAGAAAGAAATTTGGTAATAAGTAATACATATTTTATGAAAAAGAGGATAAATAAATATACAAGGTATGATGTAGCACGTAATGAAAGTAGTTTGTTAGATTATGTATTGGTGGATAAAAGGTTGATGGGTAGGCTCCAGGATGTACATGTTTATAGAGGGGCAACTGATATATCAGATCATTATTTAGTTGTAGCTACAGTTAGAGTAAGAGGTAGATGGGAAAAGAGGAAGGTGGCAACAACAAGTAAGAGGGAGGTGAAAGTGTATAAACTAAGGGAGGAGGAAGTTCGGGCGAGATATAAGCGACTATTGGCAGAAAGGTGGGCTAGTGCAAAGATGAGTAGTGGGGGGGTTGAAGAGGGTTGGAATAGTTTTAAAAATGCAGTATTAGAATGTGGGGCAGAAGTTTGTGGTTATAGGAGGGTGGGGGCAGGAGGAAAGAGGAGTGATTGGTGGAATGATGAAGTAAAGGGTGTGATAAAAGAGAAAAAGGTAGCTTACGAGAGGTTTTTACAAAGCAGAAGTGTTATAAGAAGAGCAGAGTATATGGAGAGTAAAAGAAAGGTGAAGAGAGTGGTGAGAGAGTGCAAAAGGAGAGCAGATGAAAGAGGGGGAGAGGCACTGTCAAGAAATTTTAATGAAAATAAGAAAAATTTTTGGAGTGAGTTAAACAAGTTAAGAAAGCCTAGGGAAAGTATGGATTTGTCCGTTAAAAACAGAGTAGGGGAGTTAGTAGATGGGGAGAGGGAGGTATTAGGTAGATGGCGAGAATATTTTGAGGAACTTTTAAATGTTGAGGAAGAAAGGGAGGCAGTAATTTCATGCACTGGCCAGGGAGGTATACCATCTTTTAGGAGTGAAGAAGAGCAGAATGTAAGTGTGGTGGAGGTACGTGAGGCATTACGTAGAATGAAAGGGGGTAAAGCAGCTGGAACTGATGGGATCATGACAGAAATGTTAAAAGCAGGGGGGGATATAGTGTTGGAGTGGTTGGTACTTTTGTTTAATAAATGTATGAAAGAGGGGAAGGTACCTAGGGATTGGCAGAGAGCATGTATAGTCCCTTTATATAAAGGGAAAGGGGACAAAAGAGATTGTAAAAATTATAGAGGAATAAGTTTACTGAGTATACCAGGAAAAGTATACGGTAGAGTTATAATTGAAAGAATTAGAGGTAAGACAGAATGTAGAATTGCGGATGAGCAAGGAGGCTTCAGAGTGGGTAGGGGATGTGTAGATCAAGTGTTTACATTGAAGCATATATGTGAACAGTATTTAGATAAAGGTAGGGAAGTTTTTATTGCATTTATGGATTTAGAAAAGGCATATGATAGAGTGGATAGAGGAGCAATGTGGCAGATGTTGCAAGTTTATGGAATAGGTGGTAAGTCACTAAATGCTGTAAAGAGCTTTTATGAGGATAGTGAGGCTCAGGTTAGGGTATGTAGAAGAGAGGGAGAATACTTCCCGGTAAAAGTAGGTCTTAGACAGGGATGTGTAATGTCACCATGGTTGTTTAATATATTTATAGATGGGGTTGTAAAAGAAGTAAATGCTAGGGTGTTCGGGAGAGGGGTGGGATTAAATTATGGGGAATCAAATTCAAAATGGGAATTGACACAGTTACTTTTTGCTGATGATACTGTGCTTATGGGAGATTCTAAAGAAAAATTGCAAAGGTTAGTGGATGAGTTTGAGAATGTGTGTAAAAGTAGAAAGTTGAAAGTGAACATAGAAAAGAGTAAGGTGATGAGGGTATCAAATGATTTAGATAAAGAAAAATTGGATATCAAATTGGGGAGGAGGAGTATGGAAGAAGTGAATGTTTTCAGATACTTGGGAGTTGATGTGTCGGCGGATGGATTTATGAAGGATGAGGTTAATCATAGAATTGATGAGGGAAAAAAGGTGAGTGGTGCGTTGAGGTATATGTGGAGTCAAAAAACGTTATCTATGAAGGCAAAGAAGGGAATGTATGAAAGTATAGTAGTACCAACACTCTTATATGGATGTGAAGCTTGGGTGGTAAATGCAGCAGCGAGGAGACGGTTGGAGGCAGTGGAGATGTCCTGTCTAAGGGCAATGTGTGGTGTAAATATTATGCAGAAAATTCGGAGTGTGGAAATTAGGAGAAGGTGTGGAGTTAATAAAAGCATTAGTCAGAGGGCAGAAGAGGGGTTGTTGAGGTGGTTTGGTCATTTAGAGAGAATGGATCAAAGTAGAATGACATGGAAAGCATATAAATCTATAGGGGAAGGAAAGAGGGGTAGGGGTCGTCCTCGAAAGGGATGGAAAGAGGGGGTAAAGGAGGTTTTGTGGGCGAGGGGCTTGGACTTCCAGCAAGCGTGCATGAGCGTGTTAGATAGGAGTGAATGGAGACGAATGATACTTGGGACCTGACGATCTGTTGGAGTGTAAGCAGGGTAATATTTAGTGAAGGGATTCAGGGAAACCGGTTATTTTCATATAGTCGGACTTGAGTCCTGGAAAAGGGAAGTACAATGCCTGCACTTTAAAGGAGGGGTTTGGGATATTGGCAGTTTGGAGGGATATGTTGTGTATCTTTATACGTATATGCTTCTAAACTGTTGTATTCTGAGCACCTCTGCAAAAGCAGTGATAATGTGTGAGTGTGGTGAAAGTGTTGAATGATGATGAAAGTATTTTCTTTTTGGGGATTTTCTTTCTTTTTTGGGTCACCCTGCCTCGGTGGGAGACGACCAACTTGTTAAAAAAAAAAAAAATAATAATAATATTAATATTAATATTCAGTATTGCATGTGTAGCTGGCATTCCTGTTGTATTCAAGTTATAAATGTTCCTCTTATACATTTCTTTCTTTCTTTCCTATAGTTAGCTTTCTTTTCCTTAATTATTTACATATCATTTTATACATGCATATACTGGAGTTCAGTTACATACCTCCGAGTCAGAAAATTCAATGATGGACGTATTAA
This sequence comes from Cherax quadricarinatus, assembly GCF_038502225.1. Lineage (NCBI taxonomy): Eukaryota > Metazoa > Arthropoda > Malacostraca > Decapoda > Parastacidae > Cherax > Cherax quadricarinatus. The sequence goes on from NC_091370.1 coordinate 16,327,842, forward strand.
GGTTATTTACTTGATGTTCAATGTCCCACTGACCCTTGGTAAGGTTCATCGTGGATCCTTTGGAAAATCCACCCACTCCACAGGAAGACTTGCTGGCATATTTGCTGAGAGTGAGGAACACTGAACCTTCTTCTGCCACCAGAGATTCCACTAACACTGAGAGAAAGAGTCAAGAAATTAATAGTAGATGGACATCTGCTAATGCATTAATATTAACAAAAGGAATGGATGGATGATTGGAGAAACATTGTAGAGTATTTACATGACTATTCTCATCTACATTTATGGAGAGTCAGCTCCAGCTCCTGGACCTGTCTCTTGACCATTAATCACTCAGCAGTGATGACTGACATATATGCTTACCTATATTTATGAATATCGAGTGCCAGCTCATGGGTACTGGATCTTGGTCATAATAAATCAGTGGTAATGCTTCCCCATATGAACTTGCCTGTGTTTGTGAGGGGTCGAGCTATTGTTCCTGGGACCCACATTTCGACCATTAGGTTCATATATATATTTGAATCCACTACCTCTGCACCTCAAGAATTCCACTTGTTCTTTATATTCATGCTAAAGAAGTTCCTTCCAGAATTAATCATTAATTTATATTCTTGTGGCAATCATTTCAAAGTATCAATTATTTATTCCATAACTTATATTGTCAACTCATACTATTTAAATTATAACCTTGCCTGGGAATATTAAGGTCAGTAACAGAGTACTATACAGGAATTTTCATAGTAAATCCATATACCGATAAGTGTTTCAAAGTAGTCATTATATATCTGGGACATCATACTCAAATGTTCAAGAAAGATTCCAGTACAAACATCCAAGAAGCTACTGTTCAAATATCCTGAAATACACTTCTGACCATCATCCTGTATACTGCTAATGAATGTGAACATTCAATCGTTGCAGAATCAGTAGTTTGTATCTTAGCAACTATTAATCATAGCTTTCTGCATGCATTCAAGTGTCACACATTCCTGCATAAACAATGTATCATGTGGAAATAAACCTGAATTTGAATATAACCTCCAATAAAGCATGACTAAAACACCACATAATTAAATTCAACTTACACTCAACTTTAGTACAACTAGTAAAATTCTGTTAGTAATGCACAATATTTTTTATTAAAGATACTATATGTGAATGAGAGCACCAAGACAAGCTGGATGCACCATGGCAAATTTTATTTTTAAAACACTGGCCATCTCTACGAACGTAAGGCGACTCACAGAAACACTTTCACTATCAGTCACTCTATCACTGTCATGCCAGAGGCACATACGAACTACAGTTCTGATGCCCTTCAGGCTGAGTGCAGGCACTGTACTTCCCACCTCCAGGACTCTAAGATTGAATAACTGGTTTCCCTGAATCCCTTCACAAAATGTTACCTTGCTCACAATCCAACAGCTCATCGGGTCCCAAATACCATTAATGTACCTCTGCTCACTCTTATCTAACACATTCGCACACACTTGCTGGATGTCCAAGCCCCTTGCACACAAAACCTAGATACATGTATATACTATAAATCTATAATTTATGCAAGATAAACAAATACATGTACCTTGTACTAATCACTTATAGTAAATACTACTAAAATTTTAAAGTTATATAATATGTATGATGTTTTGTTTTAAAAAAGGAATTATTAAAAAAAATTCACCTTGGTAATCAATGTCAGGATTCAAAAGACCTTTTTCATCCAGAGACACAGAGATGGGTGCAAACGATGATTGCTCATCCTCCGTAGCAGTTGTCTCTTCAGTATCTGCTTCAGGGACTACATTTTCATCACTCTCCAGATCACTACTGCTGTTAACACCAGGATTTACCATGAACGTGTAGGTGTCAAACTGGGCCAGCCAATTCCCAAGTGCATCCTCCAGGAATTCTCCCTCCAGATTTCTTCCATGTGCTTTTACAAGAGAGAAGATTTTCATTAGTATTGGAAAAGTCCAAGTTCACTACAGTATTATGAATTAGAGTGTTTCCAAAGGAAAACTTAAAACACAAATGAGAATCTCCTTATATAAATGTGGTTATAAACTATAACCATAATTTTTAAAGAGGTGGACTGGTAAGCCAGTGGAAGTCCTTGGTCAGATGACCAAAAGCTCCAGCTGCAGGTCATCATATGACTAAGACCCAGTCATGAAACACGTGTCCTGTTTCCTGACAAATCTTACCTAACATGACCCTCCTATATCATGAAAATAGCAAATTGTGTAAGCAGAACTAGGGGACTGATCCAGTGCCCTTCCTTCACCAATTCTATGACTAAGATGGTATAGCTCTGGATATAAAATAGCAAGAACACCATTCAGTTTCCAGTACTCCTTACACAGTAAACCTTGTGAGTTATGCAGGGTTTGGCAACACGTGGGTGTCTGCCTCTGCTTATTCCACATCGGTTGATTCCCACCAAGGCAGGGTGGCCCGAAAAAGAAAAACTTTCATCATCATTCACTCCATCACTGTCTTGCCAGAGGGGTGCTTTACACTACAGCTTATAAAACTGTCACATTAACACCCCTCCTTCACAGTGTAGACACTGTACTTCCCATCTCCAGGACTCAAGTCCGGCCTGCTGGTTTTCCTGAATCCCTTCATAAATGTTACTTCACTCACACTCCAACAGTACGTCAAGTATTAAAAACACTTGTCTCCATTCACTCCTATCAAATACGTTCACGCATGCTTGCTGGAAATCCAAGCCCCTCACACACAAAACCTTTACCCCCTCCCTCCAACCTTCCCTAGGCCGACCCCTACCCCGCCTTCCCTCCACTACAGATTTATACACTCTTGAAAGTCATTCTACCTCGTTCCATTCTCTCTACATGTCTGAACCACCTCAACAACCCTTCCTCAGCCCTCTGGACAACAGTTTTGGCAATCCCGCACCTCCTCCTAACTTCCAAACTACGAATTCTCTGCATTATATTCACACCACACATTGCCCTCAGACATGACATCTCCACTGCCTCCAGCCTTCTCCTCGCTGCAACCTTCATCACCCATGCTTCACACCCATATAAGAGCGTTGATAAAACTATACTCTCATACATTCCCCTCTTCGCTTCCAAGGGCAAAGTTCTTTGTCTCCACAGACCCCTAAGTGCACCGCTCACCCTTTTCCCCTCATAAATTCTATGATTCACCTTATCTTTCACAGGCCCATCTGCTGACACGTCCACTCCCAAATATCTGAATACATTCACCTCCACATGTATCATTATTTTAAAATGATTCTCAAATGAATGAGAATTGGACACACTCGCCTCACCAGTGGATATCCGCTCACCAGAGATCCTGTCTCTCTACAGTATTATTATGGGGAGCGCTAAACCCATAGGAATTATAAAGCATCTGTGGGGGGAATGGAAGGTATTCAGACTTAAACCAGGGAATTGGAGCACAGATCCAATTCCCTAGATCAAGAGCTCCTCGCCAGCATCAAGGAACCTTCTTGAGGGGCATGTGCCTCTCTACAGGTCTTGTGAACATGTGCTAATTGTGATAGAAACCCTAGATCCTTAGGGATCATGGTGTGTCAGGGTCAAGGGAAATAATTTGGCCTGATCCATAGAGGGTAACTTAAGTTTCTCGGATCAAGAATCCCTCAGCAACGTCAAAGCCCTCCCCTTTGAAAGGTACATAATGGATCCAGGAACTAGGACACAAAGTTTGATAGTGGTAATGACCTGCTTACATGTTCATATCTCATTACTATTGTAACCAGATATAAACATGTAAATAGTTCATTACCACTAACTTGCTCAGCTATCAAAACTGTGCTGCCCAGTCTCTGGACCCATTATGTACCTCTGTAATCTTTTGACTACCGCCCACAGGATGGGTATGGTATGCTTAATTATTAAACTAAAAATAACAAAGGTTATTATTATTAAGTAGAGAAAGAAGAACTAACCACGTTGTGGAGTGTGTATAGCAGTGAAGGCAGCACCCCACAGACACACCAACACCAGCACCACACCTACACTCATTGTCATGTGCTCTCCTGCCTGTAGACATAACACTTAATTAAAAAAAGGGTGCAAGAAAGGTATAAGTAGGTTTATTTAGGTACAGGCATACATAAGTACAATTATCATACAAAGTTTAACATGTGTGTAAATTACCTAGGATAACCCCCCTCCCAAAAAAGTCAGACAAAGTTACTTGTCCTGTACAGGTTTTACTGGGTCCTGTACAGGTTTTATTGTATTCATTAAACCCTTAAGAGTCATACGGCACCTGGAAAATGAGAGGCAATGAGATTTCATAATTCTTTTCGGGAGCCTTGAAAGAACATAGAAATGCAGATTGAGGAAAAGTTCACTTGTGTACAGTTCAGGATGTTAAATGAAACGTTTGGCCACGAGTGGCTTCATGAGTCCTCGTGGCGAAACGTTTCATTTAATAAGTGTCCCTTTTCCTTAGATGTCCAGTGGCTTGGTTGGCAGCACTCTCGCCTCACACTAATTATTAGTAGTATCACCATACTATGTACAACCATATAGATTGAGGCTTTTGGTGGGCGAAACGTCTAAATAAAAGTTCCTCACATGTTTCACATGTCTTCTAAATACTTTCACCAGTTATTCACTGAAAATAAATAATACAAAATTTTTTATTTATTAGTAAATTTGCAAACTTTTACCACACATCCTTAAAATTAATCTTCTCTAGTTTAAGGTTGGACATTCAGTGTTCAGTGGTCAGTCGTCACGTGAGGTCACAGACCCTGAGCTGCTTGGGGATTAGCGTGGACGGTTACAAAGCATGGCTTGCTTCTACAGTGTTTTAAAAGCTGAGGTTGGAGAGTTGAAGGAGGAGGTCTTGCTTCTCCAGGAGGAGATTAGGAGGCTGAAGGTCCACCTCAATGGGCCTGGGAGAGAGTGTGAGGTGGTTGGAGATGTGGGGAATGAGGCTTCTAGCAGTGAGGTGCAGTCTGTCTCTCACTGTGAGGAGGCTGTTGGTGGGGTGGTAGCAACGGCTACCAGCAGTGAGGTGCAGCCCAGCACCTGCTACAAGTGGCGAGTTGTTCACAGTAATGGGAGGCGCATCAGAGTAAGGAAAGTTAAGAGTGCAGATCTGAAGGTAGGAAATCGCTTCTCTGTTCTCCAGGATGAATGTACTTCAGTGGCCAGTGAAGGTAAGGGTACTACTGCCCCTGCTAATGAAGGTAAGCGCATTCTTGTGGTTGGTGACTCTCAGGTAAGATATGTTGATCGTGCTTTTTGTAATAGGAATAAGAAGATGAGAGATAGAGTGTGCTTCCCTGGAGCTGGTGTTGGGGACATTGTCAACAGACTGGATAATATCATGTCAGGTAATGGGAACAAGCCCATTATCTGTCTCAGTGCTGGTGGAAATGATATTGGGAAGGGTAGGAGAGAAGAGCTGCTAGATAAGTACAGGTCAGCTATAGATTTCATTAAGTCTAAGGGAGGGATCCCAATCATATGTAGCATCTTGCCTAGAAGGGGAGTAGGAAATGAATGGTTGTCTAGGGCAATTGGTGTAAATTGCTGGCTAGACAGATACTGCAAGGAACTTGCAATCCCATTCATTGACAACTGGAACAACTTTTATGGCAAACATGATATGTATGCAAGGGATGGGGTTCATCTCTCTGGGGCAGGGGTGGTAGCACTTGCAGACTCGATTGAGAAGGCCATTGGTGAAATGCCTATGATTTTAAACTGATGGAAGATAGAGGTATGGGTGTGTGTGGGAAACAAGCAGGTTGCAACACTAGGGTTGGAAACAGTAAATGTATAAAAGGCATTCAGCATGAAGTTATAAATAAAGACAATAGAACAGGTCAGCAAACAAAGGGGGACAGCAGAGGGCAGCAAGGGACTAGCTCCCTTAAGGTTTACTATACTAATAGCAGGAGTGTTAGAAATAAGATAGATGAGCTAAGATTAATTGCAAGTGCAGGAAACATAGATATTATTGCTATAACAGAGACCTGGCTCAATCTGAAAGATAGAGAGATGCCCTCTGAATGTCACATACAAGGCTATAAATTATTCCACACTGACAGGGTCAACAGGAAAGGTGGTGGAGTAGCGATGTATGTCAGAGACAATTTAAATTGTTGTGTTAGACAAGATATTAAATTAGAAGCGTCAGCCACTGAATCTGTTTGGTTACAGCTTCTCGAGGGCCGAGAAAAACTAATTTTGGGTGTGATTTACAGGGCCCCAAATCTTGATAGGGAGTGCAGTAAACTTCTATGGGACGAAATTCGTAAGGCATCTACATACGAAAATGTTGTGCTAATGGGAGATTTCAACTATAGACAGATTGACTGGAGCAATTTGACAGGAAATTTAGAGTCGGGTGACTTTCTTGATACGATCCAGGATTGTTTTTTAAAACAGTTTGTGACAGAGCCAACTAGGGGAAATAACCTCCTTGACTTGGTTCTTGCCAGTAGGGAAACACTAATTAATAATCTTGAGGTTAATGATGAGCTTGGGGAGAGTGATCACAAATCACTCAGTTTTAACATATCATGGAATTCCCCTAATAATGGCAATCAAGTCTCCGTCCCTGACTTTCGCTTGGCTGATTTCATAGGACTGAAAAATTACTTAGGTGGGCTGAACTGGAATGACCTGACTAGGGGTCAGGTAGGTGGTGATGGTTGCCGATATGATGCTTTCCAGGGCATAGTTCTAGCTGCTCAGTCAAATTATGTTCCAAATAGGGAAATCAGATCAAACAAAAATGATCCTAAATGGATGAATAATAGATTAAAATATCTGATTGGTCAAAAGAGAGGCATATATAGGCAAATCAAAAGAGGAGAGGGGCAATTAAGAAATCGATATATTCAGTTAAAGAGAGAAATAAAAAAGGGAATTAGAAAAGCAAATAGAGATTATGAGGTTAAAGTTGCAAGAGAATCGAAGACTAACCCAAAAGGATTCTTTCAGGTATACAGAAGTAAGATCAGGGACAAGATAGGCCCACTCAAAAGTTCCTCGGGTCAGCTCACTGACAGTGATAAGGAAATGTGTAGAATTTTTAACACATACTTCCTCTCAGTTTTTACACAGGAGGATACCAGCGATATTCCAGTAATGATAAATTATGTAGAACAGGACGATAATAAACTGTGCACTATTAGGGTCACAAGTGACATGGTCCTTAGGCAAATAGATAAATTAAAACCTAACAAATCCCCAGGCCCTGATGAACTGTATGCAAGGGTTCTAAAGGAATGTAAAGAGGAGCTTAGCACACCTTTGGCTAATCTTTTCAACATATCACTACAAACTGGCATGGTGCCAGATAAGTGGAAAATGGCAAATGTGATACCTATTTTCAAAACAGGTGACAGGTCCTTAGCTTCGAACTATAGACCAATAAGCCTAACCTCCATAGTGGGAAAATTTATGGAATCAATAATTGCCGAGGCAGTTCGTAGCCACCTTGAAAAGCATAAATTAATCAACGAATCTCAGCATGGTTTTACAAAGGGGCGTTCCTGCCTTACGAATTTATTAACTTTTTTCACTAAGGTATTTGAGGAGGTAGATCATGGTAATGAATATGATATTGTGTATATGGACTTCAGTAAGGCTTTTGACAGGGTCCCACATCAGAGACTATTGAGGAAAATTAAAGCACATGGAATAGGAGGAGAAATTTTTTCCTGGATAGAGGCATGGTTGACAAATAGGCAGCAGAGAGTTTGCATAAATGGGGAGAAATCAGAGTGGGGAAGCGTCACGAGCGGTGTTCCACAGGGGTCAGTGTTGGGCCCCCTGCTGTTCACAATCTACATAAACGACATAGATGAGGGCATAAAGAGCGACATCGGCAAGTTTGCCGATGACACCAAAATAGGCCGTCGAATTCATTCTGACGAGGACATTCGAGCACTCCAGGAAGATTTGAATAGACTGATGCAGTGGTCGGAGAAGTGGCAGATGCAGTTTAATATAGACAAATGCAAAGTTCTAAATGTTGGACAGGACAATAACCATGCCACATATAAACTAAATAATGTAGATCTTAATATTACGGATTGCGAAAAAGATTTAGGAGTTCTGGTTAGCAGTAATCTGAAACCAAGACAACAGTGCATAAGTGTTCGCAATAAAGCTAATAGAATCCTTGGCTTCATATCAAGAAGCATAAATAATAGGAGTCCTCAGGTTGTTCTTCAACTCTATACATCCTTGGTTAGGCCTCATTTAGATTATGCTGCACAGTTTTGGTCACCGTATTACAGAATGGATATAAATTCTCTGGAAAATGTACAAAGGAGGATGACAAAGATGATCCCATGTATCAGAAACCTTCCCTATGAGGATAGACTAAGGGCCCTGAAACTGCACTCTCTAGAAAGACGTAGAATTAGGGGGGATATGATTGAGGTTTATAAGTGGAAGACAGGAATAAATAAAGGGGATGTAAATAGTGTGCTGAAAATATCTAGCCTAGACAGGACTCGCAGCAATGGTTTTAAGTTGGAAAAATTCAGATTCAGGAGGGATATAGGAAAGTACTGGTTTGGTAATAGAGTTGTGGATGAGTGGAACAAACTCCCAAGTACAGTTATAGAGGCCAGAACGTTGTGTAGCTTTAAAAATAGGTTGGATAAATACATGAGTAGATGTGGGTGGGTGTGAGTTGGACCTGATAGCTTGTGCTAACAGGTCGGTTGCCGTGTTCCTCCCTTAAGTCAATGTGACCTGACCTGACTAGGTTGGGTGCATTGGCTTAAGCCGGTAGGGACTTGGACCTGCCTCGCATGGGCCAGTAGGCCTTCTGCAGTGTTCCTTCGTTCTTATGTTCTTATGTTCTTATTCTAAAATTATGACAAAAAATATGCAAGTTTTTTGAATATTAAGACACACATGAAACATTTTGCTTACACAGTAGGCTTCTTTAGTCACATACAGAGTGAGCAGTGTAGTAGTGAAATAAAGATGATGTAATCAGTCCATGAATCTTAAAGAAAAACTATTTGAGGTGGTCAGTCCCTCAGCCTGGAGAAGAAAGAGGCATTGTTGTCTGTGTTTAAGGCTGCTGCTTACCATAGCCCCCAAGTCCTCTTCCAAATCTCTATGGCCATGTTCTACATTATTTAATTTATAAGCGCTACGGTATAGACATTCCCAAGCTTCAGAACTTTGCATTTATCTACAGTGAACTGCATAAGCCACTTTTCTGACCACAAAGTGAAGTTATTCATAAATGCGTTTGAATCAATTATCCTATCTTTGTCATCAGCGAATTTGCTCATATCACTAGTAATTCCCTCGTCAAGATCATTGATATAAATTATAAACAACAATGGGCCTAAAACTGATCTCTGTGGAATGCCACTGGTTACAGATCCCCATTTATGAACACTGCTTTAATTTAAGTTCGTGAGCCATGGTCTACATGTATGGGTGCCAAAATATAGGCATGCCCGGGATGCCCAAATTTCACGGTCAAGGACCACAATAATGCCACTATCACATCTGCGAGGAAACTGATAGGATGGATAATGAGAACTTTCAAGACGAGATGCCAAGCCAATGATGATCCTTTTTAAGTCACTTGTTCTCTCTAGGCTGGAATACCGCTGTACATTAACATCCCCATTTAAGGGAGGTGAAATTGCAGAGCTAGAGAATGTACAGAGAACCTTTACTGCAAGTATAAGTTCCATCAAACACCTTAACTACTGGGAGCGCCTGGAAGCACTTGACTTGTATTCACTGGAGCGCAGGCGAGAGAGATAAGAACATAAGAACGAAGGAACACTGCAGAAGGCCTACTGGCCCATGCGAGGCAGGTCCAAGTCTCCTACCGGCTTAAGCCAATGCACCCAACCTAGTCAGGTCAGGTCACATTGACTTAAGGGAGGAACACGGCAACCGACCTGGTAGCACAAGCTATCAGGTCCAACTCACACCCACCCACATCCACTCATGTATTTATCCAACCTATTTTTAAAGCTACACAACGTTCTGGCCTCTATCACTGTACTCGGGAGTTTGTTCCACTCATCCACAACTCTATTACCAAACCAGTACTTTCCTATATCCTTCCTGAATCTGAATTTTTCCAACTTATAACCATTGCTGCGAGTCCTGTCTAGGCTAGATATTTTCAGCACACTATTTACATCCCCTTTATTTATTCCTGTCTTCCATTTATACACCTCAATCATATCCCCCCTAATTCTACGTCTTTCTAGAGAGTGCAGATTCAGGGCCCTTAGTCTATCCTCATAGGGAAGGTTTCTGATACATGGGATCAACTTTGTCATCCTCCTTTGTACATTTTCCAGAGAATTTATATCCATTCTGTAATACGGTGACCAAAACTGTGCAGCATAATCTAAATGAGGCCTAACCAAGGATGTATAGAGTTGAAGAACAACCTGAGGACTCCTATTATTTATGCTTCTTGATATGAAGTCAAGGATTCTATTAGCTTTATTGCGAACACTTATGCACTGTTGTCTTGGTTTCAGATTATTGCTAACCAGAACTCCTAAATCTTTTTCGCAATCCGTAATATTAAGATCTACATTATTTAGTTTATATGTGGCATGGTTATTGTCCTGTCCAACATTTAGAACTTTGCATTTGTCTATATTAAACTGCATCTACCACTTCTCCGACCACTGCATCAGTCTATTCAAATCTTCCTGGAGTGCTCCATTGTCCTCGTCAGAATGAATTCGACGGCCTATTTTGGTGTCATCGGCAAACTTGCCGATGTCGCTCTTTATGCCCTCATCTATGTCGTTTATGTAGATTGTGAACAGCAGGGGGCCCAACATTGACCCCTGTGGAACACCGCTCGTGACGCTTCCCCACTCTGATTTCTCCCCATTTATGCAAACTCTCTGCTGCCTATTTGTCAACCATGCCTCTATCCAGGAAAAAATTTCTCCTCCTATTCCATGTGCTTTAATTTTCTTCAATACTCTCTGATGTGGGACCCTGTCAAAAGCCTTACTGAAGTCCATATACACAATATCATATTCATTACCATGATCTACCTCCTCAAATACCTTAGTGAAAAAAGTTAATAAATTCGTAAGGCAGGAACGCCCCTTTGTAAAACCATGCTGAGATTCGTTGATTAATTTATGCTTTTCAAGGTGGCTACGAACTGCCTCGGCAATTATGATTCCACAAATTTTCCCACTATGGAGGTTAGGCTTATTGGTCTATAGTTCGAAGCTAAGGACCTGTCACCTGTTTTGAAAATAGGTATCACATTTGCCATTTTCCACTTATCTGGCACCATGCCAGTTTGTAGTGATATGTTGAAAAGATTAGCCAAAGGTGTGCTAAGCTCCTCTTTACATTCCTTTAGAACCCTTGCATACAGTTCATCAGGGCCTGGGGATTTGTTAGGTTTTAATTTATCTATTTGCCTAAGGACCATGTCACTTGTGACCCTAATCGTGCACAGTTTATTATCGTCCTGTTCTACATAATTTATCATTACTGGAATATCGCTGGTATCCTCCTGTGTAAAAACTGAGAGGAAGTATGTGTTAAAAATTCTACACATTTCCTTATCACTGTCAGTGAGCTGACCCGAGGAACTTTTGAGTGGGCCTATCTTGTCCCTGATCTTACTTCTGTATACCTGAAAGAATCCTTTTGGGTTAGTCTTCGATTCTCTTGCAACTTTAACCTCATAATCTCTTTTTGCTTTTCTAATTCCCCTTTTTATTTCTCTCTTTAACTGAATATATCGATTTCTTAATTGCCCCTCTCCTGGTCAGTGGTCAGTCGTCACGTGAGGTCACAGACCCTGAGCTGCTTTGGGGATTAGCGTGGACGGTTACAAAGCATGGCTTGCTTCTGCAGTGTTTTAAAAACTGAGGTTGGAGAGTTGAAGGAGGAGGTCTTGCTTCTCCAGGAGGAGATTAGGAGGCTGAAGGTCCACCTCAATGGGCCTGGGAGAGAGTGTGAGGTGGTTGGAGATGTGGGGAATGAGGCTTCTAGCAGTGAGGTGCAGTCTGTCTCTCACTGTGAGGAGGCTGTAGGTGGGGAGGTAGCAACGGCTACCAGCAGTGAGGTGCAGCCCAGCACCTGCTACAAGTGGCGAGTTGTTCACAGTAATGGGAGGCGCATCAGAGTAAGGAAAGTTAAGAGTGAAGATCTGAAGGTAGGAAATCGCTTCTCTGTTCTCCAGGATGAATGTACTTCAGTGGCCAGTGAAGGTAAGGGTACTACTGCCCCTGCTAATGAAGGTAAGTGCATTCTTGTGGTTGGTGACTCTCAGGTAAGATATGTTGACCGTGCTTTTTGTAATAGGAATAAGAAGATGAGAGATAGAGTGTGCTTCCCTGGAGCTGGTGTTGGGGACATTGTCAACAGACTGGATAATATCATGTCAGGTAATGGGAACAAGCCCATTATCTGTCTCAGTGCTGGTGGAAATGATATTGGGAAGGGTAGGAGAGAAGAGCTGCTAGATAAGTACAGGTCAGCTATAGATTTCATTAAGTCTAAGGGAGGGATCCCAATCATATGTAGCATCTTGCCTAGAAGGGGAGTAGGAAATGAATGGTTGTCTAGGGCAATTGGTGTAAATTGCTGGCTAGACAGATACTGCAAGGAACTTGCAATCCCATTCATTGACAACTGGAACAACTTTTATGGCAAACATGATATGTATGCAAGGGATGGGGTTCATCTCTCTGGGGCAGGGGTGGTAGCACTTGCAGACTCGATTGAGAAGGCCATTGGTGAAATGCCTATGATTTTAAACTGATGGAAGATAGAGGTATGGGTGTGTGTGGGAAACAAGCAGGTTGCAACACTAGGGTTGGAAACAGTAAATGTATAAAAGGCATTCAGCATGAAGTTATAAATAAAGACAATAGAACAGGTCAGCAAACAAAGGGGGACAGCAGAGGGCAGCAAGGGACTAGCTCCCTTAAGGTTTACTATACTAATAGCAGGAGTGTTAGAAATAAGATAGATGAGCTAAGATTAATTGCAAGTGCAGGAAACATAGATATTATTGCTATAACAGAGACCTGGCTCAATCTGAAAGATAGAGAGATGCCCTCTGAATGTCACATACAAGGCTATAAATTATTCCACACTGACAGGGTCAACAGGAAAGGTGGTGGAGTAGCGATGTATGTCAGAGACAATTTAAATTGTTGTGTTAGACAAGATATTAAATTAGAAGCGTCAGCCACTGAATCTGTTTGGTTACAGCTTCTCGAGGGCCGAGAAAAACTAATTTTGGGTGTGATTTACAGGGCCCCAAATCTTGATAGGGAGTGCAGTAAACTTCTATGGGACGAAATTCGTAAGGCATCTACATACGAAAATGTTGTGCTAATGGGAGATTTCAACTATAGACAGATTGACTGGAGCAATTTGACAGGAAATTTAGAGTCGGGTGACTTTCTTGATACGATCCAGGATTGTTTTTTAAAACAGTTTGTGACAGAGCCAACTAGGGGAAATAACCTCCTTGACTTGGTTCTTGCCAGTAGGGAAACACTAATTAATAATCTTGAGGTTAATGATGAGCTTGGGGAGAGTGATCACAAATCACTCAGTTTTAACATATCATGGAATTCCCCTAATAATGGCAATCAAGTCTCCGTCCCTGACTTTCGCTTGGCTGATTTCATAGGACTGAAAAATTACTTAGGTGGGCTGAACTGGAATGACCTGACTAGGGGTCAGGTAGGTGGTGATGGTTGCCGATATGATGCTTTCCAGGGCATAGTTCTAGCTGCTCAGTCAAATTATGTTCCAAATAGGGAAATCAGATCAAACAAAAATGATCCTAAATGGATGAACAATAGATTAAAATATCTGATTGGTCAAAAGAGAGGCATATATAGGCAAATCAAAAGAGGAGAGGGGCAATTAAGAAATCGATATATTCAGTTAAAGAGAGAAATAAAAAAGGGAATTAGAAAAGCAAAAAGAGATTATGAGGTTAAAGTTGCAAGAGAATCGAAGACTAACCCAAAAGGATTCTTTCAGGTATACAGAAGTAAGATCAGGGACAAGATAGGCCCACTCAAAAGTTCCTCGGGTCAGCTCACTGACAGTGATAAGGAAATGTGTAGAATTTTTAACACATACTTCCTCTCAGTTTTTACACAGGAGGATACCAGCGATATTCCAGTAATGATAAATTATGTAGAACAGGACGATAATAAACTGTGCACTATTAGGGTCACAAGTGACATGGTCCTTAGGCAAATAGATAAATTAAAACCTAACAAATCCCCAGGCCCTGATGAAGTGTATGCAAGGGTTCTAAAGGAATGTAAAGAGGAGCTTAGCACACCTTTGGCTAATCTTTTCAACATATCACTACAAACTGGCATGGTGCCAGATAAATGGAAAATGGCAAATGTGATACCTATTTTCAAAACAGGTGACAGGTCCTTAGCTTCGAACTATAGACCAATAAGCCTAACCTCCATAGTGGGAAAATTTATGGAATCAATAATTGCCGAGGCAGTTCGTAGCCACCTTGAAAAGCATAAATTAATCAACGAATCTCAGCATGGTTTTACAAAGGGGCGTTCCTGCCTTACGAATTTATTAACTTTTTTCACTAAGGTATTTGAGGAGGTAGATCATGGTAATGAATATGATATTGTGTATATGGACTTCAGTAAGGCTTTTGACAGGGTCCCACATCAGAGACTATTGAGGAAAATTAAAGCACATGGAATAGGAGGAGAAATTTTTTCCTGGATAGAGGCATGGTTGACAAATAGGCAGCAGAGAGTTTGCATAAATGGGGAGAAATCAGAGTGGGGAAGCGTCACGAGCGGTGTTCCACAGGGGTCAGTGTTGGGCCCCCTGCTGTTCACAATCTACATAAACGACATAGATGAGGGCATAAAGAGCGACATCGGCAAGTTTGCCGATGACACCAAAATAGGCCGTCGAATTCATTCTGACGAGGACATTCGAGCACTCCAGGAAGATTTGAATAGACTGATGCAGTGGTCGGAGAAGTGGCAGATGCAGTTTAATATAGACAAATGCAAAGTTCTAAATGTTGGACAGGACAATAACCATGCCACATATAAACTAAATAATGTAGATCTTAATATTACGGATTGCGAAAAAGATTTAGGAGTTCTGGTTAGCAGTAATCTGAAACCAAGACAACAGTGCATAAGTGTTCGCAATAAAGCTAATAGAATCCTTGGCTTCATATCAAGAAGCATAAATAATAGGAGTCCTCAGGTTGTTCTTCAACTCTATACATCCTTGGTTAGGCCTCATTTAGATTATGCTGCACAGTTTTGGTCACCGTATTACAGAATGGATATAAATTCTCTGGAAAATGTACAAAGGAGGATGACAAAGATGATCCCATGTATCAGAAACCTTCCCTATGAGGATAGACTAAGGGCCCTGAAACTGCACTCTCTAGAAAGACGTAGAATTAGGGGGGATATGATTGAGGTTTATAAGTGGAAGACAGGAATAAATAAAGGGGATGTAAATAGTGTGCTGAAAATATCTAGCCTAGACAGGACTCGCAGCAATGGTTTTAAGTTGGAAAAATTCAGATTCAGGAGGGATATAGGAAAGTACTGGTTTGGTAATAGAGTTGTGGATGAGTGGAACAAACTCCCAAGTACCGTTATAGAGGCCAGAACGTTGTGTAGCTTTAAAAATAGGTTGGATAAATACATGAGTAGATGTGGGTGGGTGTGAGTTAGACCTGATAGCTTGTGCTAACAGGTCGGTTGCCGTGTTCCTCCCTTAAGTCAATGTGACCTGACCTGACTAGGTTGGGTGCATTGGCTTAAGCCGGTAGGGACTTGGACCTGCCTCGCATGGGCCAGTAGGCCTTCTGCAGTGTTCCTTCGTTCTTATGTTCTTCTTATGTTCTTATGTTCTTATTTGCCTATATATGCCTCTCTTTTGACCAATCAGATATTTTAATCTATTGTTCATCCATTTAGGATCATTTTTGTTTGATCTGATTTCCCTATTTGGAACATAATTTGACTGAGCAGCTAGAACTATGCCCTGGAAAGCATCATATCGGCAACCATCACCACCTACCTGACCCTTAGTCAGGTCATTCCAGTTCAGCCCACCTAAGTAATTTTTCAGTCCTATGAAATCAGCCAAGCGAAAGTCAGGGACGGAGACTTGATTGCCATTATTAGGGGAATTCCATGATATATTAAAACTGAGTGATTTGTGATCACTTTCCCCAAGCTCATCATTAACCTCAAGATTATTAATTAGTGTTTCCCTACTGGCAAGAACCAAGTCAAGGAGGTTATTTCCCCTAGTTGGCTCTGTCACAAACTGTTTTAAAAAACAATCCTGGATTGTATCAAGAAAGTCACCTGACTCTAAATTTCCTGTCAAATTGCTCCAGTCAATCTGTCTATAGTTGAAATCTCCCATTAGCACAACATTTTCGTATGTAGATGCCTTACGAATTTCGTCCCATAGAAGTTTACTGCACTCCCTATCAAGATTTGGGGCCCTGTAAATCACACCCAAAATTAGTTTTTCTCGGCCCTCGAGAAGCTGTAACCAAACAGATTCAGTGGCTGACGCTTCTAATTTAATATCTTGTCTAACACAACAATTTAAATTGTCTCTGACATACATTGCTACTCCACCACCTTTCCTGTTGACCCTGTCAGTGTGGAATAATTTATAGCCTTGTATGTGACATTCAGAGGGCATCTCTCTATCTTTCAGATTGAGCCAGGTCTCTGTTATAGCAATAATATCTATGTTTCCTGCACTTGCAATTAATCTTAGCTCATCTATCTTATTTCTTACACTCCTGCTATTAGTATAGTAAACCTTAAGGGAGCTAGTCCCTTGCTGCCCTCTGCTGTCCCCCTTTGTTTGCTGACCTGATCTATTGTCTTTATTTATAACTTCATGCTGAATGCCTTTTATACATTTACTGTTTCCAACCCTAGTGTTGCAACCTGCTTGTTTCCCACACACACCCATACCTCTATCTTCCATCAGTTTAAAATCATAGGCATTTCACCAATGGCCTTCTCAATCGAGTCTGCAAGTGCTACCACCCCTGCCCCAGAGAGATGTACCCCATCCCTTGCATACATATCATGTTTGCCATAAAAGTTGTTCCAGTTGTCAATGAATGGGATTGCAAGTTCCTTGCAGTATCTGTCTAGCCAGCAATTTACACCAATTGCCCTAGACAACCATTCATTTCCTACTCCCCTTCTAGGCAAGATGCTACATATGATTGGGATCCCTCCCTTAGACTTAATGAAATCTATAGCTGACCTGTACTTATCTAGCAGCTCTTCTCTCCTACCCTTCCCAATATCATTTCCACCAGCACTGAGACAGATAATGGGCTTGTTCCCATTACCTGACATGATATTATCCAGCCTGTTGACAATGTCCCCAACACCAGCTCCAGGGAAGCACACTCTATCTCTCATCTTCTTATTCCTATTACAAAAAGATATATCATAATTTACACCTGGAAGATTCTGGAGGGACTGGTCCCTAATATGCCCACAGAAATCACTCCATACGAAAGCAAAAGACTTGGCAGGCGAGGTAACATACCCCCAGTGAAAAGTAGGGGCGTCACTGTTACAATAAGAGAAAACGCAATAAGTGTCCGAGGCCCAAGACTGTTCAACAGCCTCCCACCAGCCATAAGGGGCATAACCAATAGACCCCTGGTTGTCTTCAAGAGGAAGCTGGACAGATACCTAAAGTCAGTGCCGGATCAGCCTGGCTGTGGTTCGTAAGTTGGACTGCATGCGGCCGGCAGTAACAGCCTCGTTGATCAGGCCCTGATCCACCAGGCGGCCTTGTCATGGACCGGCCCGCAGGGGCGTTGATCCCCTGAATACCCTCCAGGCAGGTAAGTAGTGATTACCAGGCGAACAGGAGCAGCAGGTATATGGAGTTAAACCCAGATACCTATTTACTGCTAGGTGAATAAGGGCAGTAAGAGTAAGGATACTAAAACCTAGGTAACGGGACAGAAGCAGTAGGTGTTAGGAGACGTACAAATCTTGTGCCCAATATGTGTAATTATTTGTATGAGGACCTGTGAATGGTCCTTCAGGTCCCATTGCTGCCTTCCAACCAACCAGCGGCAAAGCCCTCGGTTCACAACCGAGGAATCCGGGTTCCATCCTGGGCCGGATAGAGATATTATACCTGTTGCTCTTGTTCACATAGCAACAAGCATGTGAGTCAGTTACAATAAATTTGCCTTCTCAACTTGAAAACCCCTCAAGGAAGGTTCCTTGATGTTGGTGAGGGGCTCATGATTTAGGGAATTGGATCTGTGCTCCAGTTCCTTGAATTAAGCCTGAATGCCTTCCACCCCCCCCCCCGGCGCTGTATAATCCTCCGGTTTAGCGCTTTCTCCTTGATTATAATAATAATAATCAACTTGAAAAAAATTAGCCAGTAGCCTAGCATGGGACCAGACCAACTCGTCCACCCACATCCACTCATATACCTGACTAATAGTAAATATGATAATGGTATACAATACCAGCAAGTTGATAAGACACATGTTCATCAGTTAGGTATCTATTTCGAAACATTTCGCCTACACAGTAGGCTAGTGTAGGGGGGGGGGACGTTTCAGGATAAAGATACCTGACTTGCTCATGTGTCTTACTTATCAACCTGACTAATAGACGGAAGTTATACTGTTGGCTTTCTTGGGTTATCCTGAGTGACCTGACCTGACTAGGTTGGGGGATTGGCTTAAGCCGGTAGGAGACTTGGACCTGCCTCGCATGGGCCAGTAGGCCTACTGCAGTGTTCCTTATATTCCTAAGGTGAATCTGAGTTACTGACCCCCCGGGATAATATTCCGCAAAGAAAAATCTAAAAATAATAATAATCTTTAAAGTCAATTACATCTGGTTTGACACAGTACTACACGTTCATAAATCTAATTATTATTGATTCCGGGGGTCATCGCCCCCGCTGTCAGGTCCCAGAGCAGGCCTCCTGGTTACAATAAGAACTGGTTACAATAGGAACACTGCAGCAGACCTACTGGCCCATGCGAGGCAGGTCCAAGTCTCCCACCGGCTTAAGCCAATGACCTAACCTTAAGTCTGTCTTATTTCCACTGAGGCCCTCAATTTTGTCCCCCAGGATGCGACCCACACCAATCGACTAATACTCAGGTACCTAGTAGCTTGCTAGGTGAATGGGACAACAGGTATAAGGAAACGTCCATTAGATTATTGAGATTTATATTAGATTATTGGGATTTATATAGATTATTGGGATTTATATAGATTATTGGGATTTATATTAAATTATTGGGATTTATATTAGACTACTGAGATTTATATTAGACTATTGGGATTTTACTTGTTTTATATTAGATTATTGGGATTTATTTAGATTACTGGGATTTATATCAAGAAGTGTAAGCAACAGAAGTCCAGAGGTTATACTACAGCTTTACACATCATTAGTAAAGCCTCACCTAGATTATGCAGCTCAGTTCTGGTCTCCATATTACAGAATGGATATAAATTTGTTAGAAAACATTCAGCGAAGAATGACAAAATTTATTCATAGCATTAGAAATCTTCCGTATGATGATACATTGAAGTCCCTTAAATTGCATTCCTTTGTAAGATGAAGAATGAGGGGAGACATGATCGAAGTGTTTAAGTGGAAGATGGGTATTAACAAAGGGGGGTATAAATAAGGCCTTGAGGATATCTCTCCAAGAGAGAACCCGCAATAATGGATTCAAGTTAGATCATTTTAGGGAATAAATGGTATAAAATACAGACACAATGGCAATATAAACACAAATGCAGTATAATGTGATCCTTTATTGACTACGTTTCGCCCACACAGTGGGCTTTTTCAAGTCACAAACAGAACTACCTGGGGTGGAAGGAACGCGAGTATTTATAGTCCGGCTGAGGTCAGGTGAAGAATGCTGCATCTGATGATGTATCGAGTGGGGCTACAGAGTCTAAAAACTTGGTTTGTGACTTGAAAAAGCCCACTGTGTGGGCGAAACGTAGTCAATAAAGGATCACATTATACTGCATTTGTGTTTATATTGCCCTTAGATCATTTTAGCTTTAGAAAGGATATGACAGTATTGGTCTGGAAATAGGGTAGTTGATGAGTGGAACAGTCTGCCTAGTAGGGTTACTGAAGCTAAAACTTTGGGTAGTTTCAAATTTAGGTTGGATAAATACATGAGTGAGAGGGGTTGGACTTGAGTAGGACTTGCACATGAGTTAGTGGTTTTATCAGAGGTTATTGTTAGGGTAGAACTAAAGTGGGTTGGGCAAATATAACATTCTGTTAGTGGGTTGAATTTGTGAAGGACCTGTCCAGTATGGGCCAACAGGCCTACTGCAGTGTTCCTCCTTTCTTATGTTCTTATGTCTCTACCCTTGCCGAGGATCGAACTACGGACACTCAGCGTGTGAGGCGAGAGCGTTGCCTGGTACATGAATGGGTACAGATGAGTGTGTTAGACCTGCCTAGCATGAGCCAGTAGGCCTGCTGCAGTGCTCCTCCTCTCTTTATGTTCTTAAAGCCGTCCTGCTCCACCTCTGTTAGTGTGACTTTGTCAATGGTCCAAATCGGACCGAAACGTCGTCGTAAGCTTCTCTCTTTTATGTGCGGGTTATTTGTGTATGTGTGGCTTATTTCCAGTGGGGTAAAGACCTTTTGTTATGTCCTCCCAGGATGCTACCCACATCTCAGCATGGTTTTACAAAGGGGCGTTCCTGCCTTACGAATTTATTAACTTTTTTCACTAAGGTATTTGAGGAGGTAGATCATGGTAATGAATATGATATTGTGTATATGGACTTCAGTAAGGCTTTTGACAGGGTCCCACATCAGAGACTATTGAGGAAAATTAAAGCACATGGAATAGGAGGAGAAATTTTTTCCTGGATAGAGGCATGGTTGACAAATAGGCAGCAGAGAGTTTGCATAAATGGGGAGAAATCAGAGTGGGGAAGCGTCACGAGCGGTGTTCCACAGGGGTCAGTGTTGGGCCCCCTGCTGTTCACAATCTACATAAACGACATAGATGAGGGCATAAAGAGCGACATCGGCAAGTTTGCCGATGACACCAAAATAGGCCGTCGAATTCATTCTGACGAGGACATTCGAGCACTCCAGGAAGATTTGAATAGACTGATGCAGTGGTCGGAGAAGTGGCAGATGCAGTTTAATATAGACAAATGCAAAGTTCTAAATGTTGGACAGGACAATAACCATGCCACATATAAACTAAATAATGTAGATCTTAATATTACGGATTGCGAAAAAGATTTAGGAGTTCTGGTTAGCAGTAATCTGAAACCAAGACAACAGTGCATAAGTGTTCGCAATAAAGCTAATAGAATCCTTGGCTTCATATCAAGAAGCATAAATAATAGGAGTCCTCAGGTTGTTCTTCAACTCTATACATCCTTGGTTAGGCCTCATTTAGATTATGCTGCACAGTTTTGGTCACCGTATTACAGAATGGATATAAATTCTCTGGAAAATGTACAAAGGAGGATGACAAAGATGATCCCATGTATCAGAAACCTTCCCTATGAGGATAGACTAAGGGCCCTGAAACTGCACTCTCTAGAAAGACGTAGAATTAGGGGGGATATGATTGAGGTTTATAAGTGGAAGACAGGAATAAATAAAGGGGATGTAAATAGTGTGCTGAAAATATCTAGCCTAGACAGGACTCGCAGCAATGGTTTTAAGTTGGAAAAATTCAGATTCAGGAGGGACATAGGAAAGTACTGGTTTGGTAATAGAGTTGTGGATGAGTGGAACAAACTCCCAAGTACCGTTATAGAGGCCAGAACGTTGTGTAGCTTTAAAAATAGGTTGGATAAATACATGAGTAGATGTGGGTGGGTGTGAGTTGGACCTGATAGCTTGTGCTAACAGGTCGGTTGCCGTGTTCCTCCCTTAAGTCAATGTGACCTGACCTGACTAGGTTGGGTGCATTGGCTTAAGCCGGTAGGGACTTGGACCTGCCTCGCATGGGCCAGTAGGCCTTCTGCAGTGTTCCTTCGTTCTTATGTTCTTATGTAACAGTCAACTAACCCTAAGATGTGAACATAACACGCTACCACTGCCCCACGAGGTTAACGTGTGGGTAAGTCTAAAATGCGTTGCCTCTGGGTTACCTGGATTACTAATATTAATAGTGGGTTCTTCAATGGTGGTAAATTACAGATTTAAACTTCAGTAACCCAACAAAAATTGATTGGTTAATTAAGTTTAAAGCCTATCCACTACACAAGTCTCATTAGGAACGCATGTTACATGTTCACCACCAGTCAATGATGTTTTAATATGTAAAATACGTATTAAAATAAACTCGGTTTATATACACCGGACACTTCTCGGTATATATACCCTTCGATAATTTAACAGTCGGTGTGACTAATCTGCAGTGGGGTAAAAAGCTTATCTTTTATCACTGTAACAATGATAAAACATTGCACAAACGGCGTTTGTTGGAAAAGCACAGAGGAACAAAGGCAAGAGCAGCGTAAGTACTCACACTCCCTCCCTCCGTCCAGCCTGGGTGTTGGGTAGACACTGTTGTCTCTCGGTGCTATTGTCCCGGGTGCAGGGGAACCTCACTCCCTCCAGATGGGGGATCACAGGAAGGACAGAGGGAGGGAAGAGGCAGAGGGGGAGGGAGAGTGTGAAGAGGTAGAGGGGGAGGGAGAATATGAAGAGGTCGAGGGGGAGGGAGAGTGAAGAGGTAAAGGGGGAGGGAGACTTTGAAGAGGTAGAGGGGTAGGGAGATTGTGAAGGGTAAAGGGAAGGGCGAAAGAGAAGAAGAAAGCATAGGGAAGAGAGGAGTGGTGCGCTAATAAAGGTGAGGTCTGGAGAAGGAAGATGGGCTGGGGCGGGACTTGGTGGTAGTTAGTTCGTCAGGGTACACAATGGTCTCTTGACACGGGTCTTTGTCAAATGCTGACCGCTTAAAGCAGTAAAAGGAGAGTAATCAAGAGGAACAATTAAGTAGAAGACGACTTTCTTGGTATTATTAACTCCGGAGGGTTATTAACTAAGACCCTCACAAGCAATGTGGTTTCTCTCCATTGACCTCCTTGGGATGTAACCCACTACACACGACTAATTCCTATAACTTATTCCTTTTAGTTTGTAAAGAAAATTTATAGCAATTCGCCCACTACCATGAATTTTTTAATATCTAAGAAACCTCCTTCAAGCGAGGTGCCTAGATGCTACCTGGAGGGGATCAACGCTCCGAGAGTTTGGCTACTCTCTGAGCCCGGCCATGAGCCAGGCTTGTATAGTGTACTCCCGTCTGTCGAATCTTTTGCATTCGTAGGGAATGATTTATGTGTGCAGATTTGGGACCAATCCCTTTAGGATTTTCCAGATGTAGATTATGATGTATCTTTCTCGTTAGCGTTACAGGGAGTCCAGGTCAAGGGACTTCAGATGTTCCCAGGAATTAAGGCGCTTGACTGAACTAATATGTGCAGTGAAGATTCTCCGTACATTCTCTAGATCTGCAATTTCACCTGTCTTGAATGGGGGTGTTAGTGAACAGCAGTATTCCAGCCTAGAGAGAACGAGGGTATACCTGGAGGTTATTCCAGGGATCAACGCCCCCGCTGCCCGGTCCATGACCAGGCCTCCCGGTGGATAAGGGCCTGATCCACCGGGAGGCCTGGTCATGGACCGGTAATCGAACCCGGGATCTTTCTACTGTGAGCTGAACTGTCTCGCCAGTGAGCTATTCCTCTCCCCTAAACATCTCCATGGAAGTGGGAGAAGACATGTGTAAACAAAGCTTAAAAGATATTAACAAGAGAGAGGGAATACATGAAGAGGTCATGAGGTTAGTGATTCAAGAGAGAGTACATCGACTCTTATTTTTTAAATTAATATGACTAGATACACGGATAAAATTTACCCAGGTACTGTAGTGTTCTTACACAAGACGGGAGTCTTCTTACACAGAAAAGATGAGAGAGGAGGTTGGGATAGGAAGGGGAGGGATACAGACAGGGTTTGAGGGAGGTGGCCCAGTCTCTTACTCCCCGGAGGCTCTGTGAGGAGTCGTATCCAGAGGAATTTTTACCCTAATGCGTGTAGCGTGCTTGTGGCTGCAGACCAGTAAATACAGTGGTGTGTGTGTGAACATCTCTATGTGTGTATGTTGGCAGGGAACTGCTGTCTCCGCCCCCATATCCTAATCATTAATTAACTAATGTATTGACTTCCTAACCACTGCCTTGTACCCAACATTGTACCCAACATTGTACCCAGCCTTGTATCCAGCCTTGTACCCAACATTGTACCCAGCCTTGTATCCAGCCTTGTACCCAACATTGTACCCAACACTGTACCTAACATTGTACCCAATATTGCACCCTGTCTTGTACCCAACACTACCCAGCCTTGTATCCAACACTGTATCCAACATTGTACCCAGCCTTGTATCCAGCCTTGTACCCAACATTGTACCCAGCCTTGTACCCAACATTGTACCCAACATTGTACCAAGCCTTGTACCCAACACTGAACTTAACATTGTACCTAACATTGTACTATTTGCTGCTCGACTACGTACTATTTCCCTCGTCAGCAATCCTGGACCAATATGTACCGTGTCATGAGGATTTATTCAATTCTATCCATTTGCTTGTTAAATATTAAAAGGCAAAAAAATATTAATACTAAACGAAAAATAATAAGCGTATAATGATGCCGAATACAAATTCTCTCTTTCCTAGTACTCAGAAAGCATAAAACCATGAGAGAATTTCTCCTCCAATGCCTCACCGAAGGTGAGACAAGGAATATAACATTCTTTATTATGAGTAGTTGTGATAGTGGAATGGTGGTGGTGATGGTGGTAGACATGGTGCAAGTGGAGGTAATGATAGTAGTAATGGTGGTAGCAACGAGAGCAATTATCAAGGCGGTGCCGAACGCACTTCCGTCCGATAGCCAGGAAGTGCCACTACCCTTCACGCCTCTAAGTGTATTCTCTCTCTCTCTCTCTCTCTCTCTCTCTCTCTCTCTCTCTCCTTGTCTCTCTCTCTCTCTCTCTCTCTCTCTCTCTCTCTCTCTCTCTCTCTCTCTCTCTCTCTCTCTCTCTCTCTCTCTCTCTCTCTCTCTCTCTCTCTCTCTCTCTCTCTCTCTCTCTCTCTCTCTCTCTCTCTCTCTCAATAACTCGATGATGAGAGGGAGAGGAAATATATTAACTGGTTCTAGCACTATAAAACTCCCTGGGAGAAGTTTGCAGGTGTCACGTCAGTGTAAAGACACACCACTTCACAAGGATAACTGAAACAAGAACCAGAAGCTGTTTGTTGAAAAGTAAACCACAAGGACTATTATTATTATTAGTAGTAGTAGTAGTAGTAGTAGTAGTATTAGTAGTAGTAGTAGTAGTAGTAGTTGTTGTTATCTGGAGTCTACCTAGAGGGTATTCCAGGGATCAACGCCCCCTAGACCCGGTCCATGACAAAGCCTCCTGGTGGATCAGGGTCTGATCAACGAGGCTGTTACTGCTGGTCGCACGCAGTCCAACGTACGAACCACAGCCCGGCTAATCCGGTACCGACTTCAGGTATCTGTCCAGCTCCCTCTTGAAGACAACCAGGGGTCTATTGGTAATGCCCCTTATGGCTGGTGGGAGGCTGCTGAACAGTCTTGGGCCCTGGACACTTACTATGTTTTCTCTTAATGTACTATTGGTGTCCCTACTTTTCAGTGGGGGTATGTTGCATCGCCTGCCAAGTCTGTTCTCGTAGGGAGTGATTTCTGTGTGGAAATTAAGGACTAGTCCCTCCAGGATCTTCCAGGTGTAGATTATGATGTATCTCTCTCGCCTGCGCTCCAGTGAGTACAAGTCAAGTGCTTGCAGGAGGTCCCAGTAGTTAAGATGTTTGATGGAACTTATATGTGCAGTAATTAGTAGTAGTAGTAGTAGTATAATACAGTAATATTATAATATAACAGTAGTAGTGGTATAATATAGTAGTAGTATTATAATATAATAGCAGTAGTATGACAGTAGTAGTAGTATAATATAATATAATAGAGCCTGGGAAGAAGGTAGCTCCACTGCCCAAGAACAAGAGTGTTCCCACCCACCCACCCACCGACCTTCAGGGATGGATTCAATGTCTGGTTGGACGGGTGATCACTCCAGCTATTCCTTGGAGCTCCTGAGAAAGTGGAGACACCGGACAATCTAGTGGATGAGTCAACCTCAATCATCAAGCTAAAGTGTCCCGTAAGTTTGGAACCATAGTGCAAAGTAAGCAGTTCTCTATTTTTCATTTTGCAGGTGCTTATGATGGTGTTTTTGAGTAAGGAAGAACGCAGCCACATAATTCTACTCTAAGGAAATCGTAGTCAGAGACAGGTTGCTGAGGAATTTGGTAGCAGATTGCAGCTAAACCGTCAGTTTTTGGCGTAATACTCAATTAATTTCTTAGAGCTTTCAGTTTGGTTTATTTGCAATCGTGTCAATACGATTTCATGAGTCTTGGAAATTTAGGTTGAAATAGATTTGTTAAGTTTTGCAACGCTAAGCTAGAATAGGCTGGGTTAGGTTTTTTTTAAGCTAGGGTAATTTATGTAGAGTGGGTTAAATTAGGTCAGATTAAGCTAGGCTAAATGAACTGGATTGGGTTAAACCAGGTTAAGTTATTTTACGTTACGTAAACCTATAAACTCATTTAAAGTAACAAAAAATAATAAAAACAACCGTATTACGTCAGGAAACGAGAAAAAAAAAACAGGTAACGTTTAACTCCGAACGTTTGTCGTGGTGCTAGAATAAGCTGGTGTCAGAGCAGCAGTGTGAGATGCTATCAAAGCTTTATGAAGCTTGAAACCTTTAAGGATCATTAAGCACAAGGAGGCTCCATCCTTTGAATGAAAATTATGGGCGATGTGTAGCCAGCCAGGCTCTCGGTAATGTCTCCATTCTCTCCATAGAGTCAAGACATTCTTTAGTGTCAAAATGTAATAATCGTACATCTTCGTTGTTTATTTTCAGCCACCTCGTTGGCAGACTTAGGTTAGGTTAGGTTAGGTTAGGTAAGGTTAGGTTAGGTTAGGTTAGGTTAGGTTAGGTTAGGTTAGGTTAGGTTAGGTTAGGTAAGGTAAGGTTAGGTTAGGTTAGGTAAGGTTAGGTTAGGTTAGGTTAGGTTAGGTTAGGTAAAATTAGGTTAGGTTAAGTTAGGTTAGGTTAGGTTAGATTAGGTAAGGTTAGGTTAGGTTAGGTTAGGTAAAATTAGGTTAGGTTAAGTTAGGTTAGGTTAGATTAGGTAAGGTTAGGTTAGGTTAGTTTAGGTTAGGTTAGGTTAGGTTAAGTAAGGTTAGGTTAGGTTAGGTTAGGTTAGCTTATGTTAGGATAGGTCAGGTTAGGTTAGGTTAGGTTAGGTTAGGTTAGGTTAGGTTAAATAACAAAAAGGCACAATACCGTGACTGGAACGATACACAAATAACCCGCACATAAAAGACAGAAGCTTACGACGACGTTTCGGTCCGACTTGGACCATTGACAAAGTCACACTGTGTGACTTTGTCAATGGTCCAAGTCGGACCGAAACGTCGTCGTAAGCTTCTGTCTTTTATGTGCGGGTTATTTGTGTAGGTTAGGTTAGGTTAGATTAGGTAAGGTTAGGTTAGGTTTGTTAGGTTAGGTTAGGTTTGTCAGGTTAGGCTAGGTTAGGTTAGGTTTTTCAGGTTAGGTTAGGTTAGGTTTGTCACGTTAGGTTAGGTTAGGTAAGGTTAGGTTAGGTTAGGTTAGGCTAGGTTAGGTTAGGTTAGGTTAGGCTAGGTCAGGTTAGGCTAGGTTAGGTTAGGTTAGGTTGGGCTAGGTTTGTCAGGTTAGGTTAGGTTAGGTAAGGTTAGGTTAGGTTAGGAAAGGTTAGGTTAGGTTAGGCTAGGTTAGGTTAGGTTAGGTTAGATTGGGTTAGGCTAGGTTTGTCAGGTTAGGTTAGGTTAGGTAAGGTTAGGTTAGGTTAGGTTAGGTAAGGTTAGGTTAGGTTAGGCTAGGAAAGGCTAGGTTAGGTTAGGCTAGGCTAGGTTAGGTTAGGCTAGGTTAGGTTAGGTTAGGCTAGGTTTGTCAGGCTAGGTTAGGTTAGGTAAGGTTAGGTTAGGTTAGGAAAGGTTAGGTTAGGTTAGGCTAGGTTAGGTTAGGCTAGGTTAGGTTAGGCTAGGTTAGGTTAGGGTAGGTTAGGTTAGGCTAGGTTAGGTTAGGCTAGGTTAGGTTAGGCTAGGTTAGGTTAGGTTAGGCTAGGTTAGGTTAGGGTAGGTTAGGTTAGGCTAGGTTAGGTTAGGTTAGGTTAGGCTAGGTTAGGTTAGGCTAGGTTAGGTTAGGCTAGGTTAGGTTAGGTTAGGCTAGGTTAGGTTAGGGTAGGTTAGGTTAGGCTAGGTTAGGTTAGGTTAGGCTAGGTTAGGTTAGGCTAGGTTAGGTTAGGCTAGGTTAGGTTAGGTTAGGCTAGGTTAGGTTAGGGTAGGTTACTCAGGAAACGGGACTGGTGTTTCCACATTAATCGCGACCGTATTTAATAATATGATTATTTGTTGTTAGTACGTAGCTCAACATCGCCTAATATAATCGCAATTAATCTAACCAAAAAGAGCCTAATCTAGCCAACTTTAAATAACCTAACTTTAAATGAAGTAAAGCCAAGTAAATAATGTTAGCAATTTTACAAAGGAATGACATTAAGAACCTCTTACGAATTACAGATGAATAGCTGGAAAATATGCATATCCATATACTTAACACAAGTAGTGACAGCAAGGCTGATAGTAGCAGTAGTAGTAATAGTGACAGTAAGGCTGATAGTAGCAGTAGTAGTAGTAGTAATAGTGACAGTAAGGTTGATAGTAGCAGTAGTAGTAATAGTGACAGTAAGGCTGATAGTAGCAGTAGTAGTAGTAATAGTGACAGCAAGGCTGATAGTAGCAGTAGTAGTAGGAGTGACAGTAAGGCTGGTAGTAGCAGTAGTAGTAGTAGTAATAGTGACAGTAAGGCTGATAGTAGTAGTAGGAGTGACAGTAAGGCTGATAGTAGCAGTAGCAGAAGTAGTAGTAATAGTGACAGCAAGGCTGATAGTAGCAGCAGTAGTAGTAGTAGTAATAGTGACAGTAAGGCTGATAGTAGCAGTAGTAGTAGGAGTGACAGTAAGGCTGATAGTAGCAGTAGTAGTAGTAGTAGCAGTAATAGTGACAGTAAGGCTGATAGTAGCAGTAGTAGTAGGAGTGACAGCAAGGCTGATAGTAGCAGTAGCAGCAGTAGTAGTAGTAATAACAGTGACAGTAAGGCTGATAGTAGTAGTAGTAGTAGTGACAGTAAGGCTGATAGTAGCAGTAGTAGTAGGAGTGGTAGTAGTAGTAGTAGTAATAGTGACAGTAAGGCTGATAGTAGTAGTAGTAACAGTAAGGCTGATAGTAGTAGTATTAGTAGTAGTGACCGTAAGGCTGATAGTAGTAGTAGTAGTAGTAGTGACAGTAAGGCTAATAGTAGCAGTAGTAGTAGTAGAACAATCGAAACTAAACGCTTAACCCAAAAGGGTCATACAGAGCTGCAAGTATTTAGTAGTAGTAGTAGTAATTGTGATGTTATTGCCGTAATACTTGCTATATTTACAACCATTCCTATATAAAGCTAGCGAAACAAAGTGAATGTGTGCCTTGAGTTTCAAAAACAATTGTATTGATGGTGTAACCTTCCCTGGGTGAGCAAGCAGGTTGTTTCTTTCACCCAGCAAGTATCACTCTCACGTCCTGCTTGACCACACCCCTGAGGAAACCTGTTCTATTTGCCTGTTGGTGCACCCGTTGTTTCTTGTATTTGCTAGAGTCATGTTAAACACTAGATGTATTTTGGTTGTTGGACGATCCTCGTGTTACGTAACATCAGTCCTCTGTACTGCAAGGCACACGAAAGTCATAGTGCAAACTGCGGAATAAATTTGTTATGCAGTTAAATATTAGTATTGAAGGATTTTTAAGTTTAAGGATAGTGACACTCACAAGCTATCACATGGAAACTAAATGCTTAAGTCTGACCAGGTGTGTTCTTCAGATATTGCACTGGCCCCAGCAATTTCAAGTTTATTAACTAGGTTAGAAGATTAAGAAATTTGCATCTACAAAGCCTAATATCCCCAAAAGTTCCATCAGTATCTTAACATAAGTCAGCCATTAAAGACTGAAGTCATTCAGAAGAAGTATATTCCAAATATTTAATGGAAAATACTGCTGTACCATTCCGAAAATAAAACTGGCAAAATAGCACCTACTCACTCCACTGAGAATGGCAACATTCTTTGAAGCAGGATACATGAGTGCTTATGCTTGAAGCCGCACAGAAGAGGTTTTCTAAGGTAATCACATGGGAATCAAAATCGGGAATGACCCTTATAAAACTGAGAAGAGGGAACTTGCACGTGCCAGTTGTTCCATGAGCTTTTCTCTAGTTATAGTTCACCATGACTGAGAATTTGAAGCTGATCGGATAAGGCTTTCAGACAATGTTGTCCTTGTTTGTTATCAGATCTACAGTAGGAGCTTTTTATCGTTGAGGTCGTTCCATCCTTCTCTCCCATAATGGAACCCACAACAGCCGGCTAACACACAGGTATCTATTTAGAATATGGGAATGAGCCTTAATAATTGATATCGACAAATGGGCAGTAGGGACGACTATTTAGATTAGTAACCCCTGAAAGTTAATAACCCGAGAAAGACAAGCGGTGTGGCTTATTTCAACTGGGACCCTTTTAAGGTCCGCCCGAAGGATGTGACGCAACAGTCGATTAGCATCCAGGTACCTATTTGCTAGGTGATAATGGGAGCAAGGCGCACTAAATGAGCGGTATGTGTAAGGAATGGGAGGCAGGTGAAAGGAGACTTAGCCATACGTCTCACCTCACCTAAGGAAATGAATCCAGGTCTTTTTGATAGTGAGCCGAGTGCTCTTCCAAGGCGCTACGAGCCTTAAAAAACGCGTTGCAGAGTAAGCTTTTATAGGGACAACATTGTACTCTGTTTCACTCTTGATAAAATTCTAACAGAGCGAAACATTGAACCAACAAAAGGGTGTTCTGCCACTTTTCTTCTAGCTACGAGTCACAAAGCCTACATCCAGAAAAACAAAATCGCTGAAACGGTGGAGAGAATAAACAGAGGAGGGGAGAGACAGAGGGCTGATGGATCGATACTTGGCGCTTGGGAGAGTATTTGTCGTGGTGACTGTTGCTGGGGCGGTGGTGGCTGTTGATAATTAAACAAAACTGCATACATGAGCAGAGCGTTGCTACCATTGTCTATATGATAGTTATATAGTGGGAACGAAAGCTAGCTAACCATGTTATATCCCATTACATTGTATGAGATTCACACCTGGCGCTGAAATTTGTCAGCTTGAGCTGGGGGACTGCAGTAGGTTGTCTATGTTCACCCATCAGTAAAATGGGTACCTGGGTGTTAGTGGACTGGTGTGGGTCTCATCTTGGGACAAAACTGACCTAATTTACCCGAAATGCTCAACATAACAAGCGGCTTTCTATAATAGTAGTATGTTACTGATGTCAGCTAGGACTGTATACCTTGTACATGTACTGGTAGAAATAAACATATTATTATTATTATTATAGAAGCTTCAAAGGTTTAGTCCGGTGAGACAAGAGTTGCTGGGGTCAGTGGTGGCTGTGGTTGCTGGGGTCAGTGGTGGCTGTGGTTGCTGGGGTCAGTGGTGGCTGTGGTTGCTGGGGTCAGTGGTGGCTGTGGTTGCTGGGGTCAGTGGTGGCTGTGGTTGCTGGGGTCAGTGGTGGCTGTGGTTGCTGGGGTCAGTGGTGGCTGTGGTTGCTGGGGTCAGTGGTGGCTGTCGTTGCTGGGGTCAGTGGTGGCTGTGGTTGCTGGGGTCAGTGGTGGCTGTGGTTGCTGGGGTCAGTGGTGGCTGTGGTTGCTGGGGTCAGTGGTGGCTGTGGTTGCTGGGGTCAGTGGTGGCTGTGGTTGCTGGGGTCAGTGGTGGCTGTGGTTGCTGAGGTCAGTGGTGGCTGTGGTTGCTGGGGTCAGTGGTGGCTGTGGTTGCTGGGGTCAGTGGTGGCTGTGGTTGCTGGGGTCAGTGATGGCTGTGGTTGCTGGGGTCAGTGGTGGCTGTGGTTGCTGGGGTCAGTGGTGGCTGTGGTTGCTGGGGTCAGTGGTGGCTGTGGTTGCTGGGGTCAGTGGTGGCTGTGGTTGCTGGGGTCAGTGGTGGCTGTGGTTGCTGGGGTCAGTGGTGGCTGGGGTCAGTGGTGGCTGTGGTTGCTGGGGTCAGTGGTGGCTGTGGTTGCTGAGGTCAGTGGTGGCTGTGGTTGCTGGGGTCAGTGGTGGCTGTGGTTGCTGGGGTCAGTGGTGGCTGTGGTTGCTGGGGTCAGTGGTGGCTGTGGTTGCTGGGGTCAGTGGTGGCTGTGGTTGCTGGGGTCAGTGGTGGCTGTTGCTGGGGTCAGTGGTGGCTGTGGTTGCTGAGGTCAGTGGTGGCTGTGGTTGCTGGGGTCAGTGGTGGCTGTGGTTGCTGGGGTCAGTGGTGGCTGTGGTTGCTGGGGTCAGTGGTGGCTGTGGTTGCTGGGGTCAGTGGTGGCTGTGGTTGCTGGGGTCAGTGGTGGCTGTGGTTGCTGGGGTCAGTGGTGGCTGTGGTTGCTGGGGTCGAGTGGTGGCTGTGGTTGCTGGGGTCAGTGGTGGCTGTGGTTGCTGGGGTCGATGGTGGATGTGGTTGCTGGGGTCAGTGGTGGCTGTGGTTGCTGGGGTCGATGGTGGCTGTGGTTGCTGGGGTCAGTGGTGGCTGTGGTTGCTGGGGTCGATGGTGGCTGTGGTTGCTGGGGTCAGTGGTGGCTGTGGTTGCTGGGGTCGATGGTGGCTGTGGTTGCTGGGGTCAGTGGTGGCTGTGGTTGCTGGGGT
Source organism: Cherax quadricarinatus (assembly GCF_038502225.1). Lineage (NCBI taxonomy): Eukaryota > Metazoa > Arthropoda > Malacostraca > Decapoda > Parastacidae > Cherax > Cherax quadricarinatus. Next base: position 16,360,823 of record NC_091370.1, read on the forward strand.
CAGTGGTGGCTGTGGTTGCTGGGGTCAGTGGTGGCTGTGGTTGCTGGGGTCAGTGGTGGCTGTGGATGTTGGGGTCAATGGTGGCTGTGGTTGCTGGGGTCAGTGGTGGCTGTGGTTGCTGGGGTCAGTGGTGGCTGTGGTTGCTGGGGTCAGTGGTGGCTGTGGTTGCTGGGGTCAATTGTGGCTGTGGTTGCTGGGGTCAGTGGTGACTGTGGTTGCTGGAGTCGATGGTGGCTGTGGTTGCTGGGGTCAGTGGTGGCTGTGGTTGCTGGGGTCGATGGTGGCTGTGGTTGCTGGGGTCAGTGGTGGCTGTGGTTGCTGGGGTCGATGGTGGATGTGGTTGCTGGGGTCAGTGGTGGCTGTGGTTGCTGGGGTCGATGGTGGCTATGGTTGCTGGGGTCAGTGGTGGCTGTGGTTGCTGGGGTCGATGGTGGCTGTGGTTGCTGGGGTCAGTGGTGGCTGTGGTTGCTGGGGTCGATGGTGGCTGTGGTTGCTGGGGTCAGTGGTGGCTGTGGTTGCTGGGGTCGATGGTGGCTGTGGCCGTGGTTGCTGGGGTCGATGGTGGCTGTGGTTGATGGGGTAAGTGGTGGCTGTGGTTGCTGGGGTCGATGGTGGCTGTGGTTGCTGGGGTCAGTGGTGGCTGTGGTTGCTGGGGTCAATGGTGGCTGTGGTTGCTGGGGTCAGTGGTGACTGTGGTTGCTGGAGTCGATGGTGGCTGTGGTTGCTGGGGTCAGTGGTGGCTGTGGTTGCTGGGGTCGATGGTGGCTGTGGTTGCTGGGGTCAGTGGTGGCTGTGGTTGCTGGGGTCGATGGTGGATGTGGTTGCTGGGGTCAGTGGTGGCTGTGGTTGCTGGGGTCGATGGTGGCTATGGTTGCTGGGGTCAGTGGTGGCTGTGGTTGCTGGGGTCGATGGTGGCTGTGGTTGCTGGGGTCAGTGGTGGCTGTGGTTGCTGGGGTCGATGGTGGCTGTGGTTGCTGGGTTCAGTGGTGGCTGTGGTTGCTGGGGTCAATGGTGGCTGTGGTTGCTGGGGGTCAGTGGTGGCTGTGGTTGCTGGGGTCGATGGTGGCTGTGGCCGGGGTTGCTGGGGTCGATGGTGGCTGTGGTTGATGGGGTCAGTGGTGGCTGTGGTTGCTGGGGTCGATATTGGCTGTGGTTGCTGGGGTCAGTGGTGGCTGTGGTTGCTGGGGTCGATGGCGGCTGTGGTTGCTGGGGTCAGTGGTGGCTGTGGTTGCTGGGGTCAGTGGTGGCTGTGGTTGCTGGGGTCGATGGTGGCTGTGGTTGCTGGGGTCAGTGGTGGCTGTGGTTGCTGGGGTCGATGGTGGCTGTGGTTGCTGGAGTCAGTGGTGGCTGTGGTTGCTGGGGTCAGTGGTGGCTGTGGCTGCTGGGGTCAGTGGTGGCTGTGGTTGCTGGGGTCGATGGTGGCTGTGGCCGTGGTTGCTGGGGTCAGTGGTGGCTGTGGCCGTGGTTGCTGGGGTCGATGGTGGCTGTGGCCGTGGTTGCTGGGGTCGATGGTGGCTGTGGCCGTGGTTGCTGGGGTCGATGGTGGCTGTGGCCGTGGTTGCTGGGGTCGATGGTGGCTGTAGCCGTGGTTGCTGGGGTCGATGGTGGCTGTGGCCGTGGCTGCTGGGGTCAGTGGTGGCTGTGGCTTTGTGCTGGGGTCGATGGTGGCTGTGGCCGTGGTTGCTGGGGTCGATGGTGGCTGTGGCCGTGGTTGCTGGGGTCGATGGTGGCTGTGGCCGTGGTTGTTGGGGTCGATGGTGGCCGTGGCCGTGGTTGCTGGGGTCGATGGTGGCTGTGGCCGTGGTTGCTGGGGTCGATGGTGGCTGTGGCCGTGGTTGCTGGGGTCAGTGGTGGCTGTGGCTTTGTGCTGGGGTCGATGGTGGCTGTGGCCGTGGTTGCTGGGGTCGATGGTGGCTGTGGCCGTGGTTGCTGGGGTCGATAGTGGCTGTGGCCGTGGTTGCTGGGGTCGATGGTGGCTGTGGCCGTGGTTGCTTGGGTCAGTGGTGGCTGTGGCTTTGTGCTGGGGTCGATGGTGGCTGTGGCCGTGGTTGCTGGGGTCGATGGTGGCTGTGGCCGTGGTTGCTGGGGTCGATGGTGGCTGTGGCCGTGGTTGCTGGGGTCAGTGGTGGCTGTGGCTTTGTGATGGGGTCGATGGTGGCTGTGGCCGTGGTTGCTGGGGTCGATGGTGGCTGTGGCCGTGGTTGCTGGGGTCGATGGTGGCTGTGGCCGTGGTTGCTGGGGTCGATGGTGGCTGTGGCCGTGGTTGTTGGGGTCGATGGTGGCTGTGGCCGTGGTTGCTGGGGTCGATGGTGGCTGTGGCCGTGGTTGCTGGGGTCGATGGTGGCTGTGGCTTTGTGCTGGGGTCGATGGTGGCTGTGGCCGTGGTTGCTGGGGTCGATGGTGGCTGTGGCCGTGGTTGCTGGGGTCGATGGTGGCTGTGGCCGTGGTTGCTGGGGTCGATGGTGGCTGTGGCCGTGGTTGCTGGGGTCGATGGTGGCTGTGGCCGTGGTTGCTGGGGTCGATGGTGGCTGTGGCCGTGGTTGCTGGGGTCGATGGTGGCTGGTCGATGGGGTGAGTTAAGAAGTGGTTCATTCCGGTCACAACCGGCGTTACCTCACCTCCGCAATTATTTTTCTTGTTCATATAGATCCGCGCTGTTTGTTAGCTTGATTGCTAGCGCCCCTGCACCCTCCTGCCTTCTCTTCAGGTTTCTGCCAGGCGTCAGACCGTCGAATCCCGCCATCACAGTGAATTGTTAAAATCGTTTATTCAGCTTACTAACCAATGTTTTAAAAGGGACAAAAACTATTTGCTACTGCCTGCTGGTGGGGTCAAATGGTCTCCATAAAAACCCACGAATCGCCGATTGTGGCTGTAGCTAATCTCTCCAGGTAAAAGGATTTCCTGGTTAGCATACTATTTATGACCTATGGTGCGGTTGGCAGAAGAACGGACTTTTTTCTTATGGGCGTCAAACAGTAGGTCGAACCTAACACGCCTCTAATCTATTACATTATTACGAAATTTTCAGGACGCAGGGCTACGCACACGCTCGCACCCACAATTTTACCGGTAGGTTACCTGTAGTCGATTTTGGGAGTCACTGCCCCTGCTGCCCGGTCCCAAACCAAGCCTCCTGGTGTTGAGGGCCTGATTGATCAGACTGTTGGTACTCACCGCCCGCAGTCCAACGAATGTACCACAACCCTGTTGATGTCAAGGCCAGTCATGATATAAATCATCTTAACATGAGAAGTTTAGCTAACACCCAGGTACCTACTTACTGCTTGGTGAATAGGGACAGCAGGAGTAATGAAACATTCCTAACGTTGCCACCTATGCAGGGGATTGAAACACTGACTTACTTACTTACTTAAGCATGTAAGCTGAGTGCGTTCCCAACAAAACAAACCGAAGGGAATGGAAACTAGCTCAAGTTCCCAGTGCTTCGTCAGGAACTATGCAATGACGCAATATGTAGATGTGATGGAAATTCTCAGAGGTAAGTAGAGTGTGGTCTGTGCCATGTTCTTCCTCTCAGAAGACTCTTGATGGGAGTCCTCTGAAGGTGACCCTCGGAAATGACTACAGGTAACCTACAGATATATGTAATGTGTAAAACCTCTACATATTGAATCCTAAATAAAGAAATGCATAAATCGTGATATAAAAATAACGTAAGTCCTATTATAGGGATTGGTGGTGAGCAGGTTATTTACAGCCTTTGTCACTCTGGTGATGGGTGCTTGTTCTCAATTAGTAGCGGTTTAAGCTCACACATGAGGAATCTTGTTCAATCTCCGGAAATGTGGAAGCTGCTCACCTAGCAGTAAGTAGGTACCTGGGTATTAGTCGACTGGTGTGGGTCACATCCTGGGGGACAAGATTGAAGGACCCCAATGGAAATAAGACAGACAGTCCTCGATGACTCAGTGACTTTCTTGGGTTATCCTGAGCGGCTAACCTCCCAGGTTAAAAGTCCGAACAAGTCATATTTTATCTTATCCTATTCGGATTAATAATATGAAAATCTTCTTCTAACCAACTAATTAACTATGGAGCATAAAAAACTGGTATTATTATTATATTCATGGAAAGCTTTAAACTCTCAGGGGTCATACAACGCGTGGGAAATAGGAAGTAATTTTATTTAATCCAAAGAGGAGATGGGCAGTTCAAATTCCTGCCAAAACTAATAGTTTCCGATATTTTCATTTTCTATGATGAATGGCTAACCTTAAAAGAAAACGTATTTTTTTCAATTTGAACGCACACTTAGTTAGGTTTAAGGCCCTGCACTGTGGGATTTTTTCTTGTACACTTGCATTATAATAAATTAATTTATAAAATGGTAAACTTTTAGTAGTGTATACACACTGAGAGACGCATCTCATGGTGTATATACACCGACTCTGTGGACTCAGCAAACTAAATGAATGATCTATTAGTAGACGACTTTATTCGAATTATTAGCTTCGCAGAGCTAGTAACCCAAGAATACCAAGTAGGGTGACTTATTCCCACTGGGGGTCAATTCTGGGTCCTTTCCCCAGGCTGCGACCCACAGCAGTCGACAAACACCAAAGAACCTAGCTACTGCGAGGCAACAGGAGCAGCAGGTGTTAGGAGACTTTACATACTTCTTGCCTCTCCTAGGGTTTGACTTCCGGTTCCTCTTTGAAGTTGATATATGTTTATTTAGGATTAAATCAGTATCCACGTTTGACATGTGACTAATTTAAATTACTGCGTCTTATACATACTTAGTATAATGGTGACAAGTGATGTAATTTTTATCTAAGAAAAGCGAAAATGCCCCTACATGATAGTGGCTTTCTTTGTACTTAGCAAACCAAAATTGTAATTACACATTGTAACTTTTACAAAGAAATAAACCTTTATCTTTTAAACAAGAGTAATTGTTTTCTCTGTAAACATGTCTTTATAGTGTGGAGGTGAGAGAGAGAGAGAGAGAGAGAGAGAGAGAGAGAGAGAGAGAGAGAGAGAGAGAGAGAGAGAGAGAGAGAGAGAGCAGGTCACATTTGCTTATAAAACCTACATACTACTTAATTCTAGTCCTTGTATATAAGAATGTTTGCATGTATGCACGTTTACATGCGTGGATACGTCCCATGTGACCTCACATTTTCCACAAGATGAACGCACCTAAAAGTACCCAGTATAACTGCGATTAATATTAATCTCGTCCTGGATCCCTAGCGAGGTGAGACAGCGTTGGGACGATACTCCTGCAAGTGGTATATTTACTCTCGTTTGTGAAGGAAGACCATTCTCGCTCCTCCCGTAATAATCATACAGATTTTAACGATTCCTTTTTCAGCCACCTTCTTGCCACCGCCCACCTCTAATATGACACGGACAAGAGGTAGGAAGATTTTAAGGAGAGGTTCTAAAGCCGTATTTATTATTATTTTTATTATTATTATTATTATTATTATTATTATTATTATTATTATTATTATTATTATTATTATTATTATTATTATTATTATTATTATTATTATTATTATAAATAGTATTCTGCTGAACGATCAAAGGGTACTTTATCTGCATTACGAAGATGAAGCCCAAATGTAGACGGAAATACAGAAATTAGGCAAAGACTGTATTTTGATCTCCATCTGGTATTTCCCTTCCCTGTAAGTTAATGGTGAGTTAATTTATGTTTCAAGAAATTTGTGTAGGCCCAAGAATACTCACATCTTGGATGCTTGGACGCGAGTAAGAAGGGTATCGCATGGGCCAGTAGGCTAATGCCTTGTGTCTTAGTTCTAATACTCTGATTAATCAAACTTATGTTTCAAAATTTTCCTCCATAACCGTCCAATCACACACGTACATACACACCAGCGAAGAGGCGGGATCAGGAGCTATGAATCGACCCCTGCAACCACATACAAGTACATACAGGTGGGTGCACATACTAGCTCTTACTTACCAGAGACTCATCCAGTTGTATCAAAATGTTCTACGTTCAGCTGTGACCAAACTCGTTCTTGTTCCCAACATCCTGAGAGATGGAGAAGTCTCCAGCTTTGCTGGAGCGAAACCTTTGAAGCTGCCGCAGTTGCTGAGCCTTAGTGAAATGCTTGACGATATCCCCATATCCTACTGAGGTTTTCGAGCTCACTGACAAATTCCATTACATCACATATCCAACTTATCCAGTGTGATGGAATATGACAAGGAAACATAGCCGGCTTTTGTTCCACAATATAACTGTCATTTAGAATAAGGATAGCTGTACACTGTGGGTGTTCCACTATTTAACTCACATAGAGTAAGGTAGCTACACATTACTTGCACTTAATTTAAAGAAAGACTAAGACTCACGGGGCTTCAGTAATACTCATCAGAGACTATCCAATTTCCCCCGGGCGCGGCCCTGATCGTCCAACCCTGACCTAGGAAGCCACAGGCGTGAAATTCACCTCCCTCAAAGCAAAAAAAATTTTGGGTCGTGGCCCGTCCCCGAGCTCTCTCTCTCTCTCATCTTAATCTAAATTCATCAAGAGCCAGTGGTGATGATTAGTCTCAGGTCGTGGGATTGGTTATGGTGGGACAGAACGAGAGAGATGCAAGGTGGTACACGAAATGTTGGAGAGGTGTACGACAAATGTTGGAGAGGTGTACATGAAAATATAGAGGTGTACATGAAATGTTGGAAATGTGTTTACAGGCATGAGTCAAATTCCTCTCAGTGTATGTCTCGCCTACCTGGAGTCTACCTGGAGGTTATTCCGGGGATCAGCGCCCCCGCGGCCCGGTCCACGCCCAGGCCTCCCGGTGGATCAGGGCCTGATAAATCAAGTCAAAATAGTTGGATATGTTAACGTGAATTAACTTGGCTTGCATAATTTTACACAAAAATTAACTTAACAGTATAACCTAACCATATTACAATTAACGTAACAGAAAAATAACTTAATCCTATGAAACCTACACAAGGTCGGTCTAAATTTAGCTGGTATTATATTCTATAAATAAAATATTTAAATTTTCTTTTATTCAAACCGATTTTCGCGAAGTTATTGTAACAATGAATGAAGCTTCTCTTGTCTGGCAAAACGATCTTTGCCAAATAAGCCAAGTCGGTAAGTTTGGCTTCAAAAGTTTGATATATGAGGGAGGGGTGTCCACGGAGGTAAGGGGGTGTTCCCGGAGGGGTGGGGGTGTCCACGAAGGAGGGAAGGGGTATCCACTATCCTAGAATGGGTTGCCCGTTACCAGTAAAGAGGTTTTCATGTAAGGGTTGCCCACTAGTCAAATGGGGTGGCGACTACCCATGTTGGTGGTGGTGGGGGAGAGACCATGAATGGCGCTCCACAGGAGTTCAGACCTTTATAAAAGCTTCATTTTTCAGACATCACAGACGTTGTATAACACTTACTGGATCAACGCTTCCCTATGAATTCAATAATAATAATAATAATAATAATAATAATGATAATAAAATAATAATCATAGCTCCCAGGAGAACCAGCATATATAACTTTAAAGTCGAGAATTTTATATATTCACTTTATCATTGCTCTTGGAGGTAAAACAATGTATTACACCGCTGCTGTTGCACTGTTAATTAACAACAACAATTATGATAATAATAATAATCACTTTTTTTTACGTTTGTAGATGGTGTTTTGTTCGGCAGGAAAATGTCTCCTGAACAAGTCTGTACTGACTTGTTTATGTATCCACCAGCCTGACGGAGTTACTTTTTAAACCATGTTTAAAAACCAAAGGATCAGCACGTAATTATGTCCTAAGATGGGATGATTATACACCCCCCTATATTTACTATATTAGGTTTTAAAGCCAATTGACTATATGAAGGTCATAGAGGCTACATTTCACTTGTACATCTGTGTCTGTAATTTACAACTGTGTATACCCCATATACCAGTTTTTCGCCGCTCGAATAATCATTCAATATAAACCCTTTCCAGTCCTCTATTTTATATGCCGTTATTATGTCTCCCCTGCTACTATCCACTAACGTAGTCAGGCTCTGTTCCCTTTGTCTCTTCCCTTAGCCCTCTCCATAATTCATCTCTCATAGATCCAGGAATAGTCTCATTGTGACCCTTTATACTTTCTCCAGTGTGTGAGTGTACGTGTATGTAAATGTCTGTGTGCGTATTTGAGCATTCGTGTATGTACGTGCCAGTGATATTTCGTAAAGGCAGCCGAAGCAAAGGTAATGGAGTTTGTCATGGTCATTACGAGAGATGGAGTCACAGACTGATTAGATTCCCACGAGTTTGGCTCCTGTATTATTGGGAAATTTGCATAGTTTAAACCCACCAGGCGCCGACTCTAGTTTACTATTGTATTTTACAAAACTAAAATGTGAAAAAGATTAAATAATAAGTCGTCATGGGAGGTTGTATAGGACAATGAAATGGAATAGAAAAAAGGAAAGGATAAAAATATAAACCACAAGGTTAAAAAAAGGAATGTGTCTAGAATGATATTACAATTATAAAACTCTTGTATATATATATATATATATATATATATATATATATATATATATATATATATATATATATATATATATATATATATATTAATATGTATATCTATATATATTTATATATTATATATATATATATATATATATATATAAATATATACATATATACATATATACATATATACATATATACATATATACATATATATATATATATACATACATAAATATATATATATATATATATATATATATATATATATATATATATATATATATATATATATATATAAATATATATATATATACAGTGTATATATATTTATTTATATTTATATAAATATATACTGTATATATATATATATATATATATATATATATATATATATATATATATATATATATATATATATATATATATATATATATATATATATATATATATATATATATATACATACATACATACATACATATACTAGTATTCACCTATGTCCAGTCAATTACGGGTTATATATTCATTTATGCGTTTACTGCTAGAGATAACATATATACCTGTTGATTTGTGGCTTCATCAATATGCGATTTGCGGTTGATTAAAATTTATATGGATTTATATGAATTTCAAGTTGAGGTGGTTGGTTGTTCAAGCCCTCAACCTAGTGGGCGTTTCAACCCATAGCTGGTAGGGGGTTTCAACCCATAGCTGGTAGGGGGTTTCAACCCATAGCTGGTAGGTGGTTTCAACCCATAGCTGGTAGGTGGTTTCAACCCATAGCTGGTAGGGGGTTTCAACCCATAGCTGGTAGGGGGTTTCAATCCATAGCTGGTAGGGCGTTTCAACCCATAGCTGGTAGGGGGTTTCAACATATAGCTGGTAGGGGGTTTCAACCCATAGCTGGTAGGCGGTTTCAACCCATAGCTGGTAGGGGGTTTCAACTCAATAGCTGGTAGGGGGTTTCAACCCATAGCTGGTAGGCGGTTTCAACCCATACCTGGTAGGCGGTTTCAACCCATACCTGATAGGGGGTTTCAACCCATAGCTGGTAGGCGGTTTCAACCCATAGCTGGTAGGGGTTTCAACCCACAACTGGTAGAGGTTTCAGCCTACAATCAGGAGAGGTTTGAACCCACAATTGGGAGAGGGTTTAAACAATAGCCTGGAGTGATTTTAACACAGAGAGATAACCAATAGCTGGGAGAGATTTTAACACAGCCGGGAGAGATTTTAACAGCCGGGAGAGGTTGCAACACAGTCGGGAGAGGTTGCAACACAGCCGGAAGAGGTTGCAACACAGCCGGGAGAGGTTGCAACACAGCCAGGAGAGGTTGCAACACAACCGGGAGAGGTTGCAACACAGCCGGGAGAGGTTGCAACACAGCCGGGAGAGGTCACAACAGCCGGGAGAGATTGCAACACAACCGGGAGAGGTTGCAACACAGCCGGGAGAGGTTGCAACACAGCCAGGAGAGGTTGCAACACAGCCAGGAGAGGTTGCAACACAGCCGGGAGAGGTTGCAACACAGCCGGGAGAGGTTGCAACACAGCCGGGAGAGGTTGCAACACAGCCGGGAGAGGTTGCAACACAGCCGGGAGAGGTTGCAACACAGCTGGGAGAGGTTGCAACACAGCCGGGAGAGGTTGCAACACAGCTGGGAGAGGTTGCAACACAGCTGGGAGAGGTTGCAACACAGCCGGGAGAGGTTGCAACACAGCTGGGAGAGGTTGCAACACAGCCGGGAGAGGTTGCAACACAGCTGGGAGAGGTTGCAACACAGCTGGGAGAGGTTGCAACACAGCTGGGAGAGGTTGCAACACAGCCGGGAGAGGTTGCAACACAGCTGGGAGAGGTTGCAACACAGCCGGGAGAGGTTGCAACACAGCTGGGAGAGGTTGCAACACAGCGGGGAGAGGTTGCAACACAGCTGGGAGAGGTTGCAACACCGCCGGGAGAGGTTGCAACACAGCCGGGAGAGGTTGCAACACCGCCGGGAGAGGTTGCAACACAGCCGGGAGAGGTTGCAACACAGCCGGGAGAGGTTGCAACACAGCCGGGAGAGGTTGCAACACAGCCGGGAGAGGTTGCAACACAGCCGGGAGAGGTTGCAACACAGCCGGGAGAGGTTGCAACACACTTGAACTAGATTTGAATAATTAACTGTCACATAAGTACTACAGATCTGATCCAAAATAATAATAATAATAATTTAACAAGCCTTTCAAACAGAGTTCCTTAATAAAAGAAATAACTTTGGTATTTACATTCTTCATTAATTTGAACACAATACCTCGACATAAGGATCAAATTTCCTCGACATACAAATGAACAGCTGCAAAGCTTTTCCACAAGAGAATTAATTAATTTTTTTAAATAAGTTTTTGACAATAAGTGGACTATAAAGGCTGTAAAATTTTGGATAAAACGTGAACGGGCAAAACATATTTTTTGATTGCTTGATTTTTAAAAGACGATAAAATTTATCAGTAAATGAGGGCGAGTCCATTAACAAAAAATATTTGTGCATAGGGAACACAAAACCCGTAGGGATTATACAACGCCTGGGGAATAGATGGTAAGTATATTTAATCTAAGATAGAGAAGGGCAGCTCTAATTTCTTGGATCAAGAGCCCTCTACAAGCATATTATTATTATAATCAAGGGGGAAGCGCTAAACCCATAGGATTATACAGCGCCCAGGGGAGGGGGGGATGTGGAAGGCATTCAGGCTTAATTCGGGGAACTGGAGCACAGATCCAATTCCCTAAATCAAGAGCCCCTCACCAACATCAAGGAACCTTCCATGAGGGGCCTCTCTACAAGCATAAAGATTAATTTTAAAAGCCTATGGTATATGAAGGTGACGTCACGAGGCAAGACGCCGCCATACTTCCTCCAGCAGCTGCACGTGTGGCTTATATTGTGTTACTCTCTTGTGTATTTCAAGAAAGCAGCGTTTTCTTGGAGGATTTTCACACATCTAATACCTGTTGTAGTGCGGGGGGGGGGGTCGAAAAATAATGTGGCATGGAGGAAAAGTGTTTTTATGGAGTAAAATGGTCGGGGAGGTTGAATAACAGCGTGGACAAGACTACGTCTCAACACTACACTCGTTCTACCCATGTTTCAGGTACTGTACCTCGGTGGTTACATGTAATCATGTTGAAAATGGGTTCTAGAATTGAAAATGGTTGGGCATAGGGTATAGGAAAGCACTGGTTTAGGAATAGAGTTGTGGTTGAGTGGAACAAACTCCCGAGTACAGTTATTCAGGCTAAAACGTTGTGTAGTTTTAAAAATAGGTTAGATAAATACATGAGTGGGTGTGTGTGAGTTGGACCTGACTAGCTTGTGCTGCTGGGTCTGGTGCCATGCTCCTTCCTTGGGTGGAGGTGACCAGACTGGGTGGGTCATTGGGCTAGTCCGGGGGGAGACATGGACCTGCTCCGCATGGGTCAGTAGGCCTGTTGCAGTGTTCCTTCTTATGTTCTTATGTATGGGCCCATTGTTCTTCCTTATTTATCATGCCCTTCAAGGGAAGTTTGTACTTTCAGTTTTATGTATTTTTGGTAATGCGTCATTTAGATTATGGTGCATAGTTCTAATCTTCATTTTACAGAATGAACATAAATGCGCTGGAAAATATACAAAAGTTCATTCTGTGTCAGAAACCTTTCCTACGAATCTATGACCACATGGCCCGTTGTTGTTCACAATTTACATAAACGACATAGATGAGGGAATAAATAGCGACATTAGCAAATTTGCTGATAATACCAAAATAGACCGTCTAATTCATTCTAATGAGGACATTAGAGCACTCCAGGATGATTTGAATAGACTGATGCAATGGTCGGAGAAGTGGCAGATGCAGTTTAATATTGACAAATGCAAAGTTCTAAATGTTGGACAGTTAAATAACCATGCCACATATAAACTAAATAATGTAGATCTTAATACTACCGATTGCGAAAAGAATTTAGGAGTTCTGGTTAGCAGTAACCTAAAACCAAGACAACAGCGCATTAGTGTTTGCAATAAAGCTAACAGAATTCTTGGCTTCATATCTAGAAGTATAAATAATAGAAGTCCCCAGGTTGTTCTTCAACTCTATATATCCATGGTTAGGCCTCATTTAGACTATGCTGCTCAGTTCTGGTCACCGTATTGCAGAATGGGTATAAATGTTCTGGAAAACGTACAAAGGAGGATGACAAAGATGATCCCATGTATCAGAAATCTTCTCTATGAGGATAGACTGAAGGCCCTGAATCTGCACTCTCTCGAAAGGCGTAGAATTAGGGGGGATATGATCGAGGTGTATAAATGGAAAACAGGAATAAATAAAGGGGATGTAAATAGCGTGCTGAAAATTTCCAGCCAAGACAGGACTCGCAGCAATGGTTTCAAGTTGGAAAAATTCAGATTCAGGAAGGATGTAGGAAAGTACTGGTTTGGTAATAGAGTTGTGGATGAGTGGAACAAACTCCCGAGTACAGTTATCGAGGCTGAAACGTTGTGTAGTTTTAAAAATAGGTTAGATAAATACATGAGTGGGTGTGGGTGGGTGTGAGTTGGACCTGACTAGCTTGTGCTACTAGGTCAGATGCCGTGCACTTTAAGTGAATGTGACCTGACCTGACTAGGTTGGGGCATTGCTTGGGCCTGTGGGGGATTTGGACCTGCCTCGCATGGGCCAGTAGGCCTGCTGCAGTGTTCCTTCTTTCTTATGTTCTTATGATTGGGTGTGAGTTGGACCTGACTAGCTTGTGCTGCTGGGTCTGGTACAGTGCTCCATCCTTGAGTGGGGATGACCAGACTGGGTGGGTCATTGGGATAATCCGGGGGGTGGGTCATTGGGATAATCCGGGGGGGGGGACATGGACCTGCTCCGCATGGGTCAGTAGGCCTGTTGCAGTGTTCCTTCTTTCTTATGTTCTTATGTAAATGACTATTTGTAAAGTAAAAGGACACAAGTGCAACTAATGTGACATTTATTGTGGCAACGTTTAGCTCTCCAGGAGCTTTATCAAGCCATTACATAATGGCTTGATAAAGCTCCTGGAGAGCGAAACGTTGCCACAATAAATGTCACATTAGTTGCACTTGTGTCCTTTTACTTTACATATTGTCGGTAATTCTACCAACTTTATTAAATGACTATTTGTTGAAATTCCTCAACGCTACTTTTAGATTTGCGAAACCAGCATTTTCTGCAGAGGACATTCATCTAATGTATGTCTCTGGCTCTGTGCTTATCAATATACTTACTAGGTTTATCTTCTTGAGTGAGATTTGCAGCTTCTGTTCCCCCGAGCATATACTCAGTTTCCGGTCTTCTTACTCCTTTCCCAGTTTTCATAACCATTTTCAAGAAGCCAGGTCCATTTGTTGCTTTTCCTTTTCTTCATCAGTTTGTATTCCTAATTTTATATTATATACACGCAAGAGATGTGTGTGCGCGTACGTTTATGTACGTGTGTGTGTATGTGTGTGTACACATCAATTATTCATTATTCTACTTGTTATATTCTTTTTACTTAATTACCTTCATTAAAAGCAGCCAGGCAGATCGGCTTGTGAAGTTTTAGTCAAACTTCTCACAAGTTAGCCAGTACGAAAAACGTGATGAGAATGATGTCATTTATAATAAGATTATGGCCTGTTTTAACATTCTATCCGTATTACGGTGTAGTCAGACCTCCAACTCCTCATTAGCCGAGCAACTTACATGAAGTGATTATGCAACGTAGATTTGGGTTTATCTTTGGGAAGAAAACCAGTTTATAATCAACAAGTGGCTAATATCTGCACCAATCTTCGTTAATTTTACTTGGTGGACCCCTGGGGGATTGATCTCATCTATCACATTTGACTAGGATTAATGTCTAGTTTCAACTTTTCCGATGACCAACGTTTTCTAAAATCATTTAAAATTCGCCAAGGATGTATTATACATATTTTGCTGTAGTACAAGAAAATAAATATTACAAAATAGTGTGCAGTTATATAAATTGTATCATAGGCTGGAATAGCATAGTCATATAAAATTAACACGGCTCTTTATTTGTTTGATACAAGAGAACGATATGGGGTGATATAAATAAATTACCACCATAAGACGACAGACGTAGCAGTGACAAAAATTATGGCATTCCGGTAATTTCAAAATAATAATAGGAAGGTAGAGTGGCGATAAAGACACTTAGCAACGAACAAGCCTTTGTTAGGAAGGGAAAGCGGACCTTTCTTGTTAAAGTGGGATGGGGTAACTTGTAGTATATAGCATCTTAAGGGATACTTTTTTACGGGGTAGATTGGCAAGACAAGAGGAAGGCCTCGGAAATGTTCCAGTTTTTCACACCTTGATGCTAGTCAAGGGCTCATGGTATGAGGAATTAGAGCTCCCGTCTCCATCCTGGATGACTGTCTCCCATTCCTCAAGTATTGTAAAACTCTGGTATAGAAGTCTGCAAATCTGTATACTAAAAAAATGAGGGAACTGGAGAGCAAAGACCCAGATAGATGTGTACAAGACGTTTTAAGGAAGCTTTCATGTCATTCGTTGAACAAATCAGTTTTGGGTCGCTTTCTAGTCATCAGTTGAACATCCAGCTATATAATAATCACATCTCTCCTAACAGACAAAATATCACAACTGACAAGGAATAAATTCATCAGCTTATGAATGTTTCATAACTTATAACCTATATGAAATTAAATTCGTACCTTCAATAACCAATAAAGAAATTTTGTAGCTTCACCTAAAAAATCTGTAAAACGTATCACAATTATTGATATCACGGGATGAGCTGATTTGCGTCAATAAAACGCGGATTAAAAGGGATTTAATACTCTTTTGATGAACTCTTATGGTTTAATCCTATTTTCAAAAAAGTGTTCGAGATTATTTTTTCAGTGTGTATGTATTTGTGTGTATGTGGGGGTAGGGATGTAAGTTGCCAAAGGCACTTGTCGCTAGACACTTGTCCTGATATATTTGTGTGTGTGTGTCATGTTCCTCAAGGCATAAACTAACTTATAAACAATTGCAAGCTGTAAATCATTTTTAACACCAGAAGCATAAACTATTATCTCTCTTATCAGATGATCAGAGCGGATGCCCCATCCACAGTCACCTGTATTGTTTATACACTTGACTACTAACTGAACAAAAATATTTTCCTTACTAGATTTCTAAGTATTGAGGCACACGACTTCAAAGTAATGATTTTTTAGTCATTTCACAATTTGTATATCATCTAGCCTGTGTGTATCAATTTACTCAGTTCAAGAAGAGGTTGTGTATTGAGAGGAAACCTTACAGTGTTGCAAACTTTACTCCGTATCAAGGCTATACCAGAAGGCATGCAAAGGTCTTTATTACCGTGCAGAAGTAGAAGAAAAAGAAGACGAATTCCTAAACCTAGAATGTTAGTAATACAGGATAATCCAGGAAAGCCAAGTAGTGAGGCTTATTTCCATTGAGGTCCTTTGGTTCCCTTTCCCAGGAGGCCACCCACAACGGTCGGCTAACACACAGGTACCTACTCATGTTAATGAACAAAAGCAAGAGGCACCAGGTGTGAGGATACATACCCAGCATCTCTACCCGCCCCAGGATCAAAACTCGCGCCTTTGGTTGTGAGTAGATACTACCACTGAACCATGACTGTAATGAAAACAAAGAGCGATGGAAACCACGTAACAGATGACGTTTCGCGCTTAATAGAGCATCAATTCTACATAGACTATAAAAAACCGACTAACTAGCAGTGTTTTACGCCGCCGGTCGGCTACCGGTCATTCAGTAGAAAGCATCTGTAGTGGTATTTACAACACTTTCACCTGGTCTGCCACTATAATTACTTGTAGAGTGGAGGTCTCACTTGCATCACCAACCCATTGATTGTTTCTTTGGCTTTGTTTTATATATATCTTTGTGTTTTTATCTTTTCTTTCTTTGGTCACTACACCATAGGATAACGAGTAACAACTTCGGCTCATGTAAACCATAATTTGTAGAAATAGTTTATCATTTATCATTACTTTTGTAGCTATGGGCAGCGCTGTATAGCCCTTGTGGTTTAGCGCTCCTTTTTTATTATAATAATAGTAATTTGTAGCTATGGATAACTCTGTTCATAGTATAGCTTGCGGTGCACATGCATGACGGCTATATTATAACATAACGATAACTATGCATTTGATTATGTGTCCAGTTTTTTTAGGCATTACATGTTATTTATAATTTATAAGTTGATCAGTCCCTAGTGGATTTTTGGGAAGGAGACACTCACTCTTCAACAAATGGTGCCACTCAAAAAGTGTTAATGGGGGTTAATGGCAAATAAGTTAATCATATTCACTGTGATGAACTTTTCAGTAACAAATCAGCTGACTTTAGTGTTTATCTTGAATAATATGATCCAGATGATTTTAACACTGCTTTGGAAATAGCTGAAAAATTTTTAACTGGTAAGAAGGCGAGGGGTAACGGTCATCCTCATTTTGATAATTCACAACGTGACTGTAAACCTTTTAAAAGGCTTTCTCAAGTTATTGCTCGATAACGAAAATCAGAAATAAACATTGCGAAATTGATCAGAGGGCATTGCACAATCCAGTAGTTGCATAAACCTTTTCGTAGTTATTGCAAACAGAGTTGAAAAATTGACGCAGATCGAGTCAGGCGTTCACAGGTTATCAATAAAAACCACGAAGGAAGGAAAAAATTAAGTTAACCATTTAAAAGCACATCTTCCGGGATAATTAATAAGACTGTTGATAAAAAAATGAGGCTTTAAAACCAGCAAGAATGCTTAGTAGTGAATGCTAACACTAGTGAATGTTCACCTCTTAGTGTGTAGCTACCATGACGCCGCTACAGTCAGTTGACTATATCATCAATTTTAATTTTAGATTATTATTATTATTACGTTGGTAATGTTTGTCAGGAATCAAGACAAGTGTTTCCTGACCCACAGCTGGGGGTGTTGGTCATCTGACCCAGGCTTGCCGTTTACTTATCGGTCCACCGCTTTAA